>NC_034610.1:42770459-42789036 GCF_900095145.1 Mus pahari | reverse complement strand
TCCTTCTCTCTCTCTCTCTCTCTCTCTCTCTCTCTCTCTCTCTCTCTCTCTCTTTCTTTCTTTCTTTCTTTCTTTCTTTCTTTCTTTCTCCTAGATCTCTCCTCTGTAGCACATGTATCTGTGTATCTGGCCTCCAACATTAGCTGAACCTATGGCCTCAACTTCATATGTGCTTATAAGCATGTACTACCACGCCTGCCCAGAAGGTAAGATTTTAGATGTACTCAGATTCTCTATTGAAAGTCTTCAAGTCTTCCCTTATACCTTTGAGCAAAGCTTTATAGAATGCTATTGATTATTATTGCTATTGACATCATAGATTAACTATGACGTCCTTCCAAGAAAGCACCGGGCATACTTTAATGTGATGAATTCAGAAATAAGCCTTCAGACTTACAAATATAAATGTGATAGTCTTTACATACCCTGAGCCACAGAACTTGGGCCTGGTCTATTTTAACAATTTGGATTCCTGCTATCTTTAACAATTTGAATTTACAATGGAATGACTGTCTCACTTGCCAAGTGCTTCCCGCACCCCCCAGATTTATTATGTTTTCAATGAGAGTGCCAATTCACAAGTTTCTTCCATGATGGCAGTAGCCTTGTCTGGGTGTATAAGTAATGGAGTGTTCCACCACAATGCATTCCTGGTCTTATTAGCTGCACAGGCCCTGAAATAGACTTTCTGATGGTTAGAATCTCTGTAAACAAGGAGATATTTATGTGTGTAAAATCTGAAGGTGGAGGAGGAATCTAACATCAAAAAGGTTATAGCTGGGTGGATTGTTTTGTTCCCCAGCTACACGGGTTGAACTGACAGGGTAGCACATCAGAGTCCTGAGGAAATGCATGGAACTCCCCACTGTCTGATGCCAAGTGGTAACCAGAACAGATGTAAGCTGGTTGATAAGCAGCCCACAGCAATGGAAAGCAACTTGGAAATGACTGGAGGAGAAAGGTCATGAGAATAATGTTAGCCTCATGATGCAGGTTAAAAAAAAAAAATCTGAGAAAGTCCCCTTGGAGAAGTAAGTCAGAAAAGGGAGTGCATCTTAACCAAGTGCAGGCACAGTCAGGTCCTTGGGCCTGTTGAGTGTACTATCACGTGTCCTAGGCCAGGTGCCCACTGCTCTTCACTCTCAATGAGTGGTGCTAGGTTTGCCCTGATGCTGTGTGGTTCTGAAACACTGGGGGGCACTACGAATAACCAACTTCTTAAGTTAGAAAAACCTTTGACAATTAAACAGCAGGGAATAAATTTCTCCTTCAGATAGGTTTAGGCTTAGTTTATTTATTTATTTATTTATTTATTTATTTATTTATTTATTTATAGATTTTAGGGAAAGGTCTTTGGGATGGATTGTCCAGTGTTCACTATTCTCTCCGCATTGAGTTTCCTGCCGCTCATGAAGTCACTGGTGTTGACTGGGTGTCTGCATCAGGCTTGCTTCACAGGAAGCTACTGCTCAGATGTGCGAATTCAAGGGGCCATGGAGGAAGTGGGGCATCAAGAGGGAATTGGTAGCAGCGAGACTGATCTCAACAAAGAGTGCCTTAGAAAGCAGGCAGTGGAAGAGGGTGGGTGCAGAAGCAGATGGTCTCAGACCTGGCTCACTCCATCTTGGTGGCTCTCACTAGAAGACTCTGTATGGCTCCTGAGATCATGTAGTCCCAACTTCTAATCATGACCTAATGAGTCAAGTCTTTCCAATATCAGCAACAGAAACTCGCATCCGGAGAGAAGGCAGACTTTCAGCTCTGAATGGTTTCACCCTCTTTACTTTATCTTTTGTCTTGACTGCTGCCAGTCAGAAGTTTCAAGAAATATTAGCCTAGGTGGGAAACAGGACCTAATGCCTTAGCCCTTCCTAGGAATGTTTAACCAGAGCGAAGGAAGAGAAATGACATGAATGTGGACAGTCAAGTTTCTAAGGTGTCCTTATAATCTAGGACTCCAGGCCTCTTCTCAGCCTGTTTTGTTTTATCTGAATATATAAGTATCTAGACCTCATGGTCTTTGCATCTCTACCTAAAAGAGACAATCTCCCAGAGAGAAATACATGTTCTGCATTCGTCCACAAGTCATTGAGGATGTGATGGTTCATTTTGCTTATCATTCTGGCTGGGTTTAAAAAAATGCCTAATGAATGGTAGAAGATTATTTTTTAGTAAGTCTCTGAGGGTGTTTCCAGAGGAAATTAGTGTTTGAGTGCTGATATATACTGAATGAAGATGACGATTGCTCTCACAACGGGAACTGGTCTTGTTCTTTTAGTTAACAGCTGGGAATAGAAAAAAAAAAGTGGGTGAAGTGGGAGTTTGTTCAGTCAATTTGAGCCCTGAAATCCATTTCTTCTGCCCTTGGACACCACAGATATTGGTTCTTAGACCTTCAACCGAACAGAACTTATATCACTGTCTCCCCTGGTTCTCAGGCCTTCAGACTAACCCTGAAGAATGCGGCTGATTTTCCCGTATCCCAGTCCAGAGACACCAGACTGAAGGACCTCCCCTTTCTCTCTATCTCTGTCAGTAAATAAAGTCTTCACTGCGTGGCATGAGCCATGTGCCCACATGAAAAGCTGTGGTGTGCACCTGTGATCTCCGTGTTCAGGAGGCACATAAGAGATAAGAGGATTCCCAGGGCTTTATTGATCAGCTTAGCTGAACTGGAGAGCCCCGGGTTCAATTAGAGTCTTATCTCAAAAAATAAGGTGTGATGTGGCTAAGAAGTCACTCAGTGCTGACTTCTGGCCTAATCAGTCACACACACACACACACACACACACACACACACACACACACACACACACACGAGAGAGAGAGAGAGAGAGAGAGAGAGAGAGAGAGAGAGNAGAGAGAGAGAGAGAGAGAGAGAGAGAGAGAGAGAGAGAGAGAGAGGAAAATCTTGAATCTGGAGCATGTCTCAGCAGTTAAGAGCACTGACTGTTCTTCCAGAGAATTTGAGTTGAATTCTCAATATCCACATGGCAGCTAACAATCATCTGTAATTCCAGTTCTGAGATGCTTTTCTGTCCTCCATGGACACTATGCACATCTAGAGAACAGACTAAGATTGAAGTATGAAACTCATACCTACATACATAATTGTTTTTTAAATGAATAGTATATGTAGCTTACTAGCTTACTACACAAGTCAGTATATATGTATATAAAACATTTTATATATATATATATATATATATATATATATATATATATATATAAACACTAGTTTTCAACTCTTTAATGACATGCTAGCCATTTCAGTTCCAACTGAAGGTCATTAAATGTTCTAACACCTTGTGCTCACAGTGAGATTCTCTGAATACAGCTAGAAGGCAGAGAACGTCTTCCACACACACCCCCAACAGAAACCTATGAATACCCTCTATTTAGTAGACATTCATTAATCTTAGAAGAGGTCAACATCTTGAAGGCAATGTCATGGATCAGAGACAGAAAAGCACATCTTTGGAAATCCCCACACACTGTAGACTACTGTGGCCTATCCTCTCCATTGCTGTCTTAGGGCAAGTGAACACAGTTATAGAAAAATCAACCACTGAGTACATTTCTCCTGCTATGATCTTAAACTTTATGGCATTCCTGAAGAAATCTAAGGAGCTCAGTTCCAGTTCCCCAAATCTCTCATCCTTGCTGTACACTCTCCTATGGGGGGAAAAAATCAGAAACCATTGGATGGAAACATTAATAACGACCTGTCATTAAAACTTCTAATCTTTTTGAAAGATGCTTTCTGTTGCAAGCATTACAAAACCTGACTCAACTGAGTTAATCAGTAAGATCATTTTATCAGATCACATGTCAAGATAGGCTGTTGCAGGGCCTTCAAGTTTGGTTTCTCAGTGGCTTTGTGATGTCAAGGGCATAGGTGATTTCCCAACTTTCTTCCCGTGTAGCCTGGGCTGATCAACAGGCGACATCCCTCAGCTTTGGGTAGCACATACATAGAAGACAACATTCTAGAAAAGGGAGAGCGTATCCAAGCCACAGAACAAAATTCCCCCTCACATTTGCTTTAGTAAAGACCGGATCACATGCCCTCCCTGGAATCCATTCCTGGCAAGGGGAATGCTATTTCATGTTTGCATACTCCCTGGATGACCCGAGAAAGGACTTAAGTCTGGCGACTGAATAAAACTTGGAAGATGGGCTTAGACTCAAATTGCTAACCCTCCATTGCAAAAAAGTTTCTCTCATTGCTCTTTCCCTTCTGAAAATTGGATATGAAAGTTGCCAATATCAAGATGAAATCACTCTGGTCAGACTCAGGATAAACAGAGCTGGGGTTATGAACTGTCATAAAGACTTTCTAAAACCCACAAGAAATGCCTTCACAGTGTGTACACTGAGTCGGTCTTTGTGTTTTGTCCCAGTTATTTTGCTTATTCTGCACCTATTTCTGTAACAGGGATCATCACAAGAAATTCTTCCAAGCTACAAGAAGGACAGATAGACACTTGCCTGGCTATGTTGTTCGCTCAATGTCTTCACTCCCAACTACTATGGCCAGTGAACCTTTGTTGGGTGTAGCTTATTCAGATTTCTCCCTTAGGTCTTTAAACAGCTTCCCTCACCTCAGTCTCTCCTGTTGGATCTAAGACATCTGTGCACACCCCAAATTACCACCCTTTGCCATTCGTTCCTAAATGTACACAATTTTCCCGAAAGCCACTCCCTCCATCGGTACTTAACTGTTGACATCCTGAACATAGAGTAGAAGTCGATTAATATGTGTTGAATATATAAGTGAAACTTGGCCACTTTCCTTGGCTCTGTCACTAACTGCCTAACTTTGAAATATTGAGCTTTTAAGGCCTATTTCCTGTCTCAAAAAAAAAAAAAAAAAAAAAAAGAGGATTTAGTGTATAGCTGGAGGCTAGGCATTGCTGGCTCCCTACCCTTGACTCCCTGGCAAACAACTAGGGGTACCTTGTCGGCTCTGCTCAGGGTGTGGCTGCAACCCTGACAACTTGTGGAACCCTTGATAACGGGAAGTTCTGTGCTCATCTTCCAAGTGGGGCCTGAGCAGGCAGGAGGCCACAGGCCCTCCATTCAGAATTCAGTGTCAGCTGGATAGAGCTGGGAGGGCGTGGCTTCTAAGAAATGCTAATCAGGCTTGGTCTCTACCCTAGGGACACACTTGGCCCCCCCTCTTCATAGGTAGGTTGCATAGCCAAGAGTTTATCTCTATAAGCCATTGTTTTCAAAGCAGAGAGAGCTCTGGATTTTCCCCAGAATTCCACAGAAACTTAAGCAGTCTTCAGCTCTCCAAGGCAGAAGCCAGAGGCTTCCCCGGGCTGTGCAAAGGTGACATGTTACCCTTTGGTTTGATAATTCCCTCTTGTTTTAGATGTGTTTTTTTACCCTGCTAGGTATATTTCTTTTCCTTTATCTAAACATGTGACATACCAATACCAGTTAATATGAATGGTCTAAAAGGGAAAATGAATGAAGATGTTAACACAAAGAGTTTTCAAGCTTAGCAGCTCCAGAAATTGTTAAACACACATGTTCATCCTGTCTTTATTGTCTGGGACGGAGAATCAAAGTCCCAAACACCAAGTTCAAGGGTTTTGTTTTGAGCGGAATACAAAATATTCTTTTTCTTGCTCCCAAGTGTCTGTTATCCAGCGCAGCCTTCTGGCTGACAATTTTAAAGACAGAGGTCAAGAGGAAGTCTGGCACCAACTGATGCTGCCCAGGGCATTGATATCGACTGTGTGTGCTTAGCGTGTGTCATAATCTGTGCTCTATAGTCGCTCCCTATGTTAGTCATGGCTCTGGAACCACATTTTTAGTTATTTGTGTTCCCCAGAACATCAGGCGGCCAACTGTACTGAAGCCAAGTCTTGGGGAAATATCCTTTATGTTTTCCCATAGTGTGTGTGTGTGTGTGTGTGTGTGTGTGTGTGTGTGTATCTCATTTGCCAGAAGATACACCCGAGAGACAGGAGAATCTATGCTTAAATACTGCTCTGATTCTAGGCTGAATAAGCCCAGTGTTTGTCATCTTTGCTCCTGGGGGCAAGTCATTTAACTTCCCTGAGCAGCTATTTCTTTTCTTGTACCCCACAACGCCCTTGACATGTGCTTGTGGAAAGCATGGGAATGTGGAACATACCCCCCCCCAGGAAGCAGCTCCAGCCTTTTAGATCCATCTCTTCCCTCTGCTGCCTCCTAGACACACATTTTTTCCAGGTGAGCCCAGGAAGACCGCCCAAAGCCATCCAGTGTGTACGGGCAGTTTTATCCTTAAACGGATGTAACTTTTAGCTAGAAGCAGTGTCCAGTCCCATGCGCAGCTGGGATGGGAGGAACACATGGAAACCAATCCCACCTGAAGACAAGGATGAACAAAGACGAGGTGACCACACGTCTTTTTCCTTTTTCGGTTTCCACTTCCTTTGAAAATGCTTTCAGATCTCCAAGGTGTTCCTTCCCTATTACCTTCCTCTTCCTATTTTTTCTATAAAAGCACTGAATAGCTTTGTAGGAACCATGCTATCCAGGCACTCTCAGGCTCGGGGAAGCTGGGGAAGTCTTAGATTGATCTTGGAAACCTCAACTGAAATGAAGATGTGAAATTTGAATAGTCTGATCAAACTTGTGTACCAGGACATTTCGGTAAAGAACCAAACTCGGTGATACGTTTCTAGTTAGTTACTCCAGCCTCCCATTTACTACAGGGCAGGGATAAGCAATTAGTGAAGGGGCCAATGGGTTTTTGGGACAGCTGGTTCAGTCTCGCTTCTGTGAGAACTAGGGTACAAACTTCAGAGTACTGGAGAAATTCTATCTCAAGGCATTTCGCTTTCTGATAAGTCACGGCTAGAAAGAGTCTCGAGGTCTCAGCTTTGTATCCTTAGCCAGCCCACCCAGATATATCTGGCAGAGTCAGGCTCAGAGCGTTTACACCCATTTGGTAACCCAGAGGGGCCTCCCATTAGGAGTTACACCCAAGGCTTCCTGGAAGTTCTGACAGACTGAAAGGAGTGGGGACAGAGATTTCAGTGGAGTTCTGTGTCTGGGTTTTGGGTGGCCATGGTTATGAAGGTCATTCGTGAATGGGTCTTTTTCTTTTTTCTTTTTCTCTTTCTTTCTTTCTTTCTTTCTTTCTTTCTTTCTTTCTTTCTTTCTTTCTTTCTTTCTTTCTTTCTTTCTTTCTTTCTTCTTTTTTTTCCTCAACAGGCTGGCATATCCTGCCATGCTTTTAAATGCCAGAGCAACCCTCGTGCTCTATGGATACAGGCGCTCTATTGTACTTGTTCTTAGGATTTTATTTCCTTTTTAAAAAAAGAAGCAGTGGTGATATATTGCTTTCGCATGCCAAAAGGTGCATCAAGAAACAACCCTCAAACTCCAAATACATCAAGAGTTCTTATTCCTTAATGGAATGAAGTTTATAAACATACACACATACACAGAGAGAGAGAGAGAGAGAGAGAGAGAGAAAGAAAAGAAGAAAGGAAAGAAGGAAGGAAGGAAAGAAGGAAGGGAGGGAGGGAGGGAGGAAGCATAGGAGCTAGAACAGGAGTCTCAGGGCAGAATACAAGACAATTCTGTAAACAGCACTGGGTCGCACTTAGAAAAAGGTCCCTGTTTACTTTGTTTTCTTTGCAACCTTTTGAATGGAATGTTATCAAACATCGGGGAACGAAGAAACCCGAATTTAAACCCAACTTTTAATGCTGTTTCTATCTGTTGGGTAGAGTGGTGTTGTTCTCCCAGTGAGAGGGTCATGTTAGGTGACTTCCTAAGGAGCCCTAACTCACTTTCTCTGATTATAACATGGAAACCTGAACTCCAGTTCTGCCGCTGCATAATCATACCATTCGGATAATGTTTCATAACAAATTTTGTTTTTCTCATTTTCCCCTTTGCAGCCCAGCAAATCAGTCTCCTCTTAGGATTAGTGACCGTTTATAGTATCATACAAAACCAGTAATTTTCCCACTAACCTGGGAGTTTCCCAGGATTTTCTGCCAAAGATTATTTTTGGCATCTAAAAAAAAAAAAAAAAAAAAAGAAGATTTTCCGTCATCGACTTTACCGTCAACAAAACAATATTTCTTAAGTTAAGAGGGAAAGTACTAAATCAAGATAGCACTCAGACGGTGGTCCATAAAGGAACAGTTACTTCCTTACACCGTAAACACCTAAGACCTGGGAGAGCGCTTGTGGCTAAGGTACCTGTGAAGGTAACAGATGGAGTGGTTAGGAAGAAGCAGCACCCCCCCCCCCATCGAGACAAAAAGGACCACAGAGAAACGTGGAAAGAGTGGGAGACTCAGGGAAGGTAGAGTGAGACACTAGAGATTACATCACAGAGGGTGTGGCCAAGTGTAATTGTACACTATGCCCACATTATGGGGAGTGTGTGTCAGGGAGGCGGTACCACCTAGTGACATTTAGCAATGTCGGGACGTTTCTTTGGTTGTCACAACCCTGAAAGATAGAGCTATTGACAAGGAAGGACGGCCAGGCATGCTGATAGGCAGACATATTTGTAAACAGGTATATTTGTAAACAGGCATGTTGGCCCACTACCCTTTTCTTCTTAGGGCAGAAAGCTGCTGTTTCTACCTCTGCATAGCTACAGAAGTTGCATATTTTATTTTCCTATTTGCTGCTTTCTCTATAATACAATCATCCTAAAATACAAAGGACGGCCCTTGGAGTTAGAGTAAATTTGAGAGTACAATGAAAACTAAAAAAGTGGGCGGATGTTTAAGGGGCTGGGAGCAGAGTTCAGCGGCAAAACACCTGTCTAGGTCACGTGAAACGCTGGCTTCCGTCCCCAGTACGTTAAAACAGAAACTCACACACCCCACCCAGGAACAAGGAAGGTATAAAGAACAAAGAAAAATTGAGGTAGAAGAGGAGAGGAAGAGGCACAGTCTAAGTTGACATCTGCAGGCCTCTCCCTCTGAGGAGCTCTGAAGCAGATACACAAACAACGCAAATCCCAGGCAAGGCGGCGGCTGCTGCTGTCCAAGGATGCAGGGAGCCGGAGAGTCTCTAATTCTTCCTGACTGTGGACACCTGTGATCAGGCTTCTCTGAAAGAGAAGGAAGAAGGCGAAGCACACAGTCCAGGCATAAAGCACGAAGCTTAGAGTCGGTCCTGTGTCCATGAGATTCTACAAGCCACATTCCACCAGCTGTAGAGTGAGTCGACCGGAGCCGATTGGAAGCAACAGGAAGAAGGTTGTGTACAACTACTACACCATTTTATAGAAAAACAAACAAACAAACAAACAAACAAAACAAAAAACAAAACAAAACAAAAATGGTAGCATCCACAGGGCTGCTGAAACAACCCCCCAGGCTAGCCTCGGAAGCCGGGATCTTTCTGCCTACTAAGTGTTGGTTTACAGCATGTACCACCGCACTCATCTAGAAACGTAAGCTGAAGAGAATTATGGTTAGAAAGGTTGAAAATGGTCGCTTCTGACTGCCTATGCAAATGAGGTCAGGCAGCCAGACCAGGTATCCCTCCAGGAAGGCTAAGAGAACTCACTGTGTTCTGTCCCTAGCGTGTCAGGGTAGCTTAGCCATCTCCCTGATCCAGATAGTGCCCATCTTCTGCCAGTGCTCAGGACAAAAAAAATAATCTTAGGGTTTCTGTGTACTGGACCGCTCTTTTGCATAGCTCTCACGAATCTGTCATTAAATTTTGATATCCAGAAATTTATCATTTCTCCACCCCCACCCCACCCCATCATAAACTCAGTGCAAGCCAACAGAGTCCTTAGCATGACTGAATTCAGGTCTCCTAGTGTATCTCCTACCTTGCCTACTTGCCTATTTTCTATCTAAAAGTGCCAGCTGGAGTAACTCTTGTAAGAGCTGTGCGAAATTACAGGGTTTCTTGGTTTAAGACTTAGTAGTGATTCCTCATACTTAAGACTAAAAACCAAAGTTATAGTATAGCTTAGTAGGTTTGCTTGCTCAGCATGCATGGGTGTAAGTCTTTACTGGAGGGGGGAGGGAAAGCCAGACTCCTCACCAGGAGTTGCCCAATCTGTCTCTCTGTACTTCCAGGACTACTGTCTCAGGCTATCATTCCAGACACAGCCCGAGTCCTTTGCACAGGCTCCTTCTGACCCCCACATCTAGTATATTCCCCCTCATGCCTACAAGATTAACTCTTCCACACACTTGGAGTCTCTGTTCAGATGCAGTTTTCCTAAGTCACACCTTGATTACCCAAAAAACAAAATGGTGACCTGCCCCTCCACACACCTTCCTTCCCTTGCATGCTTCTACCTAACTACTTATCACCAGTTCCTACTGTTGTGGCTTTAGGGCTAAAGATTTTAATTTCATTGCTCATTTGTGTATCTGAGTATTCAGTATGAACAGTCTATCTATCTATCTACACAGAAACACACACACACACACACACACAGAACCACAGAGCCATGGCTATTCATTTCCCTTGCAATAAATCTCACAAGCATATACATACTTGCCCAGTTAGTTAAATTGTATTTGCCATTAAGCGATTGTTCCTTTCCAGTGTAAACCCCTTAAACATAGAACTCTGTTAACTTTATTTAGGCATCCATTTACTTTTGTGAACGAACTGAGCCTCTTTGAGAATGGAAGCGGTGGGAACGCGATGTCAGTTTTCATTCAAAGGCAAGCCATCCAGCTGTTGCAGGATGCAGAAGCATCAGGCTTCAAACACCCAGGAGCTGTTTTGATTGGTATGAAAGCTCCCCTCTGCACACGCTCTCAGAAAGCCCATGAAGCAATCAGGGATCTGAAGGATCAGAACAGCGTGTTCTTTGAAATCTCTCAGGCATGCAGACAGGCTCTTCTTCCCTCAAACCATCCTGAAGGGGAAGTATGTCGGCTTGGACAGTAAGGAGCCAGTGTGGGAATTCCCCCGTCCCTTTGGTCTCCCATAGTGAGGAGCTTCATCCGGGTTAAAGACAGGTCATTCCCATCCGCTGTTTCTTTAACTAGATCTAGGCTTCTTGGGAAGGAGAACGTTAGAGAGCAGGTGAAATGAATCTTAGTTCTCCCCCCCCCCCCACTCCCAAGATAGTTTTAAAACAAGTGGCATTAAAAGCTTAAACCCTGCTGTTTTACAGAATTACCAATAGATGGCAGCACCCGACTCTGCTTCGCCAGTGAGTGGAGTCACCCTGCCTTCTAATGACCACTGACAGCGCTCGCTTCTTAGGCAATTGAATCTTGGTTGTTGTTTTTTGTCCCCCCCCCCCTCCATCTTTCTCTAGAATAAGCTTTTTATTGACCTTAAACCACAATCAACAAATCAACCGTGCAACTGAGACCTGGAAGGAACGCCAGGGGAACTCAAAACAAAATAAAACAAACCATCTGGGCCCTTGGCACCTTGGCAGGGACATCAAAACTTGAGCAAGCAGATCGCTGGTAAACCACACTGGAGGCCAGCACTGTGCAGAGGGGCGTGTTGAAAAGAGAAAAGAGGTAACTCTGTCTTTTGTGGCTTACTTTGTCAGGATTCCCAGTCTAAACCTGGAGAGGTTTAACTGGGACACCCTGGAGTGGAGGCTTCCGACCTGCCCTCACAATTCTCGCCAGTTCCATGACTCCCACTGCGAGTAGAAACGTTTCAGTACATAAGACTCCAATAGAACAAAACTGTCTCCTCGACACACTACACTGTATTGTAAAACCAAAAGCTCTGGCCAAGCTAGGCATGGTATCACACACCTGAAATCTAGGAGGCACTAGGAGGCTCATGTATACACATTAAGACCCTAGCTCAAGATACTAAACAGAGAGAGAGAGAGAGAGAGAGAGAGAGAGAGAGAGAAGAGATCCCAACTGACAAATAGACACGGAGTCTTCATAATAAAGAAAAAAACAAACCAATGAAACAAACAAAAACAAACAAACAAACAAAACAAAACAAATAAAAACAACTGCTTTGGTGATTTAAGATCTAGGCTAGCCTTGAACTCTCAGCACTGTTTCCATCTTAGTCTCGCAAAAGGTAGAATTACAGGAGGTGTGAGCCTCCATCTGTGACACCAGCTATTTCTTAAGAGAAAGGAAACCAAAACCTCTTAAGCCTGGCTCATTTGAGCTTCATAAACCACAGAGCACATAAAACAGAGCACGGTTTTGTTTGGGAACTCAACTCTGTAGGCCGTAGTAAGCATCATGGGGTGGGGAGGGACTAGATCAGAGTACATCATAGTACACAGAGTCCTGATGGTAAAATCGCTTGCTGTGGGTTACGATAAAAACAACTTGCTTAGCTCTGCTGTGGACGGCCTGTCTGTTTTTCAGCTTCTACGTTATCTGTAGTTTAGCATCAACAAGACCATAACCACCTAAATGTGTCATTTAATGAGTCGACTGTGTAAAAGACCTGGGTGGCATGAAGTAGAAACTGAGTAAAGGCCTCATCAAAGACTGGGGAACAATGGGGAGGGTGCAGAGTCAGACTTATTAATTAATCCTTATAGTAACTCTCACGTACCCAACAATACCCACAATCCTTCTGCCTCGGCCCCCAAGGGCTAACGCATGCTTATGGTGTCCTGTGTCTGAAATTTTAGCTTAGAAAAATCTACTATCTGGTTAAACAAATAGATCTAGAAGTAAAATGTCAACGTCTTAAGGGACCCTGGAAGATCAAATAGAGAGGACAGCTGGCCGGGTGCAGCAACAGGTTACCATGAGGTTTTTATAAGGAGTATGCTGTGAGGCTGTGGACTGTGAGAGGTAGCCTGGTCCTCCCTTGAGCTAAAGGACTTGAAGCCCCAGAGATCCTGAAGGTATGGTAGGAGCTTTGCCTGCTCCGAGGCACCAGGCCCCTGTCACAGAATCACAGCCCTCCCCCATAGATTTGAGGCACACACCTTTAATCCCGGCTATACCTTCTGCAGGAGACCTACATAAGGACTTTGGAAGAAGGAAGATAGACTCTGTTCTTTGACTGCTTGCCTTGTGGGACTGAGCAACTGCTAGATCCTTGGACTTCCATTCACAGCTGCTGCTGACCATTGTTGGGAGTTGGACTACAGACTGTAAGTCATCAACAAATTCCCTTACTACACAGAGACTACCGATAAATTCTGTGACTCTCGAGAACCCTGACTAATACATGAGCATTTCCAGAAATAAGGTGATTTCCTTGGATTCAGTGACAGGTCACTGACGCTGCCATGTCCTTGAGCCTGCAAAGGGATCGACACCCATCTGGACGAGGGTCAAAGCCACAGGATGGTGGTCACTGTCCTCTGCCTTTCCTGTTCCAAGCCTCTGTCCCTCGTGTCCTCGCACATTAATATCCTCTTTGTTAATCCTTGTGGTTTTCAAAAACTCGTTTTAGCTCTTACGCCAAACCCACCCAATGCTTCTTTCAGGATTCTGGTCAGCTTTCCTTTTCTTAAAGTATTGACTTTGTACTGTGTTCATCTAGAGTTAAAGCACACGAGTAGAAAACAACAGAAAATTCCTGTATTTGTAGCACTTCTAATGAGGTGAGTATAGAAGTCAGCTTTTTTCTGACTTAAAGTAGAAGACAGTCTTGGATCCTGGGCCCCCAGTGAGGATGAACACTCCAGGTGGAACAAAGCTACTTAAGTAACAATGACAGCTGGGGAGCAGAGAATGAGAGAAGGGGTCCAGGGACAAAACAGACCCTTCAAGATGTGCCCGCAGTTACTCGCCTCCTCTATTCACAGTGTAAGCATCCTATTGAGCAAGTCACTCACTGTTCGAGGCTCTGCCTCTGAATCCGGTTGCACTGAAGTCCAAACGTTCAGCCTATGAGCTTTGGAGACCTACTGCACATGCGAGAGTAACAGCAAATCAGTAAGTGGAGGACATTGCATCCGAGCAGGTGCCACGGACCTTGGCTACGTTGTTGGTGAGCATCCAATTCTGCTGAGGAAGAGGACAACTGAGAAGAGGAGGCTCATATTTTTAAACCTTTTGTAAGTAAATTACATCAGACATGTTAGGAAGTAAATTACATCAGACATGTTAGGAAGACCACATAGAGCAGATACAGGGCCAGGACACCTGATATGCACAACACTATTAATGTATGGGAGACTCTGCACATATATTTGTCAACTCCTTTGTGAAATTATGACATCCAGTGACCTTGACTCATAGAACATAAATGGAATCCCAGCAGCTCAGCAGGCTAATTGGCATATAACAGCCATGGCCCTGGGTTGGTTCCAGATACTGTTTTTTGTCTGCTGCAAAGGCTGGATGATCAAGTTCAACTTCATTCTCAGCGACCAAGGCAGGCTGATGTGGCAGAGACAGAACAACCATTTAACACAGTTGCTGGGATGCTGTGTGCTATAAAGCAAGTAAAATTATACCCACTCTTCTCTCAGTGTAGATTAAATGCAAGTAGGATTCGATCATCTTCATTAGACTTGCGAGCCCTTTCTGTGAGAGCCAGCCTGCCTGTGGACTTCGACATTGCCATCCATTGCAATGAAATAAGTTCCCATGTGGCAACATCAAAAATAAAATGCTGAAGTGTGTGAGGGTGGGTTTTACAGAAGCTCAAAGAAGGCCTGACTGAAGAGATTTTTGAGCATGTTAGCTCAAATATTCACATCAAAATCTGTTGATAACCACTCTCTCTTTTATATGAATACTTCGCTCTATGGAGAAACCACAAAAAAGGTAAGGTGTATACATTCCAGGCCAAATCGTCTGTCAAATAGAGTTTTCTTCCTTTGTCTGCTGGTATGTGTCTTAGAAAATGCCAGAGCCTTGAGAATAGATATAATACAAATAAGCATAAATTCAATAATTTATGAGTCAATTGCAAGCTGATATTGCAGGTCAGCAATTGATATTATTTGTAAATATGCATGTAGCTTGACATTATTTAACTCAGTGTTCTCACATTTTAAAGTCCACATAAATTATCCAAAGCAAATAAAGATTCAATGATTCTGACATGGGTTTGAGACTGTCATTCTAACAAATTCCCAGGCTTGGGGTGAGACTGGATTGGCAGGATGCTTAACATGCCTGGAAACTTGGGTTTGATTCTCAGTGCCGAATAAACTGGGCTTGATGGAACACATCTGTCATCTCAGCACCCTGGAGGTAGTAGATTCACTGTTAGGTACCAAGACAGAGATTAGCAATCTTGAGGGCCACTGAAGATGGACCTCTCCTCATGAACTTGGACCACACTCTTTCTTTCTCTGGTTGCACTAAAAAAGTGAAACACTTCTTTAAGACTTAAATTGCCACGGGACAGGAATTGAGGTATCTGGGCTTTGTTAAGGCCCATTAATGGAAAGCTACTTCCTCCTGCTCAAAAGAACAGAATTTCCAGAGGTTAGGGACTTGGTGGCTCAAGGCTTTGATCCCAGAATTCTATAGATAGAAGCAGATGGATCTTTGTGAGTTCCTGGTCTACAGAGAGAGAGAGAGAGAGAGTTCAAGGCTAGAACGGACTACTCAAATGAGACCCTGTAGAGAGGGGGAGGGAGAGCCAGAGAGAGACAGAGATACAGAAAGAGCCAGAGACACCGAGAGACACACGGAGACAGGGATGGAGAGACAGAGAGACACACAGAGAGACAGAGACACACATAGTTATAGACCAAAAGTGACAGAGAGACACACAGAGACAGAAACAGAGACAGAGAGAGACAGAGACAGAGAGAGAGAGAAGGACTCCAAGTCTGTCTCTGGCCTGACATTCTAAGATGTCCCAAACATCTTAGAATGTCAGGTGGACATGTGACCTGCCAATAGCCAGGTCACATGTCCACCCCTTACTCCAAGAAAAGATGGATCACCAGGAGACATGCTTAGGAAATAGGAGAACTAAGACTCCATGTAATGAGATAATATCTTTACCCTCCCAGCAGCTCCTCCCCAAAGAGCTTCCATCACAGAGCACCTTAGAGTCTAGCTGTCTGTCTGAGTGCTAACTCAGAAAAGTCTAACTTTTCCTTTTTCTTGTTTTTTTTTTTTGTTTGTTTTGTTCTGTTGTTATTGTTGTTTTGTTTTTGTTTGTTTTGTTTTAGAAACTGGCTAAAGCCACGCTTTCTCTGAAGCTGCCTTCTATCCAGTGACCGCCTACTGACCTCATTGCTGCACAGGTCCGAACTTAAAAAGTTCTCTCCTCTCTGTTTCCCACTTCTTGGCAACTGCTAAGAATCACAGCTCACAGGGGAGCGGAGAGGGGTTTTCAGAGGGGAACCGAGGAAAGGGGATAACATTTGAAATGTAAATAAAATATCTAATTAAAAGAAAAAAAAGAATCACAGTTCATCTGCATTTTTCTTTCTCAAACTCGAATAAAATCCTGAGCTTCTCTCAGTCTGTTTCTAAATTATTTTTTCAATAAGACTAAGAACTCAAAAGTGGGGTGCTCCAAATTCCCTAGTAACCCCTCCGGGAGCACAAAGGGATCCCCCAGTTTCTATGGCTTCAGCAGATCAGAATTCAAGGTGATCCTAGTCTATGTCAGGAGTTGGAGGCCAGTCCAGGCTGTATGTACGAAGCCCTGTCTCGGAAATAAAATGATACAAAACTGAAAACAAAAACTTGTGTCTCCACATAACCCTAAACCTGCTGGCCTCGAGGAGGCACACTTCAGCCTTTTGTGAAGTGTAGCAAAGTCACTTTGTCCACATAGTAGAGAAAAGCCTTAGAGATCACATTTCAGTTCAGGCTTTAGTTATTGAGTAGATAACCTTGACTCAAAGTTAAAAGGTGGGAAAGACAGCAAATTTTGTTAGTTCTACTAGAAAAAAAATGAAGTTAGAAAAATCAGGTTATATTTGAGTCATGGAGACTTTGTGGTGGGCAAAGCAAAAGAAGAAGGAAGAAACTGAAAATTATTCGTCTTTTCGTCTCAACCAGTACAAGAAGAGCAAAAATCTAGATGCAGGTTGACCCTGTGGGGCAGAGAACCTGACCTTGATCTTGGAGCACAGATAAAGTCCAGGAGGACTGTGGCCTCCAAGGACGGACTGCCCTCCCAGATAAGGGAGGAGCCCATGCAAATGAAGACAGCCTTCACAGAAGTGGAAAAACTAGTTCCCTGAGTGCACTAGCTTAGAGAGAGCTCCCATTGGTTGGTGTCTGGGAAGTGTTTGTGTAGTACATTAAGGGCTGAGATCACCATTAAGGGCTGAGATCACTGGAGGGGAATTTAATCGTGTAAAAGCAGGCCGTGGTGGTGGCCAGGAGCTGCGCTCTAGCCTACCACACCTGCGTGTGACTTTGGTCAGAGTCTGGAACTCAGGCATGGAGGGTCCATGCTGTTTTGTCTATTCTGTCTGCCATGTTTGTGTGAAAGGAGATCCACAGTTAGGAAGACACTGTGGTCCCTAAGCTGGCTCATTTCAGATTGCCTTACTGAAAGGGCACATGGCTCTCAACCTAATCTACACTTAGAGGCTTGGGCTGGAGAGCCAGGCTTCCAGGGCTGAATCATAACTAACTCCACTTTATGTCGCATCCTGACCTTGGACAGGTTCCACAGCCTTGTTCGCTTTCAGTGTCTTCATCCCTGAGAACATAGCACTAGTGGGACCTGTCTCATACCCTATTAAAATGAAGCTTAACTAAGCTGAGAGCCATACTGACCTTAGAAAAATGCCAACCTGTTAAATACTATATAAATATTTAGTAAATAAAACTAGGGGTTACAGACTCCTAGAGACCTGTGAACACATTCCCCAAAGTCTGCAATTCTTAATGGAAACCTTCAGCTCTATTGCTGTACAGGCATCTGGGGTACCCTGGGTACGGGCCTTGTGTGCATCCCTACGCAGATTTCTGGGCCGCGTCCGGCAGGCAACTGCAGCTCTGTACTAGACAGTGAGGCTGGCCTCAACTTAACTCCCAGATTCTTCCCACTTTTCCCAACAGCTTAAGTCAGTTAAGACCAGCAGCTGGGTAGTGCCCCTTCTTGGGGGAGGGTGGGGTCTCAGCAATCCCACAAAGTTACTGTGTTCATTTGAAACAGTGTAGCAAGTGTGTGATATGTCTCAAGTTAAGGGAAGGTGCTAAAATGTGTCTCAGGATGTATCATCAGTATGCAAATGAGTACCATGTATGGAAATCTGGGATGTACATTGTCTTCCTGTATAGTATGTGACAGTGGGCCTGTCTGCCAGGAAGTAGAAGTCTCAGAATTCAGCCTGCCTTTTCTAGTATAGCCTGAGGGAAGGAAGGGGTGTGTATGTGTGCAATCTTCCCCCACCTCTCTGCCCTGAAACTACCAAGAGATCCTGTTTGTATAGCACACGGGTGCACGTGAGAGCCTGACCATACAAGGACAGGGCAGAACTCAACAGGAAGCCAGCGCAGGTAAAAGATGGCTTTCTTTTCTTTTTCTTTTCGTCTCTTCCTTTCTCTTCCTTCCTTCCTTCCTTCCTTCCTTCCTTCCTTCCTTCCTTCCTTCCTTCCTTCCTTTTTTCTTTCTCTCTCTCTCTTTCCTTCTTCCTTTCCTTTTTTCTTCCATCCTTCCTTCCTCCCTCACTCCTTCTCTTTCTTTCTCTCTCTCTTTTTTCTTTCCCACCTTCCTTCCTTCT
>NC_034610.1:42730878-42770120 GCF_900095145.1 Mus pahari | reverse complement strand
TTTCTTTCTTTCTTTCTTTCTTTCTTCCTTCCTTCCTTCCTTCCTTCCTTTCTTTCTTTCTTTCTTTCTTTCTTTCTTTCTTCCTTCCTTCCTTCCTTTCTTTCTTTCTTTCTTTCTTTCTTTCTTTCATAATTGTATAATTTTATTGAAAATCGATTCTATATAATACATCCCGACTATAGTTTCCCTTCCCCTCCAGGTCTACTCCCTTTCTGTCTTTTGTTACAAAAGAATAGGCTTCTAAGAGATCACAACCAGATATGACAAAATAAGATACAATAAGATGAAGCAAAAACTTTCATATCAAAGTTGGGTACAACAACCCAACAGTGAAAAGAGTCCCAAGGGCAGGCACAAGAGTCAGAGACTCTTGTTTTCATAGGGGTCCCATAAAAATACTAAGCTAATAGCTATAATATACATGCAGAGGACCTGATGTGTAAACCCATGTAGGCCCTGTGTTTGCTGCTTCAGTCTCTGTGAGCCCATATGAGCCTTGCTTGATCAAGAGTGCTGCGTTTTCTGTTGCTCTTTATCCCATCTGACTCTTACACTCTTTCTGCCTCCTGAGAGATTTCCTGAGCTCTGAGAAGTGTCTTAGTTAGGGATTCTATCGTTGTGACAAAACAACATGGCAGAAAAGCAAGTTGGGTAGGAAAGAGTTTATTTATTTATGGACTTACGGATAATAGTCCATTATTGGAGGAAGTTAGGACAGGAACTCAAGCACGGCTGAAACCCGTAGGCAAGAACTAATGCAGCGACCATGGAGGGGTACTGCTTACAGGCTTGCTTCTCCTGGCTTGCTCAGCCTGCTTCTTATAGGATCCAGGACCACTAGGGATGGCACCCCCCCCCCATTCCTTAGGAAAATGCCTTACAGCTGGGTCTTATGGAGGCATGTCTTCCATAGAGCCTCCTTCCTCTCTGTGACACACAGAACTAGCCAGTACAAGATGGATTTGATGGAGCCTCCAGTTTCGATTCTCTCTTTGTGAAATGTCTGATTATGGGTCTCTGCGTTGCTTCCATATGGTGCTAGAGGAAGCTTCCCTGATAATAACTAGATAAGACACTGATCTATGCGTATAGCAGAATATCATTAAAAATCAATTTATTGATTTTTTTTTTTTTAGATGGGTAGTGTTTGGTTTAATCCTAAGTCTCTGGGCTATCTAATCTCTGATTCTTGGTCACTCAAGCAGTATGGGGTATGCGTTGGCATCAGGACCTCTGAAACCTGTGGCATCACATAGGTGGGACTTGCAGACCTGTTGCCAAGACAACAGCCCCCATATTCCCAGAATTCACTTAGTTAACCTCCCACCTTTACCTGCATTACGTCATTATCCATATATATAAAAGGGGGATGTCCCTTCCCTCCCTTTCTCCCTTTCTCCCTTTCTCTCTCTCTCTCTCTCTCTCTCTCTCTCTCTCCTCCTTTTCTTTCCGCTGCCACCTTCCTCCCTCCCCTAATAAACCTCTTACACGTGGAACTGTTTTGGCCTGGTATGCTGTGTTCAGACCCGAGCTGCTATGGGTACCTTCTCATGGAGCGAGCCTTATGTCATATTAGGCATTGGTTGGTTACTCCTGTAACTTCTGTGCCACCATTGCCCTATCATATTTTGGCAGGCAGGACAGATTGTAGGTGAAAGGTTTTGTGACTGCGTTACTGTCCACATTTTTCTTTGGGTAGTCTTCAGAGTACCTTCCTGCACAAAAGAGACTGGAATGTAGGGACGAAGGCTCCAGGTAGGCACCAGCTTGACTTTTCCATGTTCAGTGACTTGTATGAATGTTGTCCTTAGCAGTGAGGCCCAGATTTCAGTTTGCAGGGAACAACCCTCTGTCTTAGCATCAGCTTGGGGATTTCCATAGGATCCTCTTGGTCAACAACTCAATTAAATACAACCTAGTCCCTCCACTGGAATCCTTGCCTAGCTACTAAGGATGGCCAGTTGAGGCTCTATATCTTCCATTACTAGAAGTCCTAATTCATAGATTTCAGGAAATTTTCATTGCACTAGATTTTCACACCATTCCCAAATGTCCCCCAATTTCAGCCATTTCTAACCACACAAACCCTCTGTCTCCTACCTGATCTTTCTTGTTCCTGTCCCCACCCTCCCTCAGTTCATCTGTAAAATCTACTCTGTTTCCCTTTCCTGGGGAGATCCATGTATCCCTCTAGACCCCTCTTTATCCAGCCTCTCTCTGCATCTACAGATTATAGCTTGGTTATCACTTAATGGCTAATATCCACTTCTAAGTGAATAGATACTATACTTGTCAGAAAGAAAGTTTTCAGTGTTCCAGCCCAAGATCACAAAGTCAAGGGCAAGAGCTTGGCTTGGAGCTGGGAGCTAATAATATATCCAACATTAGAGTAAGATAGATACTCTCATACTGGCTTTGGAGGTGTTGGAATAGATCAGTGTGTGAAAGTCCTTACAGAATGTGCTAAATCAAAAACAGTACATCCAAGTAAGGCCACGCAAAGTCTTACCTCTGTGGTAAATAGAGAGTTAATTTTCTGCTTGAAACTTTAATGTTCAAAACAATGGAAAAGTCCTTGGCCCATCAGAGGCACATGAGAAGGTCAGTGTGGCTGAAGTGCAAGGCAGTTCCTTGGTGAGTCTGGAGAAGAGGCAGCTCATCTGTTTGGACTTCATTCTGAGGTCAATAGGAAGCCATTGGGGGGATTGAAACAATAGAATGGTGTATCACACCTTGACTGGCACATTAAAGGTGGGTGACTGATCAAATGTAGGTGGAAGTATTTAAAAGATCACTGCAGAATTTACCATGTGTCTCTCCAGAGGGAGATATGCATAGGACTAGATAAACTAGGATGCTTAGAAAGGGGCAAGAGTGGAAAAAGCTAAAAAGAACGCGATTTGAAATTTGTTTTGAAAGTATATTGCCAGATAATATATCCAGCACTGCATAGAGTAAGATTTAGAAAAAGAAAGGACTTAAGACAAAAGAGTGAAAGTGAAGGAACTAAAGGTGATGTTAAAGAGTGATGGAGATAAGAGCCATCAGAAGTACCTCTAGCATGTAAAAGAACTGCATCGTAAAAGGAAGCTACACTGAATGACAAGTGACAAATGTGTCTCTGCTGAAAACAGAAAATTCTACTTGCAACTATTGGAAGTAGAGCCATGGCTGCTCTCCTTTACAAGCACTCTCGGGGTAGCCACTGTCACTTAAAATAGTTAAATCTTCCAGGAAGGATTTCTGAGGGGAATCTGTGGAAATACTTATAACATTTCAAGGCATATCCAAACTAATTCGTTTGCTATCATTATGATATCTAAGAGAAGAAACAACCTTCATTGGTGATGATGACTCAGAAAAAGGAAGAGCAAGGATCAGAATCCACGGGGAAATAAAGAGTTGAATCTTCACCTGAATTATTTCGGCTGGGCAGATATGATAATTATCTGGAACAAATGACCCAATTTCAGGCTGCAATCATCCCACGTGGCTACTGATGTTACACAGAGACATTGAAGTCGTGCTCTGTGCTTTCATTTATCTGTGTGGATGATATCATGGGCATCATAATAAAACCTTAAGTCAGGTGGATCAGACTGACAAACCTCCAACTACCTTCACTATAGACTTTAAACTGACAAAGGAAAACTGTACCTGTCAAAGAAAAGTGAACCCTTCTCATTTGATTTCAGAAAGCCCCCCTGATATTAATAATGATCTGTGAAGTTATTAACTCCTAGGAAGAAAGTTAGTTAGGTTTTTTAGTATAGAAACTGTCACTCATTGAACTTGATCATAGAATGAGAGGTTTCTAATCATTGATTTTCAATATGTAGGATCAGTCTTAAGTTTTCTGTCATGTAAAAATCCTAGCTGATGATGGCTGCAGATGACCCTCCAGGAGGGTCACAGATGGCATGTCAAATGTGTTGATGGAGACACTGATGAGCAATTCAGGAGACCTTTTGATTGTTTTTGAATTCCCCTCTGTTGTCACAAAATTTCTAGTGACATGGCCTTGGCATAGCGTCAATGCTTGAGCCCTGTTTTCATATGAACCACACTTGGGTAATGGTCTATTCATTCTTAGGGATGGAATGAGTTCATATTTACAGCAGGCTTAGGATATGCTACCTAAGTGTGAGGACCAACAGACCTGGATGACGTGGCAGGAGGTTTTGTTTGGGTTTTAGCTCTTCACAATGAACCACAGAAGGATGTGGGTAACTTGATAAACAGGGTGCCCTATGAGCAAATGTTTTTTTTCCTCTGTATTTATGCAACTACTCTAGAACCTAAAAACAAAGGACATGAAGAAACCTAGCATGCAAAGGAGTTAGCATATTATTTATTTATATTTATAAAGAAACTATCTTATGCAAAACTGTTTGAACTTTGCTTGTAGAAGGAATGTAAAAACTGTGAAATAGGATGGTTTACGTTGAGGTTGCTTCGAGACTTTCACAAGAGAAGAATGCTTCCGAGAAAGCAAATGGACTAAGCTGGGAGGTGGTACCATTGGAATGTCACAAAAACTAAAACACCCTGCCTGTGGGTTCTAAGTTATAACTCCAAATTGACAACCCAACAACCCTTTTCAAGTCCTAACAGTGTTCCAGCAATGAAGAAGCCTTGGGCCATACACGGAAGCCCAGATCTCACTGTGAAAACAGCCTTGGCTCTCTATTGCAAATCATGGAGAGACTGACTACCTAGCCGAGTGTGGCGCAGCAGAGATATGTCTTCATCCTCACATTCAATAACTGAGTATTTCCCTAGAGAGACAGCATGAAGTACTAAAGAGAAAAAAACCTGACCCTCCACCTCCACGTCACAAAGCATGTAGGGAGTTCTTGGAATCGGTCTTTCTACCAGCCTAAGTTAGGGAAGTTTTCTGCATTAAGCAATAGAACAATCAAGCAACAGTGACTTGTTTCTCAGGCTCCCCTTCTGACTTAGTTATTTGCAAGAGTGAGTGTAGGATATTGCACTGTTGGTAATGCCAACTATGGATGCTAGGATTTAACCCATGTTTCTTTATTCTGATAGGTGGTGATGATTCTAATTGCTACAAAATGCAATGTGCAGTGCCCTCTAAGGAATTGGGTCATTGACAATCAGTTATGCATACCTTATGGTAGTAAACATATTTTAAATAGCAACGAATCAAGGAATACAGTTCTGGCTCCCATCAACTTGAAGGTATCTACAGGTCTAAAGTCCAGGCTACCCTGGAAATGTGCTTTAACTGTCTGTTACGAGCCTGCGTAGTACTCATTTTTATTTTCTTAGCTTTCACTTCCTTCCGTTTTCTTCAAATGTCAGGAAGAAGATGAGAAGTCACTCGGAGAAGGAGCTAATTATAGCGCATGAGCATTCTGGAGAAGGCAGGGAGAAGAGGAAGTCACATGACGACAACTCTGAGAGTGGAACTGTCTGTCTGCCCAGGAGAAAAGAACTAGACAGGAGACGGGAGTGCAGACACTGCCCAGAGCTATAGTGGGGAACTGCCCAGACACTGTGGCTTCTAATTGCTTTACTTATGGACCATCTACTTACACACTTTTAAGAATTCGCCCCAACTGGCCCTCTTCAGCTTAGCCTCTACCAAAAACGCAAGTCAGAACAAAAGATCTTCAGGAACCTTCCAACACCTTCCTATGCTTTGACTTCTCAGAACTTCTTTAAAATACTCTTTTAACTTAACACTGTGAATTCCAAACATGTAGAAGGATACATTCTTTCTTTGGTTGCACTGAGACTACTGTTGTTACTTGTCCCCTTCTAAGCTGGCTTTTCCTTTCATGCAGGAACATTTTCAAATAAAACTTACCCTGCTCTGGTGGTTTTGACCTGCCTCTTCCTGTATGAAGTTAGTACATGCTGCCTAGGACTTAGGCCAATTGGCTATGAGTTAAACAGAGATGAGTGAAGCTTGGACCTTATCCTTACAGCCTCATCTAGCCAGGGGCTGGTGGTCAACTCTGGACAGAGACTTGTAATGTAGTTCTGGCTTCTCTATCTGCCAGCTTTGGCAAGTTATTTCAATGAGTCCGCATTCCAAGATCTCCTTGCACAAATGCTATGGCTATCCATATCTGTTTCATAGTTGGAATCAATGAAATACTAAAGTACAAGTCTGATAGAAAATTCTCAGTAAATGTATCTGTGTGATTATTGCTGAGGGTGGTATTAGTTACTGTCCCACAGCTATAAGAAAATGCCGGACGGAAGTACCTTAAGAAATAAAGGCTTTATTTTGAGCCTGGGGATCTGCATGATGGTAGAGAAGGCCCGGTGTGGTAGTATGATGTTGCCGGTTACATTGTATCTATAGTCAGGAGCTAGTTGGGGAGTATGATGTGGCTGGTCACATTGTATGCACAGTCAGGAACTGGTGGGGGAGTGTGATGTGACTGATCACATTGCATCCAGTCAGGAACTAGAGAGATGAATGCAGACATTCATTTTAGGATTTTTTTTCTCTTTTTTTTTGTCCAGTCTGGAATCCTAGTCCATGGGATGGAGTTGCCCGCTCGGGGCAGATCTTCCCTCCCCTGTTACACCTCTTCATAATCACCTTCAGGGGCATGCTTTGGAAGTATTTGTCTCTAAGGAGATGCTGAATCCAGTCAAGTTGACAATAAAAAGTAAACATTGTAAGGGTTTAGTTTAGTTTAGAAGACTTTTCCTTCTAAACTCCCCTCGTTGCTTGTATTTTCCGTCCTACCTGGCCACTAGATGTCACTGCCTTTGTGCTTGTTTATTTGTGTGTTTTTAAGGTAAAGAAAAGATGTTTTGGTGTCTGAGCATATACAGGGTCTGAGCCCCACTCGGCTTGCCGATGCATAGGGACACAGTAGATGTCAGCCTTTTATTTCATCCGCTCGGCCCTCTCTTCACACTTCTGATCATTGTGAATCATTCCATGTAGAAGAAAGACACAGGGCACAATTACACACACACACACACAGTGCTCAGTGTCAGGGCGTTCTCTCTATAAATATTCATTCTGAAGTTCTGGGATGTCAGGCTCTGAGAGGCAAAAGAGAGGTAGGCAGGAGAGTCACTGCCTCTGACCTCATGTGAATGTGGAGCCTTGCAGATGGCAAGTGCATTCACAAGGCAAAACCGAGCCCTCTGGGAATGGGTGGGCTTGGATTTGGCTCAGACTCTGAGGCAACACCTTCTACCACAGTGGGAATCTTATGTGCATGATGGTGACTTACAGCTGTCCAAACCCGAGTGAAACGAACAACCGAAATGTTTTCAATGTCAGAAAGGGGAATACACAGTAGAACACTAAAGTCCATTCATACGGATAGCTTTACATGGAGACTTAGAAAAATTATGTGAGCTGAGGGGTAACCTTAATGTTTTCCAACTATTTCCTGGCTAGGAATGCCAGTGCACTGAAGATGGATTATTTTTCTCTGTGTCCTATTTTGAGAATGAGAACAGAGAGTTAAGTATGAATGTGGACTTACTGTGGTAGGGCGGGAAAACACCAACTCTTATCAACTGTATCAAATGGCTGAAGGTCTGAATTCCCAAGGCCACCAGAGACCATCAGGCCACCATGAAACAGGCTTGGCAGTGAGGTCATATAAAAATAACAGCCAGCTGCCTAGCCATCTGTCCTGGATCTCGTCCGGTGCCATCCTCTGAGATTCAGAAGGTGCTGATGATGGTCTATTCACAGCTGAGCATGCAGACAGGTTGAAGGCTGAGGCCTGGCCTTAGACCCCTCCTCCAACAGGAGGGAGCTGGATGCTAGGTTAGGGCCTAGCTAAGCTCCAGATTCAGCCCCTTGTTCCCAGCTTCCCCCGAATGACATCATACTAATTGTACCATAGCTAAAGAGAGCCAAGGGGGGGGGGGCATGGAAGAACTTGGAAAATGATTGGAGAGACTAAGGATGAGCTTAGTTATGATTTCTGGATTTCTGGGTCAGTTTCAGTGCTGTGGGAAGGGATACCCTCAAGGCCAGAAAGAAGCCAAAGGCTTAGGCTACCTCTATGCTTCTTGATTGGTTGCTAAGCAACCACAGCCTACTGAGCAAGCATGAAGGAGATGGACCAAGCAAGTTGCTAAAGGGCACCACATCTAGGATTTGTGTTTCTGGTAAAAGAGACTGGTTGCATACAAGGCGGAGGCACTTCTGGGGAAAACAGTAACATGACCACTTTGAGCTTTTAGAGAAAGTACACTTTCACTTTTACCAATTAAAGTGCACTTTCACTTCTTTTACCAATTAACTTTCTACCAAGCCCTTTCTCATTGAGCCCTTCCTTCCCCATCTGGGACAACACAATGAATTTGCCAGCTCTTTGTAGTTACTGGGAAAGGAAGTGGGTGGCTTCTGGGTCATTTATGAAGTGCAGCTGTACATTCAGAGGGGCCTCCGCCCAGCCTAGTCAGCCAGCTGATAGCTCAAGAATGAAACCACATCACCAAGATGGACAGGGTCTCTTTGAGCTTTCTCCTCTGCCTCCCCCACCCTCAGGAATTTGTCAGGCCTTCCAGCAGAGCAGAGAGCAGGCACTGAAGCAATAACAGTGCCATCCTGGCCTCCACCACCCGGTCTGCAAAAGCAAAGACCTGCTCTCCTTACATGCCTTGCCTGTACCTCAGAACAAGAGGGCTGTGTCTCACGGTGCTGAGGAATGGGAATGTTAGCATCATTAAAAGGATGGGAAATTCTGTCTCCACCCCCACGTTCCCAGTGTCTCATGGGAGGCACTTCATTCCTCCCTTCTCACCAACTCCTCTTTTCTCCCTGTGAATTTGGAGCCCATCCCTCCCACTTCCTCCAAGTCTTACATGAGACTCAGTTTGTTTCACTTGAAAACACTAGTTTCAGGGTTCCGGTTGATCCACTACTTCTGCACACACCCCACTAACCCCCCCTTACCTTCCACTCATATTTAAATTGTGAGAATACTACCTAGTTTTTTCTCCTCTGTACAGCATCACTGTTGAGCACAGAAGTATGGAGTAGGCTCCCCTCAAATGGTCCATGAATAGCTAGGCAGAGAATAAACATATCCAACAATAGAAGACTCATTGCAGGATTTTCTCTGTCCAATCACATCAGGGCAGTGGCAGGCCTATGATTGGACAGGAAAAGGGAGGCGGAGCTAGGAGTTTGGGGGACATGGAGAGATAGAGAGGCAGCAGAAGGGGAGAAGGAGAGAAGCCAATATGGAGGCAGACAAACAGGAAGATGATCCTCATCCCACGTGGTTTTAAACAGCCACAAGTAGCTAAGATTGTCACAAGGTTAGAATTGGGTTAAAGCTTCATCTTTATTAATTGGCTCTGAAATTATTGTATTGGCATCTTGTAAATTGTGATCTTATTGTAATATAAATCTGATTGGATAATTAAGTTTTAAGAGTCATGTTTCTACTGGGTACCTAGGTGTTCAGATGTCTGATCGTGGGGTATATGGGGCGTTACGTGGAAGCGAGATGAACTCACTAACTGGGAGAGAGTAACTCAGCGGTGAGAACATGCCGAGCTGGACCCCGGGGGACACAGTGTTGTGGTCCGCCAGTAGTGGTACTAGAGCGGGAACACGGACCGGTGGGGCAGGAGAGATGGAGGGCTGACCTTTTTAAATATTTCCTGCAACAAAGACAGGCATAGATTGTGAACTAGTATGCTTCTTCAGTTCACTAAGTGTTAGTGCTTCCTGGGAGTCTGGCAATGTGTCCTTTGTGACACCACGGATGTGAGTAGTTGTTATTCTTGGCATTCGGTTACCTCCTAGTGAGCAAGCTTTCCAGAGATGGAGAGTGAACTAATGGGAAATTTTTCTGTGTCCCTCTGTCTCTGTGTCTCTGTGTCTCTGTGTCTCTCTTTCTCACACACCCCCCCCCCAAACACCATTTTTTTAAGGAGTTGATCCATGCAAGTCAAAATCTGCAGAACCATGGTAGGGGGGAGAGCTTAGTCAGAAAAGTGTGTGTGTGTGTGTGTGTGTGTGTGTGTGTGTGTGTGTGTGTGTGTGTGTACAGAAACATGAGGTGTGACTTTGAGTCTCAGAACCCACATAAAGAAACAAGGCATGGAAGCACAGGATTTGCTATGCCGTGCTGTGGAAGAGAAGCCAGGTAGATGCCCAGGTAGGGGCTCACTGCCAGCTAGCCTAACCTAATTAGTGTGTGCCAGGCCAGTGAGAAAGCCTGAGGAGCAATATTGAAATTAACCTCTGACCTCCTCATGTCTGAGCATTTGCAGACCCATAAACAAGCACACCCATGAACACACACAGAGAGAGAGATCTACACCAAACTACTCTTAAACATTTTAAATTCTGTAGAGCAAACTATCAGAGTCGACACCCAGAATTGGCATTGCAGCTCTCCTGGGTGTCAACTGTCTCTCTTTAGGTTTTAAGGACTCATGTGTATTTTGGATGGGAATCTTCTTTACTCAGCTTACTGATTTAAATGTTAGTCATACTTAAAAAAAAATATAGTCATAGCGGAAACCCAGACTGCATTGGCCTAACCTCTGGGCAGCACAGCCTACAGAAGGTTACACATGACCATGATCACACAGACCTGTAGGCTGATGGTGACAGCTGGATGTCATCATCCTTCAGATGACAGATGAATGTACACTGTCTGTCTTCCGGGTGAGCTGGAACTATCATGAGAAGTTCCCCTGTAAGCTTTGATCTTCCAGGTCACACTTGTTAATGGCTGTTGGCAGATGTGGTGAACTCAAGTGGGCATGCCCACAGGTATGTTGATCTCACAGGAACCTGTACATATTGTTATCACTTTTGAAATGAGCATGAGAAACAAAACAAAACAAAGGATCTGGCCAACTCATATGAGGTGGTTCCACATCTAATAAATAACAGAGGGCAAATTTGAATACAGGCCACTTCACTGCAACAATTTTTATGTCCTTTTCACTATATCGTAATTTTTTTTAAAAAAAATGTATTCAGTTTGAAGTCTCATTTCCAAAAATAAAAAAATTAAAAATGAAAAAGAATGCATTTAACTGCTAATTCTATGATACCCTTCTATCTCCACTCACTACTCTTCCATTGCCATGATAAAGTACCGTGACCAAAGCAGCTTACAGAAGGAAGAGTTTTATCATCATTAATGCAGGGATCATGGCAGCAGGCAGACACAGCACTGGAGCAGTAGAGAGATCCCATCTCAATCCACACACAGGAAGCAGGAGAGCTAACTTGAAATTGTACAAGTCTTTTGACACCTCAAAATGACATACCTCCCCTAACAAGGCTCACCTCCTAATCCTTCCCAAATAGCTATCGACTGGAGACCATGTATCCAAATGCCAGAGAGTTTTGGGAGACATCTCATCTAAACCACCAACGATACTATAGACTAACGCTTTGCTGTTTGTACCTCCTCGATTCTTACTATAGATAATGGTGCATAATAGCACAGATATTATGGCTTGGGTATGGCTTGTCTCTTTAATGCATGTGCTGGAATTTTGGTCACTAACACAGTGAAATCCCAAGTGTTTAGAATTTTTAGTGAGGTCTAATGGGAAGTGATTGGGTCATGAGTGCCCTTACGAAGGGATTACTGTTGGTGTCATGAAACAGGTCAAGCCTCCCCCTCTCTCTCCTGTCATATGCTATGACCCAGCCAGGGAATGGACCTCATTAACTACCAATATCATACAATTTGGACTTTCCAGCCTCCAGAATTGTCATCCAAATAAGCTCCTTTTCTTTATAAACTAGCCTGCCAGTGGTATTTTGTTGTAACAACACAAATTAGACTAAGACAGATTTTTCTCATTAAGAATTCCCCTCTACCACACACATACACACATGCAAAGTTATGAGTGAACCATTTCATATTAGATCTGCAGCTGGTGAGAACCATGATACTGAGTCAATACCCTGAGGGGGAAACTCCTCACATGTCATGATTATGACCGAATTTGTCAAGAAAAAAAAAAAAAAAGGCCTCTTTTATTCCAGGCCAGACTTGGAACACACAGACACAGTCCTTCTCAATGCGCAAGGTACATTGTTGGCACTCTCGAGATCTGTTAACTGTCTCTGCTCACTACATAAAGAACATCCTCTATACAGAACATTCTCAATTTCAATAGGCAATATGGGAAATATGCGAAAAGTCAAAACTGTATTGTATGCGGAGTGCTAGCTTTACCAAAAGATGCAGGGCATGGATGTGGGAATTCAAGAACTGTTTATTGACAGCTTGTCCATGATTGCCGCTTTACAGGATGCAAAATGGACAGTGTCATCACTGCCTCAAGGACACAGGGAAGAGGAAAGCAGGAGGATTTATGGCACGGCTATTACACGGCAGTTAATTCTATCTTAGTTCTCATAACAGCCCTCCAGGCAGACAGAGAGGAAAGTCGATCTCAGCATTCAGTTTACATTGCCCAAGATCATGTGACTGACGAACACTAGGAAGTCAACCCGAATTTCTTTCTAAATACAAATCCGTGATGGTTTATAGTAAATCTCACTCAAAGCACTCTAGGTCCTGTGGGGATACAGTTCTGAGAATGGATGAGTAAGGTGGGAGATGTCTCTGCTGTTACCTGAGACAGGCTCTAAGAGGAACAGTTGATATTTTCCAGGTAGAGAAGTGAAGAGTGTTTAATGAGAAGGGAAGAATAGAGCAGAATCCCGGAGGGGAGGCACAAGGGATACAGAGGAGAAACTGAGTCAGCTTTTAACGATTGGTAACATCAGCTTGATATCCTGGAGGCTGCGGTCAGTGCGAATCACTTAAAAAAAACTGACAGACAGCCTTAGAAATTAGGTGAGAGACCTTGGCAAGTGTCCTGAAAAGAGCTAGACGGGACAGACTGGGAAGATGACTGACCAGTCCGTTCAGAATGGCACAGAAACAAAGAAATAAATTCCAGGCAAAGATGAGGGGGGTTGGTAAAATTTACAAGCTAGAAGTCTGAGGAAAGATGAGAAGAAAAGTGGAACACCGTATTTGTATATAAAGAGGACTCTATAGCTTAAGTATGGCTTGCTCCCCATGGACTCATATTCAAATTCCACTGTAAGTCATTAAAAGGATGGAGGTTTAATCTAACTCTAATGTTTACAGATGGGTGGGGCTCTGGGAGGTGTTGCTATTAGGTAAGATCCAGGTAGGGCCCTTAAGTATAGTTAGCTTCCCATTACTGACACAAAATGCTGAAGATAATCAAATTAATAGAAGAAAGAGTTGTGCTCTGATGTCCGATGAGGATGGCCAGGGGCTGGGATGGCTGAGACAGACTAGAACTGACGGGAAGACGTATGTCTGGAAGCCACCAGAGAAGCTGCTAGTGACTTACACAGGCAAAAATTCAGGCTCTGTGTGGCTAAATCATTAAAGAAAAGTCAGGAAAAAAAAATCCCCCAAATTAGAAGTAACCAAGATATGAAGCAGAAAAATCAGAAGTTAATGTTCAGTGAGGGAAAACCAAGTTGCTGCAAAATGCATAATGAGGTATCTAGTGAAGAAATATTCCCATCAAAAACAAACAAACAAACAAACAAAAAACCCAAACAAAACCTAAAGGTATTTTATTCCTAATAATTTAAAATGTAGAGAAAAATAAAGTACCATATATCCATGTAAAAACCATGTAGCCCAACTAACGAATTCCTTCAGGTAATGTTGAAATGTCTCCTGCTACCATTCCTGCCCTAGGACTCACCTAATCTAAAACACAGCAAAGAAGAGGGATCAATAAGCTCTACTAATTTTCCCTGTCTTTATTTGATCAATCACTTGCTGTCATGGGAACAGGCTTGTTCAAAGATATGGGAATAAGTTCAGAGATACCATGTTTCTCTGTATGGTTCAGACCGCCAAGCTAAATGGGTAAGTGGTGATCCACATAATAAGCAAAGACACATCAGCTGGACGAATAGCCAATAATCAATATGAGGTATCGGGGAAAGTCTGTCCAGCATACTATCATGAGCCACATTCCAGCCTCATGAGATGGCATCAGGTCAGACAACCAGAACAGCAACTGCACTTTGATTCTTGCTTCTATTCACTCCCAGGTTTTGCAAGCCTGGAACTTCCACCTACCCAGGGCAGATTGCTGGAGCTTATCTGGTGTTTATTAATGCGGAACTCACTGTACTGTCACCCTTTGTCTGAATCAAGAGTCCCATTACCCAGAAAAAAAAAAATCAGGGTCCTGTAACACTCACCACATGCAATCTGAGTTTTTCTACTGCTAGCATTCTGCTTAAAAGGGAATTGCAGAATGTGTCATTTAATGATGATGTGGGTAGGTAACAACAACAACAGCAAAATGAGTGTAGTAGGTCAGCCACAAAATACCACCAGGAAAAAGAGCTCCAGCTGTCAACTGACTGGAAGCGTTTGCTTTGTGATCACTTCAGAACATCATTTGGAAACCACCTCGGAGTCCTGGAAGTCCAGTTTGCTCATCTTGGCATATGGTATTTAGGGCTTTGGGGTGGGTATGGAGACAGCTACTCATGGGATGTGGCTGTGTTACTAAACTTCTCTTATATTATCTCTCTATTGGATTTTGTTTCCATCACCCTATTAGAGTCCAAAATTACTGTGTTCAAGGCACTGTGGTAGTTCTTGCAATGCATGAACTCAAACAGAGACTGCATTCAGTCTGAAAGGTAGGTTCTTTGTTTTCCAGTTTTCCATGTGGGAATCAGGTCCCATGGAACCAGGAGCTGACCACACAGATTCAAAAGACAATGGGATTCATGCTTCTTCAATCCATGTCCCATGCTGGTTGCTGGAGTCTGTGTTGTTCACTTTGGGTGCAACATTCACCCTTATGAAAGGTCTTGTGAAATTCTCTCAGCTCCTGTTTGGCATGATGCAAACCTACAGATTCTTATGAAACAACAGCAGCAATAATCATAGGCCTTCAAATAATGTGCATATGGTTCATTTTATCCTCATAAAGTCTTAGAACATGGAACAGTTCAACATCCGAAGCAATACACCAAGGCTTGGGCGACTAGCCCCCAATCCCCTACATCATAGCTAATAAAGGGAAGTGTCTACATTTGAACCCAGATGTACTGGTTATCTTTCTGTTTTTGTGATCAAGAAATGCAACCAAAAGCAATTTGGAGATGGAAGGATTTATTTAGCTTACACATCCATGACATACTCTAGCACTGAGGGAAGTCAAAGCTAGAACTCAAGACAGGAATCTGGAGGCAGAAATTGAAGCAGAGACTATGCAGGAATATTGCTTACTGACCTTCAGTGAGCTGGGCCCTTCCACATCAATCACCAGTTAAGAAAATGCGCCATGGGCTTGCTTGCAGGCCAATATAATGGGGGCAATTATCTCAGTTGAAGTTTCCTCTTCTCAAATGACTTTAGCTGTGTTAAGTTTATTTTAAAAAAATTAACCAGTATACTAATTCTTCCAACATTGAAGCTGTTGGATCCAGAGTGTGAGCTGGGCCAGCAGCATCTAAGAATCTACAAATTCTCCGGGTTCAGCCCTGACTTACTACATCAAAAAGGGGGTAGGCTCAGCAAACTGCACCTATCCTCGTACAAATTAGTGCGCATGCCCAAACTTGTCCAGGATAGAGCATGCAGCTCTGCCCAATGCTGTGCACATCTCCTCTCCTCTCCATCCTTGCTAGCTTGTCCAGGATAGAGCATGCAGCTCTGCCCAATGCTGTGCACATCTCCTCTCCTCTCCATCCTTGCTAGCTTGTCCAGGATAGAGCATGCAGCTCTGCCCAATGCTGTGCACATCTCCTCTCCTCTCCATCCTTGCTAGCTTGTCCAGGATAGAGCATGCAGCTCTGCCCAGTGCTGTGCACATCTCCTTTCCTCTCCATCCCATGAGTGCAAATAGCAAAAAAGGAACTGCTCTAACAGACAGTTCTCTAAATGATGTGAAATTTCTCTTGTAAGGTCTGAAGGTGTGTTTGAGGTTCTTGGTACTGAGGGGGAAGAAACTGGTCACAGAACAAAGGAAGTGAGGTTAGCCCATTGAACTTCATTTCTCTTGGACAGCAGTGTAAGGAGACTTGAAAACAATGCCTCAAAGAACTCAAAGGTGAAAAATCACACAAAGCAGAGATGGTATTTTCTCTACTTGTGATAAACTTTACATTATCTCCAGACTAACATGTTTGTGAAACACACTGCCATCACAATGACAAAATAGTTTTGTGGATTTTTTTTGTTAATATGATTTTTGTCAATCATCATTAAATAAGAAAAATATTTTCCCAAGGAACTGTTTGTTACAAATGAACAATGTCATCTGCCACCACTGCCCGACCAGTCCAATGTCATCTAAATATTAAATCTTGACCCTTCAGTGCTCAGTGAAGACAATAGAACTGGAAAAAGTAGAGAACAACTTGAGAACCAATACAACAATGACTGAGTTAACTTCCACCAAAATCCATAGGTTAGAAACAGTCTTTCCAAAACAACAACAACAACAACAACAAAAAATTCTTTACCATGTTGAAAGCATTGTAGAGTGCATGTTGAATTGATTCAAATGCTGTTTCACAGTTTCTTTTATAGGAATAGTAGCGATGATAATAATAATAGTAAGTTTAAAAATAATTTATATTTAATAGAATATTAATATTAATTAATAACATTATTATTACTTATATTTAATTTTATAATAGGTCAGTAGCTGACAATTCAGTTACCAAGGCACTACCAACTTAATATATCCGAAAAGTGGGGCTCAGGCCAGACATGGTGTCCACCTGACTAGTCAGAAGGCTGAAACTAGAGTTTCAGGATCCAGGGTCTGCGGTCAGCGTAGGCTGCATGGAGAGTATTCTAGGCTATCCTGGATGACGCTGAAATACTACACCTCGAAATAACTGAACCCCACCCCAAAGTTGTGCTAAGAGTTCAGTAAATGAAATATTAAATGAAAATCACTTCAGACATTGAGCTCCATAGAGACAGCGCTGGGGCAAGCGCGAGCCGGACAAGCACTGGGCGACTCTGTGCCTCGCGGAGGAAAATCAACTAAACATGGGCAAAGGAGATCCTAAGAAGCCAAGAGGCAAAATGTCCTCATATGCATTCTTTGTGCAAACCTGTGGGGAGGAGCACAAGAAGAAGCACCCGGACGCTTCTGTCAGCTTTTCAGAGTTCTCCAAGAAGTGCTCAGAGAGGTGGAAGACCATGTCTGCTAAAGAAAAGGGGAAATTTGAAGATACGGCAAAGGCTGACAAGGCTCGTTATGAAAGAGAAATGAAAACCTACGTCCCCCCAAAGGGGAGACCAAAAAGAAGTTGAAGGACCCCAATGCACCCAAGAGGCCTCCTTCGGCCTTCTTCTTGTTCTGTTCTGAGTACTGCCCCAAAATCAAAGGAGAGCATCCTGGCTTATCCATTGGTGATGTTGCAAAGAAACTAGGAGAGATGTGGAACAACACTGCAGCGGATGACAAGCAGCCCTAGGAGAAGAAGGCTGCCAAGCTGAAGGAGAAGTACGGGAAGGATATTGCTGCCTACAGAGCTAAAGGAAAACCTGATGCAGTGAAAAGGGGGGTGGTCAAGGCTGAAAAGAGCAAGAAAAAGAAGTAAGAGGAAGATGAGGAGGAGGATGAAGAGGATGAGGAAGAGGAGGAAGATGAAGATGAAGATGATGATGAAGTTGGTTCTAGCGCATTTTTTTCTTGTCTATAAAGCATTTAACCCCCCTGTACACAACTCACTCCTTTTAAAGAAAAAAAATTGAAATGTAAGGCTGTGTAAGATTTGTTTTTAAACTGTACAGTGTCTTTTTTTTTTGTATAGTTAACACACTACCGAATGTGTCTTTAGATAGCCCGCCCTGTCCTGGTGGTATTTTCAATAGCCACTAACCTTGCCTGGTACAGTCTGGGGGTTGTAAATTGGCATGGAAATTTAAAGCAGATTCTTGTTGGTGCACAGCACAAATTAGTCATATATGGGGACAGTAGTTTGGTTTTTTTATTTTGTTTTTTTGTTGTTGTTTTTGTTTGTTTTCCTTTCGGTTTTATTTTGGGGTTTTATTTTTTTTCCATCTTCAGTTGTCTCTGATGCAGCTTATACGAAGATAATTNTTGTTCTGTTAACTGAATACCACTCTGTAACTGAAAAAAAAATGCGGCTGTTTTGTTGACATTCTGAATGCTTCTAAGTAAATACAATATTTTTTATTAAAAAAAAAAAAGGAAAATCACTTCAAATACAATATTTAAAACAGCCAGGGGGTAAAAAGCGTTAGAACTGTTTGACTGACTGGTAAGTGCCCAGGATGTAGTAGATCAGATTCCAGCGATATATTAATGATATAGGTGTTACCCTATTGCGATAACCAACCAACCAAGTCTTTTTCTGCTATGGTGTCTGGCTGTCTGGCTGTTTGAAATAAAGTCTTACTATGGTTGGCCTCAAACTTACCATGCTCTGGCTCCACAAATGCTGGAACTGTGGGATTGTATCATTGCCACTTGCTGCAGTATGTTTAGAATGGGTACTGAGAACATATCCAGACTTTACTGCATAGCCTGGACTGGATCGCCAGGAGGACTTCTTTCTTATTTATCACACATTAACAAATTTATGATGGTGTCAATTGTAAAAATAAGATGCAGAAAAACCTGTCTGTTTTAGAATTAATGCCATACAGTATTTGCACTTCCATCACTGCTTAGAAATCAGGAAACAATATGTATGTGTTTGTGTATGAATACATGTATATGCATGTATGTATGTGCATGCATGTGTGTGCATATATTTGTACATATATTTATGTATATATATGCATGCAGATTCACATGCAAATATATGTATGTATGTATACAGTTGTGTGTGTTAAGGGTATAGGTCAAGAACTGGCTCACAAGGACATTTGACAATAGATGGAGTCATGGGTCCTACACTTAGAGGACAGAACACTTCCAGAGCTGCTTGTAAGTTTCTCATTTCTTGACATTAGGAAGAAGATGTGAGGTTAGTGCTAAAATGGCACCAGTTCTCTGCAGAGGTTTGCATGCTAGTAAGAGCTGCACTCATGAATAAATACAGATTGATGCTTTATATAGATCACGACACACACAGTCAATAAACAGTGTAAAGGAAGTGATCCACAGGGGTCGAGAGTGAGCAGCAAACACACGCAGGAGTCTCGTTCTGTCCACTCGAGAGGTCTTTGTCCTCTCACACAGCTGGGCATGTGGCGCTCCCCCCTGAGCTGTCAGAAGAGGGTACCCTCTTCACTATGACCTCGTGCAAACAGAACAGAAACCAGTTAAAGCCTGGCACAGCCTGCGTGCCTTTGATATTCATAGAATTGGTAAACTCTTGACTTTTACACAAAAACAATACTTAAGAAGAAGCTGAGATTGGGCGCTCCGTTCCAATGCTCCTCATAGGACAGTTCAAGAGAAACGAAAAGAACAACTCACTGAAGCAAAAGGGGAAACAAGCCAATTTATCATGAAATCAGAAGACAAGTAAGATCAGTCTGAGAGATAAGAAAGAGCAATCTTTGTCAAAGAAGAGGTTTTGCCAAGGGATGACCTTTGGTACCTGACAAAGCAGATATAAAACCCATTTCACTCATCTCTCTGTCCTCTCATTCAACTCTAACTCCTTTCTATCTCCAGTGAGTGCTGATGGGACAATGAAGCATTTATTATGCAGAGGGATGATAGCCCTCTATTGTTTCCAAGTTGGCATTTTCTGTTTGTTTGTTTGCCTTCTGGCTTGTCACTGCCAAGATAAGGGCGCTTTTCACATAGCACAGGTAGCTTGAGCCAGGTTAGTACTGTCATTCATCCAATTGTCTTCTTCCTACATCTGCTACCTATTACATACCCACAAGGATAGTCCGAGCATCATTGCAGACAGCCGCAGCTTGCACACAGGTTGTTCACTAAGGCCATCACAGGGTGGATGATCTATGTTTGGACTTTCTGGAATTTCAGGGAGAAATTTAAAAATCAATTCAGTTTCCTTGTAATACCAAATCCTGGATCAACTGAACAACTCCTTGGTTTAGTGATTACAGGTGGTGAGACACAGACAATGGTGTGTATAGTGTCAATCAAAGAGATGTCACCCCACATTGCATGACCATCGTGAGTTATTATTATTTATTGATCCATCCATCCATTCATTTACTTAGAGACAGGGTCTTATGTAGCCAAGGCTGAACTCTAATGACCATGTAACTATGATCTTGAACCTGTTATCTGTCTGCCCTAGTCTACTGAAGCTTACAGTCTTGTACCACCATGCCTGGTCTGCTTGGTGCTAGGTATCAAACCCAGAGCTTCCTGGATGCTAGACAAACCCTCGACTCACTGAGCTACATTCCCAGCTCCATGTCAAGTTCTTGAATGCCAAGGACATAGCACAGTGCCTGTCCTCTGCCAAGTGAGGGGTTCAAGTCTCACACCAACTGAAAATGATTTTTGTTCCTTGTTGTAGTATGTGCTGCTCCAGATCTGACTACGTTTATACTCTCTATGTTTTTCTTTGAGGAAAAGAATCTCTCAGTCTCGCTGCTATCCCAAGCCAGTTCGGGAGTTAGTCCATTTTTCTCTCCCATGCCATTGCTTGTTTGTATGTCTAGAACCTGACCTTTGTGAGTGATACTTCTCCACTTAACAGCCTTTCCATCTTCTTTTAAAGCACCTCGCTAGTTGTCCTTAGCATGTATATACATTGAATTGTGATAAAAACTCTCATGTAAAACTAATATAAATAATGACGCATGGGTTTCTATTTGTTTATTTGTTTAAACGTGTTCTGTTTGCTATGTAGTCCAGGCCAGCCTCAGATTATAGGCAAGACTCCTGCTTCAACCTCCCAAATGCTTGGATTATATTGATACAACACTACATAGTAATCAAAACAAAAGTTTTTGTGAAACCAGAAAACTTGAAAGATGGACATTAGCCTATGATATACTACTCAGAAATAAGTCTAGAACCAAGTAGGAGAGGTTTTTTTTTTTGTTTTTGTTTTTTGTTTTTTCGCACACCAAGGGAGGTACCTACAGGTAAAAGGAGTCTTGCTAGAGCAGACATGTACTTTACCAAGTTAGGCCTAGACTGTATTAGGAAACTTTTGACAAGTTTTCAGAACATCAGTTGATAAGTTGAAGGATAAAGTCAGGATGTAATATTAGTCTTGACTTTTGCTGTCGGGTAGACAAAAAGACTAGCATAGTTGGTAAGGCTAGAGAGGGGCCAGATGAGTTCATATAACTTGGGTCACCAAATTATAAATTAGAAAGCGAGTCCATCCCAGAAAAGTACCTGGAAGGCAGCACAGTTATGAGGTCTACAAGAAGCAAACAGAGGAGTTCCTTACTTACCGAGCCAAGGGCAATCTGAATGTGCCCTCTGGTTTGATGAAATTGTTGCTCTAATTTCTTTTAATCAACTTTCATGAAGTTGTTGCTTTTGTGTAGTTGGCCATTTTGTCTAACAGTCTTGTGTTTACCTTGTATCTATGATTTGATATTCTTGTTCTTTACGTACAATTGCCTGAGAATCCTTAAGAATGCAATGTAAAGAATTTTCTCCTCTCCATCTAACTACTTTGGTTTCTGCCCTTCCTCCCTTTTATAGTGTTCCTTCTAAGAAAACAGTCATTAGACATTGTTATCTCAAACCATTCCTAGCCATAGCATGTAAGAGTTGACCGTGTGTGTGGGCTGGATCTAAGACACTGCTTCTCACCCTTCTTAATGCTGCGTGCAACCCTTTAATACAGTTTCCCATGGTGTTGTGACCACCCCCTCCATAAAGTTATTTTCCTTGCTACTTCATAATTGTAATTTTGCCACTTTTATGAATCATAATGTAAATTTCTGTGTTTTTCCCGATGGTCTTAGGTGACCCCAATGAAAGGGCCATTCAACCCTCAAAGGGGTCATGACCCACAGGTTGACAAATACTGGTCTAAGGAAAACTGACGATAAAAGAACATTCTAGAATCTTAGCAGCAATGACACTTACATAGATGTACGCCTGCCAGGAGTGGTGGTGTGTGCCTGTAATCCCAGATCTCATTAGGCTAGGGCAGAAGAACTATGGTAAGTCCAAGGCCAGCCTTATCTACATGCAGAGTTCTAGGCACCCCAGGACTACACGGTGAGATATTGTTTCTAAACATAGAAACAACCCAACCAACCAACCAAATACCATGATAGCAAAGCTCAGAGAAATAATTCCACTTTATCTTTTGTTTTTCAGCCCTGGGGATTGAACCCATGTACTTGTACACACTCAGGAAATGCACCAATGCCAAAAATAGAGTCCTCTTACTCTAATAATTCATTTGCCTCTGACTAGAGAGGCTGTGTAGACAGGGTTTGGACTGGTGCACATTCAATGTCCATTCAGCAACGTGAGGGGGTCATTAAAGAGGGAACTGTCCCTGGTGCTTGCAAGGGAAATCACATGATCAATGAGACTCTGTTCTGTTCTAACAGGTAGGACTGCTGATACAAGACACAAGGAAAGGAGCCAGGAGTTTCTTGCTAAATTCTTAAAATTGGCTGGGCCCCTCAGGAGATTTGAGTGACCATAACAGCAAAAAGGAGGGAAAACAGTCTTGGCTAAACTTCGTTTTATATACCCTACAGGGAAGTATGAATGAAGAGTAGAGTAATTAACAATAGCAAAAAAAAAAAAAAAAAAAAAAAAAAAAAAAAAAAAAAAAAAAAAGCAAAAGGAGACAAACTGGATCTCAAAGGGAACTCTAAGTATTATGCCAGGTGTTCTATGATTTAAAAAAAAATCAAAAAAACAAAAAACAAAAAAAAAAAACAAAAACCAGTTCAGATTGCCAGCTCCCCTAGCTATAATCCTCCTAAATCCCCAGTCCTTCCTAACATAGTACAATTATGCAATTTTAAGGTATGCTGAACTCTTACAAAGCAGAGAGGGGTATGCATCCTCTAATCTCTATGTGGGTCAGTCTCTCGATGTTAGGGAGAAGCAGAGTGGGTACAACTCTTTAACCAACAAAGAACCTGGGCCAAACGCTGCTTAGGCGTGCTTGGCTTCTACAACATTGTAGGGGTCATTAGTTACTATTATCTAATCTTGATTCTTGGTCTACTCTTGTTTAACATACTTAGGAAATTGGTGTCTTCTAGATTCTTCAGGTTTTGGTCTGGTATCTACCTATGGTTTTTAATCAACTTTAATATAGAGAAAACTTTACTCACTGAAAACAACTCAAGTCATCTGTGAAACTGTGTGGTGTTTGTTTTCTTAAGATTAAGGAGGAAGAATTCTTTAAAGGGGGAATAAAACAATAGGGACATTCAAAGAGACAAAAGACATAAACTCTCACAGCCCTAATCCATAGAAGCCCTAATCCACCCAGTTTCTCTCCTCCTCTGCTAACAATGTATGGAATGTGCCTAACCCTCATACCCTCACCTTACACAAGAAACCACCAGGGATGGGACAACACTAAGATGTCTCCAGAAAGAAACTAACTGGCTATGGGTCTGAATCCTATGTGGAAAAATCCCCTTAAACATATGAGGAAAGCCCCTTGCCATCCTGCTGGTTAACACCTCAGACCCTTGCAAATCCCTGATAAAACACCTGCTCTGTCTTGTCAGTGTGCAACTGTTTCCTGAAAACAACACTCTTCTTAATTTACTTATTTTTTAATCTGAGAAAACAGAACATAAACAAATAAGCAGCATTTTGTTTTAAGAATCTTAAGAGTGTACCAACCTAGTCCCACAAAAACCTATATTCTAGAAAGGTCCAAAGCTCTGAAGGAAGAATCTCATTTGTGGTCATTTGCTAATTCCCTTTCTTTCTTTGTAAACAAAATTAGCTAGCATCTGTTGTGCTTCCATAAACTTAACAGTCGAGTTAGACCATGATAATGTTTTTGTGCATAGCTTATGTGCTTTGTTAAGCAGGGGATATTCAATTTGTATTGTGAGCTCCTTAGAAGGCAATGCAAAGCTAGCGATTTCTTTAGTGGCTGAAGGTCAATTTATTGTGATGTCTGAGGGCACAAAAGATAGGGAAGTAAGGTTTCCATTTATGGCCCATCCACAACTCATCTGTGTTCTCTAGGTGGAAGAGAAAGCCAGAAAGGCCTCAGACTCAGGCAGCAGAGAAGGGTGGTCTCAAATTCCTGATTCCCCAGCCTCCACCTGGCCAGTCTGGGATATCAAACGTGCTGTAGCACACCCAGCCTGAGCTTTTAGAAGTAAAAAACACTCCACATAACTGTGTGCTTTCCCAAACTACTCCAAGATTTGAAATAAATTATTCCTTTGACAATTAGAACTCTCTTAAATATCACTTGGACTGTTCTACCTGATCACTGCTTTGGTTCATTAAAAAACAAATAAACAAGTGCTGAGTTGAGGCTCACAGAGGAGCCTTCCTGTATCACGACAATCTGCGCTCAAGCCCTGCATCACTTGGTTGAGTCATAAATGCTTTACGATAATTGTAGAATATCGGAGCCGAAGGCTCTTATTCGGTATAAATAGTTTGCCCATATTTTGCTTAGCTCTGAAAGCAGCAACCTCCTACGTACGGATTGTTTCTTCATTTTGTACTTTTGTGACTGCATAGTATACTGTATTACTAACTCCGATATTGCCCTTATTTTAAAAACAAGACCCACATTTGACTCATGGTGATGTCTCTTCCCTGGATTCAGGCTCACGTTGCCTCTGGCCATGCCTCTGTTACCACAGCGCAGTTCTCTGACTTACAGAAGGGAGTCCTGACACCATTAATACTTTCCCGCTTCAAAAGAAACAAACTCTTCTGTGAATTCCCCTTGATAGCCATAAACTCAGTCATTCACCCATACCTCCTGTGAAGAACTCTCTCTAAAGTCCAGATGACACTAAATGCTAGGAAAAGAGAAGGGGATGGGACTACTGTCACTAGACTCAGAGAACCCATATTAGTGAGGAGAAGGCTTATAAACCAAGTATTGTGAACACAAAAAGAAATCATAAGGAAATACTCTGGAGAACAGAAAGTAAGGAGCGGTGCATGGGTATAAAAGAATCCAAGTCTAAATATGAAAATCTGGTAGGTTAAGACACTAGGTGATGGAACTCTTTTGAGAACAGTATTGAAATGGGATTAATATAGTCTTGTGAGAACCAAATCTGGGCTAATGGAACATATAGAGTCAAGTCTAAGTTAGGGTTTTACTGCTGTGAACAGACACCATGACCAAGGCAACTCTTATAAGGATAACATTTCATTGGGGCAGGCTAACAAGTTCAGAGATTCAGTCCATTATCATTCAAGATGGGAACATGGAAGCATCCAGGCAGGAATGGTACAAAAAGAGATGAGAGTTCTACATGTTCATCTGAAGGCTGCTAGCAGAATACTGGCATCTAGGCAGCTAGGATGAGGGTCTTCAAGCCCACAGTGACACACCTACTCCAACAGAACCATACCTTTTAATAATGCCACTCCCTGGGTCAAGCATATACAAACCATCACAAGTCATTTCCACATTATCGAACAAAACAGGAGAGTGGGTTCTGAGACCCCAAGATTAGTTACAACAACTTGAGAGAATGGACAAGAGTGTACCTATTGGAGGGCCTGGCAGGGCATCTACAAACCTTTAGAGAAAAGATCTTAAGAGACAACTCTAAGCCAGGCAATGGTGGCACACACTTTAATGCCAGCTCTTGGGAGGCAGAGGCAGGCACAACTCTGAGTTCAAGGCCAGCCTGGTCTACAGAGCGAGTTCCAGGACAGCCAGGGTTACACAGAGAAACCCTAGTTTAAGAACCATCAAATCAATGGGCCATTCTCCACCTTACCACTTCCAATGAGACTGAGTTCACCCATAGAGCTGCCTATTTTCCCAGCATTTTAAGAAAACATTTTCTTAAGCCCCAGGGAGGCACCAACAATTCTGTGACAGATTGTACTTGCTAATGTATAGACAAGAAGCATGGGATTGTGAGACATGGACTCAATTTCCAGAGCTCCTGAAATGAAAATCTCTTATTAAAATTTTACAACGGGAAGATGGTGGTCACAGGATACAAAATTTCAGTGAGATAGAATCACCTCTCTAGATCTGTCGCACGGCATTATGGCCACAGCTAATAACATCATTTCATATTCTGGAAAGTCACCAATCACAGATTTGTCATTAACATGCACAAAAATTAAAAGTATATGAGGAGAACATATACCAACTGGATTTAGACGATGACACACAGTGCTTACACATTTCTAAATATGTTGAACTCAATAGAACTTAATACAGGTATGCAAATTTGATCAATTATAGATAAACTAATAAATATGGTTGTTGAGTCCCAAAGACAATTGTACTACAAGCAACCCTGCCCAATCTCAAATTATAAGCGGGATTTTTCTTTTCCAGCTAATGTTTCTTTTCAAAGGGACCTTCTATACCTCCCTAGTTGAAAATGCAGTTCTTGGCACCTGACTCTTCTGTTCATTGAAAATAGATTAAGAACACAGGCTCATAGGAACAAGTGTCCTATGTGAGTATTTTCTAGAGTCTCCTATAGCTGAAGGCTTACTTGTAATACCTGAGTCCTGCCAGTCCACATGTCTAACCCCCATTTTAAGATTAGAACATATCCATTACAATCAATGCCCCCTGGCTAGCTCTTCTGGGTGAGACTTTCAATTGGCAGTCATTTGTGTCAACAGAGCAATAACCACAAAATATTCAACAAATGAATCATAGGGTTCAACAGCTACATAATCCAGAGAGAATGCAAAGACAGTATTTTCGTAACACATCTTACTTCTTTTGACTGTCTAGTATGCTACCACACAGTTGGTTTCCTTTCTAAAAACAAGGATCAGAAACTTTGTGCCTGTGTTTTCCCTCTCATTAAATACTCTCTCCCTTGTCATCTTTACTCCCATCTAAAAAGGTTTTTGAGAAAGGCACAAAATTAGGGGACTCCTCTGGGTCCTAGCTTGGTGGTAGGTGCTTGGCCAGCATGTTTAAGACCCAGGTAGGTAGGTAGATAGGTAGGTAGGTAGATAGATAGATAGATAGATAGATAGATAGATAGATAGATAGATAGATAGATGGATGGATGGATGGATGGATGGATGGATGGATGGATGGATGGATGGACAGGTGGACAGACAGACAGACAGGCAGGCAGACAGACAGACAGACAATTTAAAGGTGGGGCAGGCATTTCCTTTACACAGTACCATTATTCCAAAAGTATTACAGAGCTACTTCTCAAAGCATAAAAAGAGAACCACACTGGTTCTAATTCTCAAAGCCATAGACTTCTGAATGCCAGAGGTGGATTGCTTCCCAGGCAAAGCTCTATTAACCCTTCTATTGACACATCATGAGTCAGGACATCTCAGAGTTTAACACAGGCGAGAACAGCCCTGTGAGAAGTCCCCTTGTGCCAGGCTTCAAAACAGGTCATCTGGCCAGTGAGATTGGATGCAGCTCACTGAATTCAGGAGTTCAGTAAAAGCCTCCAAGGACCCAGAAACCCAGACCTTTCCCACAGTGATTCATCTCCATCAGCAGTCAGTGTTGCTTAAAGTCGGAGTGTCAATTGCTTCACTGACAGCAATTTTGATTTAAAACTATTGAAGTGTGAAGCCAGCTGGAGAACACTTTGGACAGTTTGCTACTTGTTCATGTCTCGCTTGAGGATATTTGGTTAATAATGAAAAATGAGACAGATTATAAAATATATAATTTCCAGCTATAAGAAAAGCACTCTCATGTTTAAACGAATTTCTAATGGCTAAAGGAATTTTTAGACTACTGAGGCAGCTATCGACACGTCTCTTCAGTTTATTAATAACTATTAATATCTATAACTAAGTAAAAATGAGCAACTAACTCAAACAGTAGCTGAAAACAGCTAACTTTTATAAATATGTCTGGAAACTTGGCAAAATCTTTCTCCTGTAAGGTTGGCATTTTAATTCCTTTGAGCAGATGAGAAGCTGGACATGAAGGCGTGAAGGACGGACAGTGGCTCATGGGCAGATCGTCTCCATCCTTCTCACTTGCTCTGTGGCCAGAGGCAGATATTTAATTTCGCCAGGTTAACCTTGCTCTCTGGGGTTTTGGCTGCGTATCTCTGCTCCATATGTCTGCTGTCCTGAAGGTCGACAGTGACTTCCTCGGAAGAAGACAATAGCCTCTCTTCTCTAACCTATTCTTTCTCTCTATAACCACCTCTTCCTGTCCACCCCCACCTCTTCCTGTCTCCTCTTACCCCTCTCAGTAACCCACAGCCCTTGCACCAAAAGAAACTTCTGCACATACCAGGCATATTTCTGAAATTATGTCATAGAACAGGAACGAGAAGCCAGAAGCGTGAATGAGGTCTGAAGCAAGACAAGGATGAATTATTTCATTGGCCACTGCTTTTGCCAATGGGTACTGACTCCTCAGAATCTTCTGGAGAATCTTCTGAAGCCCACAGGAGAAGAGCCTCTGGGCTGGAAATATGGTGTGTGCACCAACTGGCATCCATTCCTTATTCTTCAGTGGCGGTGTCACCCCTCTAACTCCGGGTTGTACATACCTGAATGCCAAGCAGCTCTGATAAGGTGGGGGCGACATCTCGGTAGCAGGGAATGCTGGGCTGGGCCTGGAGAAGCTGCAAGGGACAGGCCAATTGTGGAAGCTGTAAGTTTGATTCAGAGGAAAAAGAAAGAGCAGGGCTTTAAAGATAGGGTCCTCTCGTTGTTAGTCTAGGGTGCTTGTCCACCCACTTGTTTCTCCCTTTATTCTTACTTAAAACAGTTCCCTTTTTAAACTTTCCTCAGTTTCCTCATTGGATTGGATAATTCTTCCCTGTTACAGTTATGTCTTCCGTATCCTTTTAGCTGTTCTCTCCAGATGCTGTCTCGCAACATTTTAAACATTGACACACAAAGGATTCGTGCTTCCCTCCTGTGCTGTGTGGATAGTATCTTTCTACGGATTCATACCCTTTCTGGAACCTAGAGATTTCACAATATTTCAGGAATAAGTCTATAATAGATACAAGTAGCTAAAATGAAGCCATGCTGGAATACAGTTGGCCTTTAGTGGGATAAAACTAGTGTCCTTATAAGAAGAGGAGAGAGAGAGAGAGAGAGAGAGAGAGAGAGAGAGAGAGAGACATTCTATAAAGACAGGAGCAGAGACCGGAATAACACATCTATGAGCCAAGAAAAACCAGACATTAGCTGAAGCCATCCAAAGCTAGAAGTATGGAATGGAGTCTCTCTCTTAAAACTCAGAAACAACTAACCCTGCCAACACCCACACCTCAGACTTTAGTCTCTACAACTATGAGAGAATAAACTATAGTTGTTTTAAAGTACCTAGTTAGAGTGCCTTAGCTAAGACAGCTCTAGGAAGCTAATAGCCTTCCCATTTGATTTGGGCATTCTTTCAAAGACCCACTAAGGTTTTTATGGAGACCTATGTTTTCTCGTGTTTCAACCAATTAAAGCGAATTTGCCCTGAGCTTCTACCTCAGTGCAATAGCTGGCCTCTACTAGTTAACTGTATGTAAAAAGAACGAGACTCTTTGCTAATGTGCTTATTAGCTAATGTGATACCTAGCGACACAGTAAATCTACTCCAGAAAAACTCCATGAGGACAGCGATTTGGTCCATCCTTCACGCTACTCCTGCCCAGAAGCAACTGTCCTTGCATGTTCGATGGGGGCTCAGCCAGATGGAGATGACCTAGAAATCCAGGTGCCTGCTAGTCTGCTTGTTCTCGAAAGTCAACAAGAGCGTCAACAGTGGGGAAGTAAATCTCAGCAGACTGTAAGCCCTTCTCACAAACATGATTGCTTTGTAGTAGATACTATTTAGTAGTTCCCCGCCTTGGCTTCCTCCTTAGCTTCCCTTGAACCCCTTTCCACACATACCTAACCCTGAAGGTAAGAGGTCTGGCGTAAGACTGGATGGTGGGTCCTCTCAGCTGTGTTGCTTAACTGAAATGCTTTAGATTGCATAAATATCATTGGAAGGAGGCTTCGCATGGGAGACATTTTGCAGCTCATTGACTCATTTGCAGCTATGACTCATTGTGTCATAGGACACCTTTCTTTCTGCTCTGTGTCTCCAACCATGGTCCCAGGAGACAAAACTGTCTTGGCTGCCTCCAGATGTCTTCCTTGCTGGTGATCTTCAGTTAAACAATGAGCCTCCCTAGCCCAAAAAAGCAGTCCTCTCATCTGTAAACTGGCAGGAGAAATGCTTGTTGAGGTTGCCTATCAGAATTAGGCAAGTGTCTCTCCACATGGCAGCGTGCAGGGCTCAGGTGTGTACGAAGAGTGCACGGAGCCCATTTCCATGATTTGCCTTTGGATTACTCTAAGTCTTTCCTGGTCATCTTGACTCCAAGCTATCTCAGCTTCCTTTACCACTGGCTGTTTATTTATTTACTGAATTTATTTCTATCTTACCTTCTCAACTCCATCCCAAATTCAGAAGCAAATTTTATTGTAAGATATCATGTTATAAAATGTCATGGAATACTAATACCAACATTTGGTTGGTTGACCAGCTGACGTCTCTCCTGAAGTACTTACTGTGCTAAGAGGATCTCTCTACCAACCGTAACAACCACCCTCAGAATTAGGTCAGGGTTACGGTAGCGATTCCACTTTAGAAATCTGAACAGTGAGCTATGCATGTAAAAAAACTGTATTGAGTCTCTCTTTTGTCTGTTAAACCCTCTCCATCAGGTCTCATTATTGCTACTCTACCAATCTCTACTCAAGATACCCACAATTAATGTACTCAGTGGCTAATACTCAGTGAGTTGCCTGCTTTCTGATCCACTAGAGACGACTGACTGGTATATGGCTGCTTAGGCTTCTCTTAAAATGCGTCATTACTGGGCTCGAGAGTCCTCCTGTGACACCAGATAGCTCCTTGGCTTTCTCTTCCTGCCCTCTGTCTACTAATGTAGGCTTTCTCTGGGTTCAACCTTTGGCCTCTTCTGTGTCTACATTCACTCACTCAGTGAGCCCATACACTGTCACAGCTGTGAGATAGCGTGGCTGCAGTTCTGCTCTCGTACCACACAGTGGTCCCGAAAATTGCTGTACTGTGCAAAATACACAGAATAACAACCATACTATACAATGACAACCCAGGGCTTACAGGAAAAATGTAACTGGGAGGTCAAGCACAGAGGTATTATATCTGTAGACTCAGATACTGGGAGGCTAGACTGGGCAACAAAGTAAGATCTTGCATCTAAAATAGGCAAATAAATATGGTTGGAGCATGGGTCTAAAAATATATATAATACACACACACATATATATATATATATGTATAATATATATAATGATAGAAACTCATGCAGTAAAATAGTAGCAGAGTTTTATACTACTCTGATTTCTCTTCTATTGTTGGGATAAAACATTCTGATTGATAGCAACTCATAAAAGGAAAGGGTTTATTTCACCTCATAATTCCACATTGTAATTCATTATTGAAGACAGTCAGGGCAGGAATTCAAAGTTAGAACCTGAAGCCAGGACTGCCTGCAGTTCCACACAACATTAGATTTGACCCAGGAACCTACTCAAGGCTAAGAGAGTAGAACAGAAACCACAGAGGAATGCCAGTTAGTAGCTCACTAAGAAGACCACGCTTAGTTAGCTCTTTATATAGCTAAAGACCACCTACCTAGGGTTGGTACCACCTACATACTTTCCTACCCTACATCAATTAACAACTAAGACAATCCCTCACAGACATGCCCACAGGCCAACCTGACAAAGACTATTTTTAAATGAAGAGTTTCTTTTCATGTGACTGTAGACTGTGACATGTTGACAGTTAAAAGTTAACTAACACACACACACACACACACACAGAGAGAGAGAGAGAGAGAGAGAGAGAGAGAGAGAGAGAGAGAGAGAGAGAGAACTGGAGAGTTAAAAATTGATTTTTTAAACATAAGTATAGTAATTTATCATGAATTAGTATTGAGGTTAGGAGCTAATGTTAAGAGTTCAAAGGTTATTCTGAAACCTGGAAAAAAGCTCTCATGAGAGACATGAGCAAGTATGACTTATAACATGCAGAAAACTGAGGTCACAGGGAAATATTTGAGGTATAATCCGCTAGTATTTGGTTTTCCTACATATTTTGGTTCAGCTGGATACATGTCTATGTATTTTCATAGTGTTTCTTTCAGAACAAATCACACACAAGCAAACTTGAAGTGTGAGTTATGTTTAAATTGTTGCCTATTGTATTTATTCATTTATACCTGATCTTGAAGACTCCATTTCTGAACAAAATCAATTCACCAACACTATGGGTCAGAAAACATTTGTGGCAATATATTCAAGCCATAATACAATGTTATATTTCAAAGATCTACCTAATATTTCTTATCCTTTAGTAACAACTCAAAGTCAGGAAAATATCCTCTATCACATCTTGGCATGCCCACTTACCTCAGCATGCAAAGCATGTGTACACAGTAGAGACAGAAAAGTTTCAGGAAACTGAATGAGATGCTGCTCGCCTTCACCATTTGACTTCATACCATAAAGAGGCTAATCATGGGGCTGGAGGGATGGCTTTGTGGTTAAGAGTGCTTGCTGCTTTTCCCGAGGACCCAAGTTCAATTCCCAGCATCACATTTGGTGGGTCAGCTCTAGGCGATCTAGCATTCTCTTCCAGCCTTTGACACACACACATACACACACACACACACACACACACACACACACACACGCACGTGACACACATACACAGAGACACATACACACAAACAAAATTTTAAAAGTGAATACTCATAAAAATAAGAGATGATCTAGTAACTGATGTGTAGAATAAGGACAGAAGTTCTTGATAAGCTTGCTGAATGATAGCACTCTCTTTCAGAAAATTAACAGGGATCGATAGGTTCAATCTCCCGTGGTACAGCTGAGCAGACAGGGCATAAAACTCGATTCTTTTTGAGATTATCAGTGTGTTCATTTCTGAAAAATTGTACCTAAGTTCACTTATTTGTGAGAAAGAAAAAAAACTGTGCATTTTCTTTGTTTTGGTGTGATTTGATTTGTTCCGTGTGTGTGCTTGCAAGAAAGTCCAGTGTCTGGCACACTGGAGACAAGCATCCGCTGTTGCGGTGTATTGAGTTGTTGAGTTGTACTGAGTTATAGTGAGGCCTGTGTACACCAGTCCGATGCCTGCTGAGAGAACTACTCCAGACGTTAACTGATTTGCTGTGTGGTAAATTTTCATTTTTTTCAGAATGCTTCAGCACTTTAAGATTTTTTTTTTTATTTGTATTTACGACAGGTATTTGACTGTTTCCTCTTCTCGTTTGTCATTTCACTTCACCTTTCAGTCACTGCGTAATCTGAAAACTCTTCTTCTACACTGCACAGCCATGTCACTGGGCTCCATCAGGTTGACAATACGTATCTTTGCCTTAGAGTACACCAGGACCATGGCATTAGACAAGAAACCAAGGTCTGAGGATTCAGGCTAGACGTCGACGTGCCTGTTATCATTTGTGAGATTAATTTTTGTCATTGCTTTGGCAGAAATCAAATCAAGAAAGATTAATTTGGTTTGTCTTGTGGCTGGCCCAGTCCATCAGCAGAGAGAGCATGGGTGAGTTCATTAAAGGAGGAGCACGCAGCTACAACGCCCTACATAAGGAGCAGAGAGAGATGATGGCTAGTGGTCAGGTGGCATTCGTGAGCACTTTCACTCTTCTTATTCATGTGACGGACGGTATCATCCATATTCAGAGTGGGCCTTCTATCTACAGTTAAGCATCACTGGAAAGAAAGATACCCCTAGGATTGTGTCTTCTAGGCAATTATGAGTCCAGTCAAGTTGACCATGAAGATTGACCGTCACAACATGTGTCATTGTCCTGTAGCTATAAATATGAAAGTGCTTCAGTATTTTGACTAACTGGGACCTCTTTGTGGTCTCTGGTGGTTTTGATTCTCATTCCTTGTTCAGAGTGGAACATAAAGTTTGTCCTAAAAGGTTCCTGTGTTTAAGGCTGCTGCCAGATGAGAGGCTTTTGAGACATTGGCTCATGAGAGATCTAATTTCATCAGAGGACGGCAGGAGGAGACATCTAGAAGGGGGAAGCAGTCACTGGAGGCATGTCTCTGAAGGGTTACCTTATTCATGGACCCTTCCTTCCTGTCCGCCATCTGCCTCTGTCTGGCATGAGGTGAGTTCTTTCTTCCACAATAATGTTTCTGCCTCATCTCAGGCCTAAAACCAGTGGCACCAGAGGTCTATGAACGGAAACATTTGAAGCAGAGTGCCAGAAGAAATCATTTCTCCTTTTAAGTTCCTTTTTGTCAAAACTATTCTGTCACTTTGTCCCCAACACTTGAGTCAGAGAGAGGAGATTGATCAGGAATTCTACATGGCAAGTTCAAGGATAACCTGGGCTGTATAAGAAGATCATATCTCAAACAGTGAAACCCAAGCGAATACGTCTATGACAACAACAAATCTACCCTTATCCTCAAAGCCTAAAATACTTTCCGCACCTGGGTCTTTCAGAAATTCCTGTGTGTAAAAGTTGATACATCCATTTAGTACAGCTTGCTCTCTCTGTTCCCTAAAAAGCCATTTTTAAATTGCTGGTGTTTTGCAAAATTTTTGGTACCATAAAATTAAAAGAAAAAATTAAATATCTCTACCATTTCTATACTAAGTGGGGTTGAAATTATGAGGTTATAAAATGTTTTTTGTGTGTGTGTGTGATTGTTCCAGTGTTACAAGAATTGCACTGGGAACGATTCTTGAAACTTAATAAACATAGTTTAGATAGACTTACTTCTTTTTCTGATGAGCAAAGCTTCTACTGAAACCACCTGACGGGGAATCCATCATCCTCTTTTTTGCTTGTCTGCCTGCTCATGGGAGCATTCTGCATCCTACGCCACCTTCCATGGATGCCACTGGACCGTCAGCCTCTGGCTTGATGTGTCTTCAGAGGGCAGAGGTGACTATAACCTTCCACTGGGTCTGTAGTCAATGCTTCCTGGAAATTGGCTGCTATTTGGAGAATAGAAGAAGTTCAGGGGGTTCCCTATCATTTGCACCCCTATGTGTACCATGCAAGTCATCATGGAAAGCCCCTCTCAGAGAAGCACTTTAGATTTTTAAAACAAGTAAGTTTGCTTCAGCCCTGACAGAACCTGAACATTTCAGAGCTGAAAGCAACAAACTTCAGTGACTCAAGGAAAACCGACAGGCAGGGGTGGAGGTGCAGATATGTTAACCCAGTGTAAACAGAGCACAAAGAATGTCTTTTATTATAGAAATAAGATCAATAGGGGCAAGCAGAGTATGAGTTAAATACAAAAGTAGATTTTTTTTTTTAAAAAAAGAAAACACTTGGCAAACTTCCCTTGGCCACCTAACAATTTATTTCTGATCCTTCAAATTTATTGTTTCAACTCAAGTGGAGTTTTCCCATCAATAAGTCTAAAACTTACCAAATAATAGAATAAAATAATCTGAAAAATATCATGTTTATTATTTCTATCATTGCCAAACCTACATATGGTCTCTGTGGAATGAGGCATTTAAAGTAAGGTAAGTTTTTTGAAATTATTGTATTTGTACTATTGTAAGTAACAGAAACCCAAAATACATTGTCAAAATCATTTATCCTGCTGTACGTAGGACCTGGGAACCCTGGTGAGGGATAGGACAGGCCCGTAGGGGCCTCTCTTAGCTCTTTCATGAACAAAGGGAGAGAGCATGACTGTCTTAGTTAGGGTTTTACTGCTGTGAACAGACACTTGACCAAGGCAAGTCTTATGAAGGACATTTAATTGGGGCTGGCTTACAGATTCAGAGGTTCAGTCCATTATCATCAAGATGGGGGCATGGCAGCATCCAGGCAGGCATGGAGCAGGCAGAGCTGAGAGTTCTACATCTTCATCTAGCACTAAAACTCTGAGTGGAAGACTGACTTCCAGGCAGCTAGAATGAAAAACTTATAACCTACTCCCACATTGATACACCTACTCCAACGGGGCAACACCTGCTAATCCTGCCCCTCCCTGGGCTGAGCACGTACAAACCATCACAAGCACTGAGCTGGAACGCTCGCTAGAATCCCAAGGGGAAGAGGAAACTCTACTGAGACCTTCGTGCCCATGTTGTACTCCAGGAAACCAGGGTTAACAGAAGGAATACACATCTGGTTTGGGGGGAAAAAAAAGCCATCAAAATTCCTTCTTGATCGTGTTAGAGAACAATTTCAGTGCTATTGAAAAACTAAGACTTTTTTAAAATCTCCTAAAAGTGATATTTGAATTGTGTGAGTTTTTTTTTTTCTTAAAAAGAAAAGAAAAGAAAAAAATTCAAGAGTAAGCCCCAGGTAGAAATGAGTTTAGTCAACATAGCTCTGCACTAAGCAAGGGCTGTGCATATTAAGTTCTCAAAGGAGTGAAAATGGGGAGAAATCAGAAAACCACACCACAGGGATTCAGGTAATGGACAAAGGTGTGCATATCATCTCTGTTGTTGTTTGAATCTAAAATGCACCTACACCTATACGTGTCCTCTCAGGCTCATGTCTCAAGCCCTTGTTTCCGAGTTGATGGCACTACTTTGGGAGGCTATTGAGTGCAGGATGTGGAGCTCAACTGGTGAAAGTAGGTCAGTAGGACATTTGGAGGTTAGATGGTTAGACTTAACAAACTCAGAGTGTCAAAGCTGGAGGAGGCCAGCGCCTTTACCTGCAGAGTCATCTCATTGGCCCAACAATTTCATTTATAAAGAAAGCTTCAAAATCCTTAACTTGCTATCAACTTATTGCCTACTTGATCTTTAGCAAAAAAAAAAAAAAAAAAAAAAAAAAAAAAAAAAAAAGAGAGCAAATAAAAATGCCATAAAACAAAAGGAAAAGGTAGGCATGGAAAAAAAAAAGCGTTATATTTGCTGATAAGAACAGCTCGCACACCAGCAGCTTTATTCCCTGTGCTAGCAACACACAGGTGCGGGCGTATGACAGGAGAATAAACATACTTGTAAAGGGACATTCAACACATTACAGCAGGTGGATTCACTTGACAGGGAGAGATATAAAGGCGAGCCCAGCAGTGGTGTCTGCCGCACAAGTCCCTCCCTTTGTCGTGTTGCCACAAGGTTTAGGACAAGTCCACAAATGATGTCCCAAAGAGGCCTTGAAACAACCACGTTGGGTCCCAGGAGAGATGGAGTCTAACCTCATCAAGCTGTTGGGATTCTGACTGGAAGGAGAAAGGGAGTCTAAAGCTCAGGGAACAACAGGAACAGAGGAAACTACTCCAGAAGACGGCGGTGGTCATGACAATCAGACAGGGACATCGTACAGGCCATGGGCATGAGTGGGGATGACTCGGATTAGATATTTATATCCCATATCTTGTTACATCAGGGCTCTTTGTCCTGAAAGATGACAATGCTTGCCGTTCCTTCCTGTGAACGTTAAGGGTAGCAGAAAAGAATGAGGCATAACCGGCTGCCACACCCTTTCCTCTGGTTTCCATGACATACTGGCTCCTCTGATCCCAGGATGTGCTGCTGGTGGGGCTGCCTCAGCCGCAGCATGAGATGCTTGGAGTTAGACGGCGGCTCGTCCGTTTCCCACATTCGTCATTTCCACGTCTTTTCACCTGTGAGGCGTGGCTTCTTGTCCCTCTGGGGTGTGCGGGAGAGACACCTTCTTGCTGATCATTCCAGAATACTGCAAGTTAAAGGTTTTGATCTTGTTGCGCTCACACATGAACTACAAGCACACACTTGAAGGACTAGTATGTTCATAATCTAACTAAGCACACCCGAATGTCATCACAGTACCGCACACACTACATGGTCTCTGTCTTCCCCACTCTCAGGATGACTGCGCACCACACTAGCCATATCCTCTTGTGCAAACACAAGGCAAAGTTTTGTGTATTTTTCGTTAATTTGATTATACCATTTTATCTTTCTAGATCACTCTTGCCTTTACAGCCGTGGAAGCTGCTTCATCAGTCAATTATCTAACAATGCCCTTGATTCAGTGTGGAAAATTAACAGACAGTATAAAAACAAGTTGTTTTGGCAACCAATACATTTAGAAAATTAATTGCAGTGTAGAGGCCCACACAGGAAGGATTCTGAGCCCAACCCATTGCTGTGATCTAGCTCTTGAAAGTTCCCCAAGCGGTATTTCCTCATGCACTAGCAGTCTCCTTTCATCTCCCCTGGACCTAAATGTGAGACTGAGGGTGATGGATCGAAGAAGAAGCTCTTTAGGCATGTGAATGGTCAATGGTCAATGGTCAATGTGCAGAGGACTGGTGTGCGGTCTTGAGTGGAAACAACTCCCTTCTATTCCTTTCCTTCCCACAGGTACAAGAAGCAAGCCATCTCTGGCATGAAGGCTGTAAGGCCCAGACGATATTGTCAAGTAAGATTTCTTGCACAGACCTGAGATTTTTAATTGTATATTAGTTGTTTTTTTCTTATTGCTGTCATAACACACATGACCAAAAAAAAAAANAAAAAAAAACAAACAAAAAAAAACCTTATGGTCTGAGGAAATGCAGTCTGCTCTGGTAGTGAAGAGAAGGTGTGTAAGCGTCTGGTCCTGTTGTATCTGTGGTCAGGAAACAGAGAAAGACGGATCCAGGCACTCAGCTTAAGTGTCTTTTCCTTATTACTCATTCTGTAACTTCATCCCCTATGGCAGTCTTACCCAAATTCAGGATGGGTCTTCGCCCTTCAGTCAAATCCCTCTGGAAACACCCTCATTGACATACCTAGAGTTGTATCTCTTGGGTGATGCTAGGTCTAGTCAGATTGGCAATGAATACAGATGATAACAAATGGGTTGCTATGGCAACATAGAACGAAGGTGAAACCAGTGAGCACATCTAGGTAAGAGACCCAACCTAAACACTTCCCCGTCCACCCGCCTGCCTGCCTGCCTGCCTGCCTGGCTGTGTCTGTCAATCTCTGTAGTGGAAGGCAAAGGCTAAATCAGTGTAAATTGACCAGTGATCCTACCTGGCTTTGGAGAGGTAACTAAGATATGCTAAACTCTCAGGTGTCAGACAATGATCTGAGTTCTCCATGTGGACTCATTGATTGTATTCTCACAGATCTAGGAAAGATTATTGGTATATCCATGTTAAAGAAAAGAAGGAAAGAAGGAAGGGAGGGAGGGAGAGAGGGAGGG
>NC_034610.1:42719118-42730829 GCF_900095145.1 Mus pahari | reverse complement strand
TTTGTTTTGTTGTTTTGTTTTTATTTTGTTTTCAATTGATCCTAGGATGAAAGAAGAGGGATAGAAAGGAAGGAAGAAGGGAGGGAGGGAGGGAGGGAGGGAGGGAAGGAAGGCATGAAGAGGCAGGCCAAGTGTCAACCATGTAAGACAATGCTGGGAGCAAGTGGGAATCTGAAGAGGGCTTCTCTGATCATCAACAAATGTGTTAGAAACAGAAACAGATACAGACCCTAGATGAAGGAGACTTCCTGGATGTTGGAGGGTAGCTAATAGGTGGTGGTGGTGGTCTGAGAGATTGGGGAGTCTAACGTAATAAGCCTCCAGGACTACACAGGTAAGCAAACACATGGTAGGTATGGGGTGCCTCAAGTTCCAGCTTTAGGGGACAAGGTCAGGTTCAGAGAATGGAGACAAAGCCTAAAGGGACTTCAGTGTTGACTCACATCTAGGTTGTCTGTGCAGCTTCCAGGAGAGGAATTTGAAAACTAAAACCAAAATAAACCAAGATATCAGATGAAGGCTGTTCTAAGGGGAAGCAAGAAGCCAGCTATCCGAACGGAACAAGAGGCCAAGAGTTGGGGAGCAGCCACACTGACACATCAAGCCTGCCTCCAACTTGATCCTTGGTACTGGGAGATCAGCAATGCTGTTTCCAGCTTTCTGGGCTCAGCTAGGTTCAGGTAACCCTGCTGTGGACCAGGATAGGAAGACTCAGCTGGCAGGAAACTTAAAACCCAGAAATTCCCCAGGCTATCTACCTGACAACTCTTAACAGAACTGAGGTATTCAGCACTAACATTTAAAATAATTCAGGACTTATTCTTGCTTTTTCTAGCCAGAGGAAAATAATTTTAAAGCTAAAATATAAATCTTAAGCTGGGCATGGTGGCTTGTAACTGTAATTCCAACAGGCAAAAGGCTGAGGCCAAAGGTTAGTTCATTAGGTCATTTTTGGTTGCATAGAGAGTTGGGGATTGATTTGGTTTCATGAAACCCCTTTCAAGCACCCCTCCTCATATCCATTAAAAAGATATCTTAATGCCTTTTTTAAAATATAAAAATAACTCAATAATTTGTCATGAACTAGACTTTATTAGATAAGTAATGTACAGTTACCACAAATCATGAATGTGAGGAAGAGTTGCTATTTCTGTCCTTTGCAATGCTGCAGGTACAACCAGGGCTTTGTGCATACCAGGCAACATCTTCCACTTGGCTAGCTCCATCTCCCAAAGAATGTTTATAATCCCACGGAAATGTTCACAGCATAACACAGTAACAAAAAAACAGAATGACATATCAGAATGTTGTCTGAATTTGTAGGTGGAAATTACATTTTTATACAATAGATAAATCAAACTGAACTATAGCTTCTTTAATGTGGTAAACTAATTTGGCTCTACTTATACAAAATCAGTCTGCAGCTAAACTATAAAAAAAATCAAGGTTTATGAAATTTACTATTTTCATAGTAGTTGCACATAACGTACTTTTTAAAAAAAACTCTTACCATGTCTAGAATTCTTGAAAATACCTTCATTGTGGTAGATTTTAATATATATATATATATATATATATATATATATATATATCATCCCTGTGCTTCTTAGTCTTTATTTAACTTGACACAAGCTAGAAAAAATGCTTTCATAAGTTTGGCTTGTAGGCAAGCCTATAGGGCCTTTTCTTAGTTATCGATGTGGGAGGATCCTGCACATTGTTGGCGGGGCCACCTCTGGGCTGGGGATCCTGGGTTCTATAAGAAAGCAGGTCAAGCAAGCCATGAGGAGCAGGACAGTCAGGAGCATCCCCCCCATGGCCTCTGCATCAGCTCCTGCATCAGCACCTGCCTCTGTGCTCCCATCCTGCTTGGGTTCCTGCTCTTTCTTTGATGACGAAACAGTGCTATGAAACAGTAAACACATAAACCCTTTCTTCTCAAGTCGTTTTCGGATGTGGTGCTTCTTCACAGCAGTGGTAAGCATAACTGTGACAGGCCTTTCAGCAACTTGGTTTATTCTTTTCTCCTTATAGAATTAAGTAAAAATTGAAAATTTTAAATCACCATATAAAAACACAAGTTATCCATGTAGATTTTTTTTCATAGCAGGTAATACACACCAACTTTTACTGTGAATAAATACGAACAAATGTACTTAAAGTTTTGTTGGGTTTTTATCTGATGTAAATACCTATGGGAAGAAAGGCCGGAGTCCTGAATGGGCCCTTTTCCCTGAGTATAGGTAAAATTTAAGTAATCAAGATTTCCTTGGAGCTGTGAAGTGAGGAACTGCCTCCGTGGTATCTTTTTAACTTATTCATCCACCCCCTACATGACATTGAATTGTGTTCGCTACAGGCACTAAAAGTCACATCACCAGTTTTCAAGCACTAGAGTATGGGTTTTGATGACATGTGAATGGTCAATTAGATGTATCTTTTGATGGAATAGGCAAGAGTCATGGAACATAAATAGAAGGGGTCACAAGTGCATAGTGCAGACAGGCATCTGTATTACTTGCTTTTGTCTTTGCTGAGACAAAATACCTAATAAAACCAAGTTAAGAAGGGGTTTGTTTTTGGCTCATGGTTTGAGGGTGGCAGGAGCCTGAGGTAGGTGAACACATTGCATCAGTGGTCAAGAAACCACGAAGGATGCTCCCTTCCTCCTTTTATCCACATTCAAAACATCGGGCCATAGGGCGATGCTGCCCACATCCATTAGGACGGATTGCCTCCTCAATTATCCTATCTAGAATCTCCCACAAAGGCATGCTCAGAATCCTATGTGATTCTAAATCCCATCAAAATAACAATAGAACGCATCATGGTACCTGATCCCCTCTCACTCACTGAAGAGGAAGAACTTGATTAATGAGGGCACAGATGGACTCCTTAAGTCCAGACAAGGGAGAGCACGCACCACAAAGACAAGGCTACCACAGAAGAGGACAGGAGGGCCTGGGTCAGTGGTCATGCAAGGAAATTGGAGTGAGGGATAATTGTTGCTCCATTCCATGACCTCATAGACTTATTCCATACTTTGTAGAGTAAATCTTGAGACTTCTCTGTTTCTCCCCTTCTGCATTCTCTGGTCCCTCTGCCTGGTGAGATACAAAAGCAAACTCTGTCAGACAGCGGGGGACTCAGAGTCCTGGTTATCACCCCCCAGTGTGAAGCAAGATGGGGTGCTGAGAAGATGACCGGGACTGGAGAGGCCAGTGGTTCCTTGGTGGGAGGGGTGGTCTGCACCATTCCCCACTCCCCTGGGATAATGCTCAACACTGTTCAGATTTGCCTCACTGGTGTGATGCAAAATAGAGCTGGAGTGCACAGTCCAGCCCATCCCATAGTCTTGTCGTCTCCTGATCCATCTTAAGTATCCCTTTCACTCAAGAATCATCTTTTAAATGTTCGCAATGATAGCGCAGTCGCTGGAACCATTCTAAATTCATGTATTCATTCATTGCTGTACTCCCAGCTCTTCTCCCATAGCACAAACCCATTTTCCAGAAGGATCTCAGGGTTTTAAACTGGTGCTATGTAAAACTAAAAAGATAAAGAAAAAAACTTGTTAGAGAGCATAACACAGTGGGTCACAAAAAATTAATGGAGAACTTTCAAATTTTGTCAGAGTCCTCTGTATTATCACCGTCTATATTAACTGGCACCTTGAACCTATGAAAATCTTGAAGATTATTATGTGTTAATATCAACTTCAACAATAAAAATACCAGATATGAATATCTGTGTAAATTTAATCATTTGTCAGAAACTAAGTATGGGAGGCAAACTTTTGGATGTTTGGTCACAAATGTGGAGCCTGAAAAATCAAGAAAAGCAAAGTAGTGTTGAATAGAAAAACAAAACAAACAAACATGAATTTTGAAATCAGGTATCCTGGACTCTGCTTAGTTTTTCCAGTAGTCATCTGTGTCAAATAATCTTTCTATGCTTCAAGATTTTTATATTTAAATCTCTCAAAGTTTGCTATGAGTAGTAGTGATGGGTGTTGGATGCATTGTTGGGAAATGCCCAATACTCAGAAAGCATTCAATAAATGATCATTAATCACTCAGCATTTATAACCGTCCAGGCACAAGTCTATTAGCAAGCATTAGAGTAGGTCCATCTCTTGAGTGGTCCTGTATTCTGTTACGCTGACAACATAAGCTTCATGTGCAATTTCCAAGTTACATCACTGGATCTTCAGTACTGAAGCTACTCGATCTACATCTGGTTTAGCAAGTTGTTGTTTAGACATCTACGTTTTAACTATCCCAAACCAGACCATGGACATAACTTTTAAGATAGGACTGTGGACTGGGAGTTTTCTTGAATTCAGCTGGACACTATTTGTCATATAAATGGTTAAGCAAGAGGCCTAGATGAAGAAGCATAGAGCAGACACACAAAAGTGTGACAACCAGCTAATCAGCTACCCTTTCCCAACTCTCCCTTGCCAACCTCACTTGAGCAGAGATGAGAAACTCGGGGCACCTCAGATAGTGTTCCTCGAAGCCATGTACTAACAACATATTACGCTCCAAAGAGACAATGGCATGCGTGCGTGTGGTGGTCTGCTTCATTAGGGAAAGCATTTGGGGAAAATTCTTACCTTGCTAAAGGAAGTATAGATATAGGACAGCTGCTCACTTGCCTTCTTCATGCATGTGCCTGGTGTTGTGTAGCTATGTTAACCCACAAAACAAGTGGCACAGTCAAACACTAAGGATTCTAAAACAAATGCCAATGACAGACCCAATGCCACACCCTTAGTTGGCAAACGTAATAGAATGAGCTCACAACCTTAGTGCCACAGGAGAAACCCTGCATGCTTTCTAAGCGTCTACCATCAGAACCATGAGGAATACACAGTCTTTAAGCACACTCTTTCTGGAGCTTTTCCTGCTACAGTTGCAGATGATGAGCCAAAGGAGAGAATTAAGGCACTGATTAAAAAGCAATCTAATCATCAGGCCACTTTGAGATAATTAGAGAAAAACAATGGCCCCTCCAAACTGAATCTTCTAGCTTTATAGGTCATCAGGTTTTCATAAGATGTATATACTACAGACTGTGATATGGCAGCAAAGTTATTGACCAAGGAACTGAAAGACACCTTATCTCAAAAACAACAACAACAACAACAACAACAACAACAACAACAACAAAACAAAAAAAAACCAAAAACAAGAAAACAAAATCTACAGAAAAGGTAATGAAAATTCCTGTGATAAGCCAAGAAGGATTATCAGAATGTCCTCATCCCAGAGTGACTCAGGTCTGAATCACTTTGACCCAGGCACCCAAATGCCAGAAGTCAACAAAGATAACTGGTCAGTCTCATATTCTGTCCCAAGAATCTTTTATACTTGGGATGGCTCAACTACTAAAAGGCAAAGGAAGTGTTTTAAGTAAGAAACTAAGAAAACAAAAAAGAAGATTAGCAACCAAAGTCAAATTCTTAGCATTCTTCAAATAAGAAATGATGTGAAGGTATTTAAAGCATTCTGAAACCCAAAGAACATGTTTTGTTGTTTGCTGCTTAAAGTATTAGGAATTGTATTAGTTTCCTCTATGCTATAGTTTTTAAAAAAAAAAAAAGCAGAATTCATTCTCTCACAGTTGAACTAGCAGACCAAAGTCCATCTTGAATAGCAATGTCTTCTTCCAGCTTCTAGTGACTGGAGCATTCCTTGGCTTGTAGCCTCATACTCCACAATCTCTTCTGTGTATATCCCCCTCCATCCCTCCCTCTCTTCTTTCTTTCTTTTCTTCTTTCATCCCTCCCTCCCTCTCTCCCTTCCTTCTTTCCTATGATGCTGAAGATCAAAACCACAGAATATGACATGTATAGACACTTCCTTATTAAAGATCATTTGACTAGAGACCTGTCTTCTCCTGACAGCATCCCTTTCCTGGATTCAAAGAAGAAATTGAGCATCAGTGGAGTTGCTCCAGTTGTGGCAAGACAGCCACCAGGCAAGAATTACCTCATTTCATCTACAGACAAAATACTGCCCAGAGAAAGGACACACTATGTGAAATAGTCTGACTGATATCTCTGCCAGGACAGGATAACAGCCCTTCAAAATTCTACATTACAAAGGTCTCTCAGATGATCCTGGGCCAGACGGCTGAAGACTGCTACGCCAATGTTTTGAAGTATAAGGACCTGTCAATGGTCTCTATAAACTGGCTAAGTTTTGGAAGCTATATTTTGTGCTTTTCATATTTTCAGGTAATATTAGTCGTTCTTAGATTTCTGACAGGGTTGAAGACTGGTAGTCTCATAGCCAACTCAAGCTGTTTAGCATTGAGAGAGATGATATCGACTTGAGAGGATGGTTTTCAGATGACATACAATTTACAGCCAAGACATGAGTCAGGTACAGACTTATATCTTTTGAGTTAGGATAGATGATAGAATGTTCTATTTTATTGACAAAAATGATGGACTGAGTATTAGGTCTATCCTATATTTTATAAATTACAAAATGGTAATCGTTATGCTCAATTTATATTTGAGAGGAAAGGTTGTTTTTTATTTGAACAGGAAGGGTAAAGTGTAGCAGAACTTTCCCCCAATTAATTCAAATATTAATGCAACAAGAGGCCTGTGACTGGACAGGGAAAAGGGAGGCAGTGCTAAGAGTTTTCAGAGACAGAGAGAAGACAGAGGAGAGGAAAGAAGGAAGATCTAGGAAGAACAGGACAATGCAGATTTCACCTGGCTTTAAATAGTCACAGGTAGCTATGAATAGCTTCTAAGGGATGAATAATCATAGGGCAATTTGACTTACCTAGGTGGGCAATTTATATTCTTATCAATTGACTCTGAAATTATTGTGTGGAAATCCTGTGAATTGAGAATTTATTGATATATAAATCTGACTGATCATAAGTTTCTAGAGTTTTGACTTTCTGGGTTAAGGGGATTTGTGACAACTAGTCACAGGGGATAGATGGCTGAGAAGGAACTAGTGTCTCTGAGGCAAGTGAGCCAGAGCTGGGAAGACTGCAATCGGTCGCTACTGGGGTTAGCCTAGAGGCAGAGGTGGATAGACTGCTGAGAGAGTAAATAGCTGGGTATAGCACACTTTAATTATTATTTCTGGCAACATGAATTATTTCTAAAGCTCAAAGTTTAAAGAAATCCATAAGATAACAAGTTCGACTTTTCAAGATTATCAAGGCTACAGCCCATTGTGTGTTTGAGGGTGGTGGTCGATGCTGCCAACACAAAATCATAAACTTGCTTAATGCATTATGAGACTTCCTTTTTACACTTTTTAACTGGATTGCCCAGTTCCCCAGCTTGAACTTTGTAGAAGACAATGATAAAGTCATTGTGTCACAATGTTAATAAAGCCAGGTGACCAGGTGATAAGTACCCTGCCTCAAATCAGCCAAAGCTTACACATCTACAGCATTTGTGTATCCCTTCATTCCATATGTGTGCATGTATGCCCTTACATGTGATTGCACATGTGTGCATATATGTATGTGTACGTGTATAAGCATGTGTAGTTTGTATGTGTTCATATGTATATGTGTATATGAATGTGTATGTGTGTATGTGAATATATATGTACATATAAATATGTATTTGTATCATGCATGTGTGTGAATGTATGTATGTGTGCATATATGTGTATGTGAATGTTTATATGTGTGCATGTGAATTTGTGCATATGTATGTGAACGTATATGTTTATACATATGGTTGAATATGTGTGTATATGAATGTGTCTGAATCTGTGTGCCTGTGTATATGTATGTGTATATGTATGTGGGTTTCAATGATAATTAGTACAACAGTTCTTGTTCTAATTCTCAAAAGTGAGCAAGGAATTGGACCCCAGAACAGTGAAATTTTCCTCCATATCCCAACATAGAGAAGAACCACAAAAGTGCCTCCCATATGGGGCATCTGCAGACTACCTGCACTACACATGCATCTGTGGGACATTCACAGCTCAGGACCAGCTTGTCTGCCTCGTGAGGACCCTTGTGTCTTGTGCCTGTGCCTCTCTGCCCCTTCTCACATGGGTCATGGGATTTCTGCAATATGCTCTGTTTTGTTTGCTTCCCTGGATTGCTAAATGTACCCTGGCTTCTCAAGCGACTTTTGGAGAAGGTCTTTGCCAGGGAAGTGATCTCACAATCTCTCCATCCTGTCAGGCACAAGGCTGAGTACAGACAGGGCTTTCCCTTCATTATCTTGCTCATCACAGAGACAGAAAAGTTTTGTGTTGTTTTTTTTTTTTTTAAAGTTTTGCTTGAAGCTATTTTCTTTCTTCTCAGCATATTCATTTCCTGCCCATTGGTACATCTTTTCCTCCAAAGATCTCCCACCCCTGCCTGCTGCAGGATTCCTACCGGGCTCCCTTGAAGGACTTATGTAACTACAAGTAACTTCACAGTGAAAATGTGACTATCAGTCAAGGACTCTCTCAGAGGCACTTTGGGCAGCTGCCATTCCTCACAGTATGACCCTTCAGGTGCTTTTGTGTCATCTGAAACGTGTCTTCTGATCTTTCTTCAGTTTGTTGCGTTGTTCAAACTGTGGGCAGTGTTGCATTTTGCACTGTTTCCATTGCTGAGACAAATGCCCTGAATGCCGTGTAAACGATGAGCCATGGTAACTTTACAACTCACCACAAGCACCATACAGCTTTGTTAATTATGCTATGTATGTATGCCTTTGATCTTCAGGGTTTGTCATAAATAAGAACTTGCAAATAGTAAATCAACATGCTAGGACCAGAGTTGTTTTTTTCCTTCCTTCCTTCCTTCCTTCTTTCCTTTCTCCCTCCCTCCCTCCCTCTCTCCCTCCCTGCCTTTCTTCCTTCCTTCCTTCTTCCCTCCCTTCCTTTCTTCCTTTTTTCTTTTACAACCGAGAAAACCAGAAAGAGATAGCTCAAATAACTGGTATTGGGTTACAAAGAGACCTTATGTGTCAGAGAAATATAATCTTTGATCATTACTAGATAAAGTATGCATCACTGCAGATTACAAATGTGAATAACCTGAATTAGTCTTCCATTTGAGTCATTGAAAGAGCACTTCCTGACCACTCCGGGAGTTTCCTTGGATGCCATCCATTGCAATGCAAACATGCCTGACACCAATTAAGCCCTTGAGAAGAATTTCACTTACGGAATTTTATGGCCCCAGGAATTTTTCATTTCTTCTGTGATAGGTCAATGGGTTTGAGAAAAAAAAAACCTAAGTAGGGGTATTCCATAACAGTTAGGATGATTGCAAAGAAACAGGTTAAGGGCTTAGACGATTCTAACCCTGAAGTGGTGTAGGGTGCTTCCATGTTCCTAGGGAGACTCCTGCTTTCTAAGGTTGTGTCTTCTAGCTGCTAGGGAAACGACTGCAGGAAATGGAGAGAAGTACAGAGCAGAAGCTTGGGAAACTCACAGGAGACCCTGCATCCTTTCCATCACTTCCCTCTTACACACTCCTGAGGGGCTTAGTCATTGGGTCCCAGCACTTGCGTCTTTTGTTTGCATGGGACTGTGGGCATTCCCTGCAGGAATTTCTTTTCGTGTCATGGAGAATAGCGTGAGACATTTCCAAAACTCAAGCAAAGGATGGTGACTAATATAGAACTCCTCAACAGGGAAATTTTACAAGGGTTCCGGCAGAGGCAGAAAATAATGAGCCTTACGGTCTGGGCAATTGATCACAGATTCATACAAAATAAACAAATGGAGTAGGAAAACTCATTTCTCAAAGAGTGTTGGTAGCAATAATGTCAAGTTCCCCATTCTGTGTCAACAAATTCCCAGACTAGCCATTTTTAACTCAGAAAATATGCCGAAGCCTAGGAAGATTGCTCAGCATCTTTGTGCCCCATTTCCCTGCTGTGAGACAGAGATGGTGGTTGCCTACACAGAGCATGCGCGCCACATGTTACTAACTGTAGTCAGAAAAGCCTCAATCGGATAAGGTCTTTGTCCCTCCCCTTCATCTCTTAAATAGAACATTATCTTTCCTTCCTAATCCTTGGTTCTTTTTCTATTTTTCATTTTCTTTCCATCTTTCGTCAGTTTTCAGTGTCCCCCCCCCCCGCCGGCACTTCTCTGGGCCAGGTTGGGATATCATGGCATATTCTCTCTCTATCCTTTTCTCACAAGTTATTATAAAGAAACCATGGCTTCTATGTCCAACCCATTGAACCCCAACAAACTTGGTTGCTTTTGCATTTGGACTACTGGATTGACTACTAGGTTAGCCCCACTGTGCACCTCTGGGAATGACTTCGGCAATAAAAGGAACCAAGATGGTTCTTTTCTCACGGAGTTGCTAATTTGACCTCCTTCTCAGAACTGAGCGATAAAGGGATGTGGGTTTTTTGCTTACTGGCCTCAAGCTACGTTATACATTCATTTTTACAGATGCAGAAAAAAAAAAGTGGAAGCCACAGGCAGACAGACAACTTTGTAAGGAGAGTCTCCTAGCGTGTCTTAAACCCCAGACAAGCAAATTCTACCAGGGCGTGAGGCCATCCAGGAATCCCCTGAGACATATCAAAGAGGTCTGGAAACATAAATCAGCCAGGAGATCAAGTGTGAATGAAGATGTTGCCTTAGACGAGACAAGCACTTCAATTCACAACAGTGCGTTCGTCTTTACAATCTCTCCTGCGCTACAGAGACCTGCGAGTGAGTCAGGCCACATCTGAGAATTCTTGCAGACAAAATGAATGCTTGAGAGAAGCTAAGTGACTTCTAGAACCACACGGCTAGTGAGTGAGGGAAAGTGGAGCACAGGATAGATTAACTTTCTGGACTTCATATCCTATGAAACCACCCACAGCTCTGTCTGGTGAGCTGCTTTTATTGTCACCTTGGGAACCTGGAGTACCTTCGAGGCACCCTGTCTGCAGAGGCACGCTAGCCTTAGGATCCCAGGATGTGGCTTGCAGAAGACCGTCTCCATGATTCTCTCTGAAGAAGGAGAGAATACATTTTTACCTTGAAGTCTCACCTCAGTTTTTCTCTCATAACTTTATTTCCACTGATTCAGAGTTATGTGGAAGGGTAATGAACGGTCCCCTGGGAAACCATTGTGTGTCTCCTGCGCATGCTCTGTTCCTTGCCTGGAACAAGAGGGCTCTGCTTAGGCATGAGTTAACGGGAAAACTGAAAACATTGTGGCAAACAGCATGGACGCTGATCTCAGACAAGCGTGCAAGTAGTTTCTCAAGCAGAAGGTGAGGAGAAGGCAAACAGGTCCTATGGCCTGGCTGGCTTAGCTGTATGGCAATGTACCCCAGAGTGAGGCTCCGCACATTCGCTCTCCTTGTCCACATTTCCTGAAGGGTAAAAGTGGGATTTCATAGTTCCTGTAGCAACTCTCTTGGCAAACAAGGAAGATCCTCTAAAGAGCTGCTGGTGCTCCACCCTTTGCCTCGGAGACCAGGGAAACAATGGACCCCAGGAAACTGGAATTTCCCCAGCAATCTCAAGCTAGAAAAGGAAAAGGCTGGAGGCCCTCAGAGGGGGAGCTCAGCTCCTGGAAAGTAACTTAGTACAGTTCTGACAACTTGTCAGATAATCTTGCAGTAAGATTTTCTGCCTAGGCAGAAATGATGGGCAGAGCCATGCCTTGATGGGGAGCTTTTTGTATATATATATATATGTGTGTGTGTGTGTGTGTGTGTGTGTGTATATATATATATATATATATAT
>NC_034610.1:42713103-42719003 GCF_900095145.1 Mus pahari | reverse complement strand
GTGTGTATATATATATATATATATATGTGTGTGTGTGTGTGTGTGTGTGTGTGTGTGTGTGTATGTATATGTACATGTATATATGGAAAAGTGCTCTCTTGAGCTTCAGCTGGTCTGGCATATATTGGGTAAGGTAAACAAAAGTCAGATGTGTAGAGTCATCCACCCTCAGTAGTGGTGATCCTGTTGATTTTATTTTACCATTTCTGAATCACAATGCTCTCCCATCTTTTGCCTTTCCAAAGTCCACGTGCTTGCCATGTAACCACTGAATCTTGGCAGCATAGAGGAAAACTTAGGGGCTGGGCTCTTTACCCTAATTTGGTTAGGTGTTTGCCAGAGACAGCCCACCAAGACCTGTGTGGTTTAGGATGACGTTCTCATCGTCCAATTGCCTGACGCCAGTGCCATTCATGATGGTGTGTGGTATTACAGCCTCGCAATGAGTCCTGGGATAATTCTGGAAAGTGAGAGCCCTCGAGTCAGATCTTTTCCCTTTGGCTTAGGTAAGGAAGCGCCTGATGCCTCTGGCACTAAGAAGGCAGCAGATAGGAGGCAACATTACCCCCCAACCCCCGGCTTACCACCTATGGATGTGTCAAAAGGCACAGTGTGGTTGACAGTGCCTGGCAGTGTGGGGATATGACAGACAGCAACATCTACAAAGCATGTGGTTGGTTGTCTCATAAGTTCACTCATTCCATCCAAGAGGGCTTTATCTCATTGTCTAACTTTCTCCCAAAGGCTCCAGATACCTGCAAGCAACATCTCAACAACTGGAGATGGGATGCCTGAATTTGGACAGGAGGGTGAGAGGTCCACTCTTAGTAAACAACTCAGAGCAACCAACAGGCAGCCGTGGGTAAGTGAGCATAATCAGCACCGTATTCCCGTGGTCAGGTGGCTCCACGAAGTTGTCATGACAACTTTTATCAAGCTTGGCGCCACTGGAAAGAGAGATGGTGCATTTTTAGAGTCTCTGGGGTTCTAAATAAGTTTTCCTTAACATTTTAAGTTCCAAACCAATCATTTTTCGAGGAGCTAAGAGCTACAGGCATTTCTCTCTATCACACAAAGTAGTAAGTTATACAGGTCAGAGTTCAACACAATTCAGTAGGTTTCCCATAAGAGAAGCAGTTTATGGTCCCTATGAAACAATAGCAATCACAACGCAGCCTGCAGCCTCCGCTGGGCTGAATCTGGGATTCATCTGGCAGAGCTGAGCAGAGCTTTGAGGTCCAGGAACTGCCAAAGGCAGTGACGCAAATTCAAAGAGAGGAAGCCGTTGTCTAACCAGAGCATCCTCCTGGCATGAAGAGACTGCTCTCCTCCCACTCCCGCTTTTATATTCTTGGTGCTTGGCTCACAACAGAGCCGTAGAAACGGCAGTGATGAGGACATGATGCTACAGCGTCCGATAAAGGTAGCATTGCCGAATCAGAGTTCTGATGGGGAGGCAGGTGCTCATAGACAGCTCCGGGGCTGGCGAAGGAAGACAGAAGTGAGGCCTTATGTTGCAGAACGGGAAGCGGTGCAGCAGAGGCTACGGAGGAGCTTTAGGGTCTTTCTTTACCATTAATGGTCAGAGTCACCAGCTACTGATGACCTCTTAGGAGAGTGAGTCCAGCACACATATTCCACATGAACAACAAGTCAGCTACCTAATTCCAGAGTGACTAAGTATGTGTGTGTGTGTGTGTGTGTGTGTGTGAGACAATTTTATATTGTCATGTACTTGATAGGAAACCATGACCAGGTCAACAGCAATTAAGCTGTATTTTTAAAGATAATTGGCTGTTAGAATTGTACAATGCCCATCGCTTTGCACTGTGAATGTCTGGAGGAACCTGTGTGAGCTGTCCCTGTTGTTGATCAGGTAGTGAACTATCATCGGACCCAGCCTTATCAAAACCTCTTAGGAGGGAGGCACACTGCTGGTCTCTTAAAGAGAAAGGGGAACATTTCCAGTTCAGACTGCTTAGTGCCTTCCCAGTGAGATTACACTGAAATCTGTGCTCATCCCAGTCGTCCAAACTTGATGGAAGTTCAGACTGTTTGAGAGCATTATTTGTTTTCTGAAAGTGTGCATTTCAGAATTCTCTCTCTCTCTCTCTCTCTCTCTCTCTCTCTCTCTCTCTCTCTCTCTCTCTCTCTCTCTCTCTCTCTCTCTCTGTGTGTGTGTGTGTGTGTGTGTGTGTGTTTTAATCTCAGTTTTAGTATTATAAGGTAATACTAAAGTTTAGTATTTGTTTAGTTTTGAAAAAACTAAAACAGTAAAAATGTTTTTTCTTTTTCTTTTCCTTTCTTATTCTTTTTGCTTGCTTGCTTGTTTTACTAAGGAAAAATAAATAAATAGAAGCCAAGTTCTACAGAAGTGAGCTAATGGTTATTCATGGCAAACTTGCTAAACTCATTCTTAAGCAAATATCTTGGGAATAACTTTTAAATGCAGTTGTCCCTATAGCACAATATATGGTTTTACAAACAAAACAAAATCGCCAAATAAAGGAACAGACATTCTCATGCTAGTTTGAAGTGATCACCTTATTCAGAAAAGAAACATAACATAAAAATATTTTACTATTCAAACTCACAAGGCAACAAACCTCTGTGCTAGAGGTTGTCTTAGCAGTAAGCAAGCTACCATCTTAACGCTTACCCCTGTCTTCCAAGGGGCTTTGTCTCTGTGGTAATTCCTGCCTCCAAAGCCTTCCACAGCTAAACAGTACAGTGTCCATGGTAGAGGAGGGGCTGCTGTAGAGGAGCCCATGTGATCTGGGTGGATGACTGGGCCACAGAAACAAGGCATAGTCGTCGCCTCTCCACTGCACTCCATCCTCAGGGCTTTACAAGTTACAGAGTGCAACACAGTTCAAAGGCAAACAGAACTCAGAGACAAACCAACCCCCACAAGGCTGTCCCACAGAAATTGTCTTTGCCCATTTCAAAGTCTTTTGTAATTCTCCCCCCAATACTTAGCTGACTACAGATGAGAACTCAATAGGAGGCCATGTTCATATAAAAGCATAATGTATACCTCCGCACCTTTGTATGTCTTCACTTTCCAGGGGTACTTGTAAGCACTAATTACCAACACCAGTCCCAGTTACCTGCCACCAGTGTTCAATAGAACTCATTATGTCTGAGACAAGAATGCAGAGAACTTGAAGCATTTGTATGCACACCTTCAAGACCAGTAGTACCCCGTGGGGGGTGGACACAGACTCAGAAATGAGACTCTCTCTCCCTATCCCAAGTGACAGTGATTATTTTACATGGAGGGAACCACTGGACCCATTTTAGCAAATGTTCTGTGTATTCTATTTGGAGCCCTTCTCTCTGTGTCTCTGTCTTAGGTTCTTATGGATCATGTCAAATGTCACCCGAGCATAGGAAATGAACTGAGCTCTTCCTGTCGTGACCTTGCCCCAACGGTCTACCTAGTCAGTCACCAGCCTTCCAATTAGACACACCAGGTCAGACCCTGGGCCAGGCTTACTGGAAATGAGCAGAAAGTTCCTAAATCCCGTTAAATGATGTGTTTCCAGGGAGTTTCTGTCTCCCAGTCTGCTCCATGAACTTTTCCTAAGAGATATATCAAATGCCGGCTCTCCTGGGTTAGAGCACCATCAAAGGACAGAGCAAGGATTTCATTAAAGCCTAATGTACTGGCTAGCTTTGTGTCAACTTGACACAGCTGGAGTTATCACAGAGAAAGGAGCTTTAGTTGGGGAAATGCCCCCATGAGATCCAGCTGTGGGGCATTTTCTCAATTAGTGATCAAGGGGGNNNGGCCCCTTGTGGGTGGNNCCATCTCTGGGCTGGTAGTCTTGGGTTCTATAAGAAAGCAGGCTGAGCAAGCCAGGGGAAGCAACCCAGTAAAGAACATCCCTCCATGGCTTCTGCATCAGCTCCTGCTTTCTGACCTGCTTGAGTTCCAGTTCTGCATCCTTTGGTGATCAAAAGCAGTATGGAAATGTAAGCCGAATAAACCCTTTCCTCCCCAACTTGCTTCTTGGTCATGATGTTTGTGCAGGAACAGAAACCTTGACTAAGACACCTAACCTCATGAATGAATGCCTTACTGTGCTTTCCATAGCAGCACAGATGGGGTCCCCATTCCTCACTACTTTGTATACGCTATCAAGTTCTCAGACTAACACGTGCAGCTTGGGGGAAGAGTCCTATACAAAAAAAAGTGTCTAGGATATCGGGTGAGGGTACAGTGACCCTCGTCACCTCCTTCTGCCACATGGGATTGTCAGGAGACCCAATCTCGAGTGTACCTTGCAAGTAATCAGGGCTGTAGCCCAAAAAAATAGTTGTATTATGGGGAAGCCGAAAGGTACTGGATTCAAAAAAATGCACATTTAATAGCTCATCTACACCCTTCAAACAAATGGCTACCGACTGTGAACCGTGGGGATGTTGATTCCCAACACCTTATCAGGTTAAAATACTTAAGAATGCGTTGGGCAAATAAGGATCAATAATGGGTGTGAATTCCCTTTGTCCACCACACCCGCAATGTGGCTATGTCTCAGGTTCAAGATAATTGCTGGTAATACTCTCTCTGTCCCACCATATTTCCTCATCAGTCATACATGCAAATTTTACATCCCAATTCCTTCTGATGGGTTTACTGGCTTAATATCACCACCTGCCTTTCTACACCGGCCCTTAGAGTCATAATCCTGTCGACCTACTTGTAACTCACTAATGTGATAACCGCTTTGGACTATAATTATCTCATCTTTGTCCTTTTTTTTTTCATGACATATTCATCGTGAATGGTTTCAATTTTTTTTCTTGGTTTTACCACTTCCTTCTGGACTTCTCAGATTACCCACTGGGTTTTCTCAATTATTTTTTTTTTTTTAATAACTATGGTGATGTCTGTGTTCAAACTTGACCTCATCAGCTTCCTCCAGAGTCCTGCTACCTTTGCTAAGCATTATCTGCATGACTGGTACAGTAACCCGACTTTCCTGGTTGCTCATAACCTGGGTCCTTTCCAGCTTCCCATTGTTTCACAACTTTCTTCCTCATCTGGCCAATGGGAAGGGCTGAGGATATGAATAAAGGGGATAAAAATGTCACCTGTGAGCTCAAATCCAGGACTTAAGAATTTGAAAAAAAAAAAAAATAGACGTTTTGTTAAAAGTAAAGAATACCTTTTTAAAAGAGTACCTGGTTCCCCACCCCCTAGGAAGTTAAATAGCCTATTCCAGGAAATGGTCAGCCTCTTTCATGTGCCGTTCAAGCTGGGTTGGACAGACCTACTCGGTGAGGAGGAGAGAGGAAATACAGCAGCAGCTTCTAAAGGTCACGTCTCCAGTTACCTACCCAATAAAAATATAGTACATATTCACAATAGAATACTATTTGGATGTAAAGAAAAATGGAATTGGGACGTTTGTAAGAAAATGGATAAAGCTGCAAAGTTTAATATTAAGAAAAGTGGCCTAAATTCAGGAAGACATAAATGACGTGTTATATCTCTTATATAGATTTTTTTTTTAATGTGTGACACAGACATGTAAAAATGGATATAAAGGTGGGCAAAGCAAGGAGCAGAACAAAACAAAAAACTGGAAAGGAGAGCAAGAGAGAAAAAAAGAGAGAAAATGAGGTAGAGATGTTGGGAAAAGCCACAAGTGACATGAAAGCCAAACGGAGACTAGACGGAGAGGTTTTAACGAATAAAGGGCCCGAAAGGTGGGACAGATGAGTGAGATGGGCGTCTGCTAAAACTCTGTGTTCACAAGTAGCATGATGAGATGTAATCCTTGAAAAATATAATTGAGGCCGGGCATGGTGGCGCACGCCTTTAATCCCAGCACTCGGGAGGCAGAGGCAGGCGGATTTCTGAGTTCAAGGCCAGCCTGGTCTACAAAGTG
>NC_034610.1:42699098-42712978 GCF_900095145.1 Mus pahari | reverse complement strand
TATATATATATATATATATATATATATATATATATATATATATATATATATATATTTGAAAAAATAAAATAAAATCAAAACCTGAAAAAGTTAAGAAGAATCTGTCCCAATCAGCACATGAAGAAGCCATGCAGTATCCCTCGATGTCCTGTACCCAGAGAGAGGGGTCCTGTGTACGAGGAGTGAAATAGAGGATCCTGAGAAAAGAGGGGTTAAGAAGAGATCTCCCCTCGCCTCACCTTTAAACTATAATTCCAGCGGGAATAAAAGACGCCCTCCCAACCATTTTCACAGCATTTAAAGAACGCAGATGAACTGTCTGTTTGGAAACACAGGATTTCCATTTACGGTTCTTATCACTATACAAATATTTACCCAATGCTTGCAATGAGGAATGTTTAATAAGGATGAAATGAGCATCTGTTTGCAAGGTTCTGGCTTAGACACACATGAGCAACGAACGGGTGGGAGTTCCCTTGGCAACTCGGCCCGGCTGGTATGCAACTCTGGAAAAAGCCTGTTGTTTAATTTGAGGATTAGCCATAGCCTCGTCTCTGTTCAGCTGTTTTAAATTAACATGAAAAGCCCTTCTGATGGTTACTGTGTCATGCTTGCAGCACGGTAAACACCTGCCCCACCACTAGCGAGCATTGTACATCGATTCCTGCCTCCCACTCAGCTCGGAGGAAATACGTGTGTGCTCTCCGTCGTGTTCTCGATATTATACTAGTTGCCTGAGGACAAGGAGTATCTTTGGATTTGTTTGAAGTCTATCACGGAGCCAAAACTATGAAACACTTAGAGAGATGTTGACAAAAATGACAAGAGGGGAACTTCCCTTTGGGCTGTGCTTGTCACGTTTTTCAGACTCTGATAGGGACAAGGAGCAAAGAGTTCAGTCACTACTCAGTTCCTGTTGAAAAAAAGTAATGTACCAAGTGAAGGGACAAACATTTGCCTAGCTATAAAAGGCCTCTTCTCTGGGAAGGAAGATGACATTGCTAATGATGGATGTATAGAGGAAATGCATTAGGTAAATCAGATTGTCACCTTTTGTTTCAAACCATGCAAAAGGGATGGGGGCCATGTCCAGACTGTGTCACCCAAGATAGGAGTTCTGAGTAGCAACTCCTTGATAGGCTACTCATTGCTGGGGCTGCTTCCCAGTAGACTGTATTTTTATTTTTATTCTTATTATTTTTATTTTTAATTTTTATTTTTATTACTTTTTTTTACCTAAACATTTCAACTTTATAAATGTCATGACAACTTTTTTGCCTCTGTGTAACATCTTCATGCTTTTCTTGTCTTCATTGTTTATAATATACCTCTGATTATCTCTATCTTCTGGTTATTTCCTGAAGTATTACTAAGGCCAAAGACATGACACACCAGTGAAGGACAGTCAACGCATGGCCACCAGCTTCAGAGAAAGGACACATGGCCGTCAGTGGTACAACCCATGTGGTTGTGCTGATGTGACACAGAAGGAAAAGAGGCTATAGTTGTTGGTGAGGAGCCCAAAGACATTGCCTCCCAATGTCCCAGAGGCCAGCCTGTAATGAGTACACATGAGAAATCACCGCACACTCTGAGGTTCCCTGCTGTCTGCCCTCTAGCATGTTACCTCCCTGGCTTGACCACTGGGCCTTTTGCAAAGCCAAGGATAAAGACTGACTCTTCCTAGGCCTCTTTGATTCTGTTGTCATGTCTATCAACCAGATCAGCCAGACCTTGTGACGCCTAAGCCAAAATGAAAATGCGAAGTTCTGGGACCGGCAATTATGAAAAATTTCAAGAGACAGCAGCAGACCGTTAAAAGTAAGGACGGACTTGAAATGGAAAATTCTTGTGAGTGCATTGGTTAGAGGCTGCTGATGCTTGGCACTCCCTCACCAACAGACTTAGTTTCCTCTCATTGCCTGTTTCTTCTGTGAAAAGCCTCCTAATGCCATGCCTAGGGGAGGAGCCTTCCCTAGGGGAGGAGCCTTCCCTAGGGGTGGAGCCTTCCCTAGGGGTGGAGCCTTCCCTAGAGGAGGAGCCTTCCCCAGAGAGCTCAGTCTGCATCTGCTCCCCTCGGGGATTCTTTCCCAGAGTTCTGTTCTCTGCCTCCACTCAGAGTTTCTGGTGCTGATGGGTAACAACAGAATAATGAAAAGTGAAGCAACCCACTCTTACTCGGGGCAGAGGCTGTAAAGCAAGCCCTGCGACCAGTGACAAGCTTCAGTGGGAGGGAGGATACTTGAGTTTCTCAGTCACGCTACTGGTCTTTCCCCCTTGTGGTTTGGCCATGAGTACTGGAATGTTTTGATCCAGGCATCCGTCTGCCATTCAGTGAGTGGTATCTCACTGAATATCTGCTATCTGCCAGGCACTGTGCTTATTTCTGGGAACATAAATATGGATGCATTTGGATTAGGTGTGTGGATTCATTTCTGGGTCTTCAATTCTATTCCATTGATCTACCTGTCTGTTGCTAAACCAGTACCATGCAGTTTTTTTGTTTTTGTTTTTTTTTTTAATCACAATTGCTCTGTAGTACAGTTTAAGGTCAGGCATGGTGATTCCACCAGAGGTTCTTTTATTGTTGAGGATGGTTTTTGCTATCCTAGGTTTTTTATTATTCCAGGTGAATTTGCAAATTGCCCTTTCTAACTCAGTGAAGAATTGAATTGGAATTTTGATAGGGATTGCATTCAATCTGTAGATTGCTTTTGGCAGGATGGCCATTTTGACTATGTTAATCCTGCCAATTCATGAGCATGGGAGATCTTTCCATCTTCTGAGATCTTCAATTTCTTCTTCAGAGAATTGAAGATCCGTTCAGATCTTTCACTTTCTTAGTTAGAGTCACACCAAGGTATTTTATATTATTTGTGACTATCGTGAAGGGTGTTGTTTCCCTAATTTCTTTCTCAGCCCGTTTATCCTTGTGTAGAGGAAGGCCACTGATTTGTTTGAGTTAATGTTGTATCCAGCTACTACACTGAAGCTGTTTATCAGGTTTAGGAGTTCTCTGGTGGACCTTTTAGGGTCACTTACGTATACCATCATATCATCTGCAAATAATGATATTTTGACTTCTTCCTTTCCAATTTGTATCCCCTTGATCCCCTTTTTGTTGTCAAATTGCTCTGGCTAGGACTTCAAGTACTATATTGAATAGGTAGGGAGAAAGTGGGCAGCCTTGTCTAGTCCCTGATTTTAGTGGGATTGCTTCGAGTTTCTCTACATTTACTTTGATATTGGCTACTGGTTTGCTGTAGATTGCTTTTATTATGTTTAGGTTGGGGCCTTCAATTTAAATGCCCCATTTCTTAAAGTCCTTTACACTGTATCAAAGTTGAAATGGTTACCTAGCTAAACCCCTCTGATTTCACTGTCTCAAAACTTACCATTAAGTTATAGCTAATGATTTGCATGATTCTCTAGTTAGTAGTTACAGTCCTACTAGACTATAAGACCAGGCAATGCTACAGGCTTTGCTCCCCGCTGTTATCTGCAGGAAGGGACATTTAAGTGAAGATTTAAAGGAAAGGTGGACAACAATAACGAAAGAATGAGGTTATGCAACTGAATTATGCAAATGAAGTTTTACCTTCATATGCCTTTTGTAGGTGAAGTTCAAGTAGGAATTCAAGACTATTTATTAATTTAATGATTAGTATTCAGGTCAGGCCTTTTTTTTTTTAATTCTCTTTACAAAAATAAATAAAATGGTTCTCTCTTTGCTCACAAAGTTAAGGCTATAACAGGACAGCTCTTCTCTGATAAAGAGCCAGAGCCACACATGAAACTCTTTCAACAACTTTGCACATACTGATCAGCAAACACAGAGAGTTTGTGGTCCTGGTCTAAGAGCAAGAATCAGCCTGACCCTCTGATTGTCCCAGTTTTCTGCAGGGTGGCAATTTTCAGGTCACAGGAAAAGAAGACCTAAGAAGTGTTTGGTGGCCTTCTCTGAATAGAGAAGACAAATACAGAACTCTAGTGAGTCAGAGGCATCTCTTGGTTATCTATCTGGCAAAGCATCAAAGAGTAGGAAGTTACACTATGCTCATTCAAGAATCTCCTTAGACCTGAATACATGCCCTTTGTTTGAATACTCATATGCATTAGAATTAATACAATCTGAAATTCCATGAGGGTAGAGAAGAATAACAAACGGAATACAAGCTGCGCAACTTCAAAAGCGAAAGACAATCTGGGACTGTTTGGATTTTTACTCCCACCCAGAATACAACTGAGCAGCCAGCTTTAGCCAGATGCCATAAAAGTGTCCTATCCTGCTAGGAAGACGCAGCTAGCAAGGGTTGACCATTCTTTACCCAAGCTAAGGAAGGTCAGAAACAAGTCTATAATATCAAACTGATTGCTGCCTGTGATGCATCCTTAAAGTGAACATTAACAATAGGATTTTTCTGGTCTAATATTCAATAAAAAAAATAAATAGGCATATGAAAGGAAAGCAGTAAAATACAGTCTACAATCAAGAGAATCATCAATCAATCGAAAGAGTGGACATAAGTGATAAAATTAATATACAAGGTTTTGAAGAAGTGATTGTAATTTTGGGCTAGAGTGGTGGCTCAGTGGGTCAGAGCAGAGCTGAGTTTCCAGAGGATCCATGTTTGGTTTCCAGTACCCACACTAAGTGGCTCAGCCCCAAGAGATCTGTCATCCTCTTCTGACTTTCATCGCCATGCAGACACATGCAGAATACACTCATACAGTCAGACACATTTCTACATGAATAAAAAATAAAATAGGTTTTAAAATAGTTGTTGCCATGGTGTGCATGTTAATGGAAAATGTAACTCTGAATAAAAAATAAAACTAGTAAAAAATAAGAAGGTTGTTTAGAATAAGGAACATAACTCTCATGAAAGGTTATAGGTACAGAGACAAAATTTAGAGCTAAGATGAAAGGATGGACTATCCAGAGAGTACCCCATTCGGGAGTCCATCCCATCATCAGCCACCAAACCTAGATACTAATGCTCATGCCAGCAAGATACTGCTGAAGGGACCCTGATATTGCGGCCTCTTGTGAGGCCATGCCAGTGCCTGGTAAACACCGAAATGGATGCTCACAGCCAGCTACTGGATGGAACACAGGGTCCCCAATGGAGGAACTAGAGAAAGTACCCAAGTACCTGAAGGGGGCTGCAACCCTGTAGGTGGAACAACAACAGGAACTAACCAGTACCCCCTGGGTTTGTGTTTCTAGCTGCATATGTAGCAGAAGATGACCTAATCGGCCATCAGTGGGAATAGAGGCTCCTTGGTCTTCCAAACTCTATATGACCTAGCACAAGGCAAGACCTGGGCCAAGTAGTGGGAGTGGGTGGGTAGGGGAACAGAGGTGGGGGAGGGGTATGGGAAACTTTCGGGATAGCATTTGAAATGTAAATAAAGAAAATAATAATAAAAAAAAATAAGAAGGTTGTTATAGAACCGAAGTCCAACATAGAGAACGGGAACTGTTTGACCTTATAGCAGATCAGACGCTAACAGATCTGTGAATCTGAACATAAACGTGTAATCTGTGATTCAAAAAGTAAGGACACATAAACATTAGCCATGCTCAGTGCTGAGACACAGCATCAAGCAGTCTGCTGCGTGTGCTCAGTCTCAGACAAGGGTAAAAGAAGCAAACAAGTGCTGGTCACACATATGTGTGTATCTAAGAGAATTGTCCCTAAACTTCAATTATTCTAATTGCCACCATTCTGGGCCTCTCTCAACAATAGCACAGATAAAACATCATAGTTAAATTGCTAAACATCTGTCATACATACAAAACATTACAACCACCAGAGAAAGTGGGGAACATTGATACGACATGCCACAAATGTATCATCAGAAGAAATTGGGATAGACGATAATACAGTCACATCTCTAAAGTGGCAAAATAAAATTCTTTTGGACCTAAGATGATGAGTACAATGAAATTATCTAGAAAGTATATATTTAAACAAAAGTGTAATCTACAAAGAGAAATGCTGGGAACGAGAAGCATGTAAATATAAGACTTTTCACCATACGGAAAGCTATTCTGCGTTGGCAAGGTTGTTTAGTGGGTAGGGATGCTTGCCAAAGAAACTGGGTAATGTGAGTTCAATCCCAGCGATCCCAATGTGGAAGGAGACAGTCACTTCTCAGAGGTTGTCCTCTGGTGTCTACAAATGTACTATTCACACACACACACACACACACACACACACACACACACACACTAAATTCATGTATAAAATTATTCAAAGATAATTATTTAAAGCAAAAAAAAAAAAAAACCGACTATCTAATTTGTAAAGTTTAGAACCTAGGAGCATGTAAAGAGGGATGAGGATGGGAAGGAAGGAGTGAAAGTGATTTCTACAGGGTCAGGAGGCAACGGAAGTGCACTGCTACAGGGTCAGGAGGCAATGGAAATGTACTGCCGTGGGGTCATGCTGTTTCCATGTTCATAATAAAACCCCTCACAAAACAGAAATGTATAGCGAATAAGTCAATTACATAAGTTGCATACTCATTGTGAAAGGAGAAAAGGGGAGTCAGACAAGGTGGCTCGCACTTAGAACCACATCCTTCTGGAGGCTGAGGCAGGAGATTGTCCTCAATTCCAGCCCAGCTTGGACTACAAAGTAAGCCCTAATCTTGAGAAATAGTTGAGGGAGTGGGAAAAATAAGGAACAAATGAGAAAAATAGAGTTAGGGTGGTAGACATAAATATAATTTTATTAAAAACTACACTAAAAGTAAAAAGTCTACATATTACATTTGGCTTCCATGTTCTTATGCTTGTTTCCACTGGTGTTAAAAGGCAAAGAAAGACTGCTGATTTTATAAAAGAAACCCATGGCCCACTACCAGCTATTATAGAAAATGCCCCTTAAACAACTGAGATCCAGAAAGTTTAAAAGTAAAGGGACTGCTGGGGTGGGCATCCTGACATGCGTCTTTAATCTCAGCATTTGGGACGCCAAGGCAGATGTTAGTTCAAGGTTAGTCAGGGCTACCTAGTAAGACCCTGTCTTAAAAAACAAAAACAAAACAAAACAAAAAAAACCTCTAGAAATATGAGAGAACTTGTAACAGAAACCTCTAGAAAGGGACTGATTTTGGTTACTATCAGAAAAAATTAGAGGTCAGCAAAGCCACTTCATAATGATGGTAGCCAATTCAACAAGAACACATAACTATCTGAAAAATGTTTACTAACAATTATAGACTTCAAATTAGACTAAAACAGCTGGAACAGTGTTCAGCGGTAGAGCTCTTGCTTGGCAGATTCGAGGTCCTAGGTTCAATTCTCAGGACAGTTGAAAAATTAATAATAAAAACCATTAAGGATTGATTATGAGAAGTAGTATTGAAACTCCCAACTACAGGTGCAAAAAAATGTGGATAGTGCTTTTCTCTTAGTGCTCGACAGGAAACTAAAGGGTAAAGACCCAGTGAGCTTTACAGCACCATCAGCCCACTTGGCCTGAAGGGATGCTACGGCCAATAAAATCAGAGCAGACTTTGCAAACACGAATGCGACATCTGCTATGCCGATCACATGCTGGACCACAAAATGTATCTACATGTTTAAAGCCCTTTTATGATGCGGAGCATGTCCTGTGACCTCTGCCAAGCTAGAATAAAAATAAAGGCAACAGAAAACAGGACCCGAGAGAATCTGCAGATATTCCAAAAATCAGCCAACACATTTCTGAATATCTCATGAGTTTCAAGGAAACACAGGTCAGACGTTCTGTTTGTTGTTTGCTTTGCTTCTTTCAGTTTGGTTTTGGGTTTGTTTTTGTTTTTGTTTTGTGGAACAAGTTCTAGAATGAATAGGCCAGAGTTCCCAAACACCATGCCAGTTTTCAAACAACAGAGCTCATACCTAAACTACAATAGCATATTATTCATCACTAATTCTAGAAGCTGCTCACTGCAGTGTTAGTTTGTTAGTCCCCGAAGCATCCAGCAAATAACAGGTATATATCAGGAGTTGGAGTCATCCCTATTAGTTTTTCCAATTCCTAGTGGCTACTGGTTGCTAGGCATCTCAGATTACGTTCGCCTATATACCATTTTAAAGAAGTTTCCTCTTTGTTACTGAGAAATTTACAGGGAACCTTAAAAATATGGATGAGACAAAGAAAGAATTGGTCAACAAAGATGAAAATGCAGTTATCAAGCTGGAAATTTAAAATGTAGGAAGTGAAAGATGTGAATTGAAGACAAAAGAAAAAAAATGTCTAACATGGGGATGTTAACATTGTTACCTTTTGTGGGGAATTTGGTGCAAGTGTCATAAGGTGATTGCTTATGATAAAAAGGATGAAGATATTCAAAAAGAGATGACAGGAGCAAAACCTTCCCACCAGGAGTCACTCTGCTGTTCCTCACTATGGAAGTGTAAAGGTGCAGGGAGAAGGAGGTGTGACAATTAAGTCATCTGCATGGTGGGTAGTGTCATCAGTTCAACGGGATCTAGATTCACTTGGGAGATGGTCCTCTGGGCATGTCTCTGGGAAAGGATCTTGATTTTGTTGTCTGACGTGGGAAAATGCCTCTACTGTGGGCGGCACCATTCCCTGGGCTGTACAAATGGAGAAAGGCAGCCAGGCAGCCAGGCAGTGGCATGCATTTCCCCTCCCCCCACCCCCCTGCTGCCCCCTCTCATTTGGGTGTGATGTGACCGACCAGCCAGTTCAATCTCCTCCTGACTTGACTTCCTCATGGGGAGAGATGGTGTTTGCACTGTGAACTAAAATAAACCCTTTGCTTCCAAAGGTTTTTTTTTTTTTTTTTTTTCCTGTTTTATCAGAGCAACAGAAAAAACAACTAAGATATTTTACATTAACAAATTTTACCCTAAGAAGTAGAATGCACTGCTCAAATGACTCCTGGTAAGTTTTAAAGTTTTTAATTGTGTGAATACATGCATATTACATAACACATAATAATACAAAACCTGGCACTTCCCAATCTCTAAGTATGGAATTAACACATTCCCACATGGTAGAACTGTCACTGCCATTTAACTTCTGAACTTTTTCAGTTTCTATAACGGAAACATGGGAAATTCACAGGCCTGACCAGATAAATATTTACAAAGAAGCAAACCCTCTAATGTGTATATTATTTTAAACTTTAAAGTATTAGTTTCATCATTTGAATAATTCCCTACACATGAGAATTTTTTTAACAGAGAGGGTTTTTAATCCTATGCCAAATTTTTTAAAAGGTCACAGAAATTTCCTTTAAAATTTCCTTTTTATTTTCCCTCTTATTATTAAGATCACTAGGCATGAGCCAGGCGTGGTGGCACATGAATCCTAGCACTCAGGAGGCAGAGGCAGGCGGATTTCTGAGTTCGAGGCCAGCCTGGTCTACAAAGTGAGTTTCAGGACAGCCTGGTCTATACAGAGACAAAACAAAACAAAACAAAACAAAAAAACCTTCCTTCTTCCTAGATAATTGTAAATTCCTGCATATGGGAGTAACTTGGCTTCTCTTTTAAGTATCTGTAGGGAATCTCCATTTGTCAGAAGAACTCACCAACTTTCTTCTAATATGCAATGTAGTCTGCCATACATAACTATAATAAGAATTCTAAATTTACTTATTTCTTTCACTATCTCTCTTATAATACTAGAGGTAATTCTGAATGTCACTGAATAGGCAACATTCTTACTGAATTCCAATCCCAGGGTTGGCTTAAGGACTACCTAGGGCATTGGTGAAGGCCTGGAAACAAAGTTCAATTTTGCTTAGGTATTTGGCAAGTCATTGCTTGGAGACACCTATAGTAAAACAATATTGAGGGAAAGCACACAGATTCGTTCACCGACTAAAGCAAGGACATTATTGGAGCATTCGTTATACAGGATGCCACAGTTCCAGGAGACTAAGTTTCCATGAACTTTTTGCCTCGGGACTGCTTCCAGGCTTTTGGGCCTGTCGTGTGGGTCACTACTGGAGTGGATGTGGCACAAAGGTTGACACTCCCATGCACAAAACTGTTGCTAAAAGTAACTCCAAACATTCAACAAACAATTGTGACATCTACAAAGTAGCAAGTTGCTCTTTACTAAAGTGGAGTGACCTTCTAAGTTTCCACCAACACAGGCTTTAACTTTACATTTTTATTACATTCATTTATTTGTTTATTTATTGTGCGTGTCATGAGAAGAAGCCTAAATGTGGATTTCAGAGGACAACTTTCAGAAATCGGTTCTCCCCTTCTGCTCTCTCTGTCCCAGGCTTCACTAGATTAGGAATGAGTGCCCATACCCATTGGGCCACCTCAAAGACTGGAATGTTAACATTTAGACTTGTTTTCTTTTATGTATATGGACGTTTGGCTTGCAAGTATGCCTGCGTACTACGTACATGCCTGGTACCCAGAGAAGTCAGAAGAGGGCTCCAGATTCCTTGGAACTAGAATTATGGATGGTTGTAAGCGGCCATGTAGGTCCTGGACTTAAATCCTAGTCCTCTGTAAGGATATCAAGTGTTCTTAACTGCAAAGCCATCGCACTGGGCCCTTTAAAACATTCTTCTTTTTTTCAGATTTATTTATTTTATTCTACAGGTTTTAACTTTAAATGGAAATATTATGCTGTATAAAGGAGGCCAGTCACTAAAAGATACATAACAAACCATATAATTTTCCTGGTATCTGCTGTAAGGCAAGGTGACAATAAGCAGACACGTAGAAATTTTTTAGTGATGTGATTGTTAAATGCTTTATTTGTTATGGTGGTTGCTTGCATTTCTACATTTGCCAAAACTTATCAAACTGTACACTTAACATAAGTGGACTTTTAGAAATAAATATATAGTAATCAGAAGGACATGGTCTCATAAGCTCTTCTTGGACTGTGGTTTTTGCTTATTTGTTTGTTTTGAACTCAATTGTTTAGGACAGATATTCACTCTGTGTAGTTAAAACTAGTCTGGAAATCACTGTGTAGCCTAGGCTAGCCCCAAACTGGTAGTCATCTCCTTGTCCTGGTCTCTTAAGTGCTGTGATTCCAGGCTTGAGGCTTCATGACTGGCGTTTTCCTCTAACTCCAGGCTTCGAAGAACCAAGAGTACTGGCAATGGGTCTGAGGAGGCTGTGCTTACAATAGCGTGTTCATAATTCTGCCAGAGAGTGCCCTGTGTGTGGTGGCTTGGTGAAATTGTCCTCTTCTGTACCACACTGAGTCACTGTGCCAGAACTCCTTCCTCCCTTTGCTACTTCAGACTCTCCCCCCTCCCTACTTGCAGGAGTCAAAACCATCTTTGTATTCAACAACACAGAAATTCAGCAAAAATGAGGGGAATTGCAACCAGCTGTGTTCTCGTCTGCCTCAAGTACAGCTCCAGACATGGTTGCTAAGGGAAAGTGTGTTTTCTTTTTTAACATAGTTTACAACCAAATGCTGTACACTAAAACAGAACCACCTTCTCCAAGTTCCTTAACAACAAGCCACCTACTTCCTCAGGTCCCCCCACCCACCCCAGTAATTAGGCAACTGATGGGTGATAGTGCCTTGCCTCTCCCCTAACACACACACACACACACACACACACACACACACACACACACACACACAAAGACTTTACTTCCTGGGGGAATTCAGACCAAGTCTAAACCAGTTGCAGATGTCTGGCAGTTCCTCCACACCCCCATAACTGGAGAGGATATGGGGTTGCCACTAGTAACCAGAAGCAGACTGGGAGTCATAAACCTTCCTTGTAGGCCGACCTGTGGTTTACTACTTTGAAAGACGGTCTTACACATCTTAGCCCTAGAGCAAAGGATAGCAGGCCTCATTGTATTTCCTCAACTATCTCTCTTAGGCATGGCTCTCTCTCAACTAACCAATGTCAAGTGGAATCCAGGTGGAGTCTTCCCCAACAGCATCCCTTACCAAAGCCATGTTCCATGGTGGGTTCTGCTGGGACTGCAGATCCTCTGTGCTTCCTGCTGCTGCTGCCATCTGTGTGAGGTGGGGGAACTGCTGGGTGCTCTGCCTTCCTGACATCCTTTTGGTTTTGCTGTTGTGCACTGGGTTCTGCAGGACTGCGTGCAAAGCCAGAAGACATCCACCTGTTCTTGGGAAAGCTCTTCCTTACAAGTCAGCCTTGAAAGTTATGCCTTGTACACCAAGGGTTGTGTTCACGAGGGATCTCTTGATGGATGTTAGGAAGCACCCAGCTTGCTAGGATTCTAAGTTGGTTGTTGTACTGAACTATTAGAGAAGGACAAAAGAAAACAAAACAAAAAAGGGTCCTTCGATGCCTACAAGATGAACACGATATGGTCTAATGTTAATTCTCCAAATTAAAAAAAAAAAGAAAGTTATAAGTTGTTCATTCCAAGTTTCAAGTTGTGAATTAGAAAGAGTTCCTGGGCAGAGCACGGGCCTCCCTGGCCGAGGCTGTGCCTAGAGTCACAGTGTATCTACTGTACTGTTAAACAGAGGAACACTACAATTGTGCAACACCTAAGTCTAGACTAACGGGCTCTACCCCAAACCAGGATCTGAACTGGACTTCAAAGACCCCTGAGTCACCCCTCTAACCCTATCAGCTTTACTGATTTCCAGCTACCTCCCCACAACTTTTGTGAGACTCCCTATAAGAAGGCAGAAAAATGGCATCCACAACCAATGATTCCAAACATGTGAGGTCTAAATCTTAATATAAAACATAGACATCTTTTTTTTCCATGCCAGCAGAATCTATTTTACTCCCAGAATTCTAGAGACCTTAATCCAGCCCTGAATTGAAGTAGAAGTAGGGAATACCTGTTTAGACTCTGCCACTGGAACTGTCATATTTTATTCATGGACACTCTCAGGGCTGACTCTACCGTCAGCCCGGAAACTACACAAACTGTTGTCATGATTGTATATTAGAGGAAAACCATATATTTCACAAATAGGCATCGATAACTTCTAAAACTTTATTTTTAAAGTCCTTTAAAAATAAATAAAGCATGGGGTTATTTCATCTTTAAGAGGGATTGAATTGTGGAATCCTGGATTCAAAATGGTAAACATTTTCTTATTTTCTAATCTGAACAAATTCACATAAGGATAAGTTCCTATTAATGTTGCAGAAAAAAAAGTCACTTAGCTAATTAAAATTAAAAAATTAATCAATATCGTCTCTCATAGGACAGGAAGGAATTTCCCTTTCTGCATAGCACATCAGGTACTTTAGAGAAGAGTTTCTTTGCCCTTGGAAAAATACCACACTAGCCATGAATTATACTGCAGAAAGTAGTGACTGTGAATGTAACAAACTCTAGTAAAGTTATTTTTTTTCTCTAAGATTTGCTTTGATGTCACCGACATTTCCAAGTTGAGGGTCTCCTGATAATGATCTTACAGTGAATCTTGGTGGATGTCGTTCTGGGCTAAGCATCCAAGGAATCATCTTGGGGTGTCACTAACCCCCCAGCTTTGAAAGCACAAAGGCAGATAGAGACCTTGGAACTTCCCAGAATCTCACAGAGGGTTCCTGGCATCTAGCTAGCCTAGAAGAAGAAGTTGTTCTCCCTGCTAATTCCTCATTTAGAAGGTGAGCAGGGCTGCTCTGTGAAAGTCTGTCTCAAATAAACAAAGCGACAACCCCTTCCCCTCCCACCCCGCCAAACAGAACCTTAGTCTTTGTCAATGACCTTCGTTGGTTGATGGGCTAGGGTCCTCACCTTGATTATAGAGAGAAACTCAGGACAAGGGTGCTGCCTTCCACCAGACGGCAAGAAACAAACCAGGCAAGATCTCTTTGAAGAGCAGACTCTTGCCAGCTCCAGTCATAAAAAAAATTAAGCTGACCTTAGACTGCAACATGAAAAAGCTGTAGTATTGATGCTTTTT
>NC_034610.1:42689573-42698963 GCF_900095145.1 Mus pahari | reverse complement strand
TTCCTTTCCTTTCCTTTCCTTTCCTTTCCTTTCCTTTCTTTTCTTTTCTTTTCTTTTCTTTTCTTTTCTTTTCTTTTCTTTTCTTTTCTTTTCTTGTTTTAGGCCCAGGTGGTGTTTATCTTCCTTACATGTAGGTTGGTTCACAAATACAATACCAGGGCTTCAGCACTGTGGGGGAGGGGAGAATCCCAGTCTTCTTAGACTAAGAGGATCTTGGCCTTAATGTATACTGATACTCAGACCCAAAGGCTCTGAACTTCTGCATCAGACATCCGGTAGGGCTTGGGAGTGAAGCTAGAGCCAAGGCCGTCTAAGTGACAGGCCAAAGTGACACGAAGCCCACTTCCTGTGTTTGAGTTTCCATCCCAAACCAATGGAAGGCGATTTCACTTGTTAGAGCCCAAAGGGACAGTCGGTTCTACTCCTCCCACTCCTCAGGAAGTCATCTTGGTGACATATTTGATTCTAACCACCGTAAGGAGTAAAGGGATTAGCCTGGTCCCAACCACTATGGGGAGGTGTAAAAGGCTCAGGAAGGTAAAATGTGGATTAGGCCACAAGATGTGACAGATGATGTCATCAGAAGCATGTGACTGGTACGAGCAGTTCTGGACAACCTAGTCCATGCTATGCAGGCAGGTAGAGAGATGGGCAGTGCTCATAGTTTGGCATTGATGATGCCCACAAATTCAGGCTTGAGAGATGCACCACCCACAAGGAAGCCATCCGCGTCAGGCTGGCTTGCCAGCTCTTTGCAGGTTGCTCCAGTCACAGCACCTCCATAAACGATCCAGGTGCACCGAGCCACCCCACCAGAGACATTGGACTTCAGCCATCCCCGGAGCTTCTCATATACTTCCTGGGCCTGTTGAGGCGTTGCAGTCTTGCCAGTCCCAATGGTCCATCCAGGTTCATAAGCCAGGGCCACCTTGCTCTCGTCCTTCACATTGTCTGCGATGACCTTGGTTTGCTCGAAAACAGCCTTCTCAGTGATGCCAGCTTCCCTTTCGTCTAGCTTCTTCCCAATGCTCCAACTCACTCCAAGTCCCTCTGCTAGGGCATGGTTCACTTTCTGCCCAATGAACTCACCTGATTCCCCAAAGATGGGTCTTCTTTCCGAGTATTCCAGCACGACCCAGGTGGCTCCTAAATCTTTGATTATGCCAGTGCTGATTTCCCCAGGGAAGGCCCCATTGGTCACTTTGTAGCAGCTCTGTGCAGCCACAGCAGTTTTGGGATCCAACTTCTGCCTGGCGAAGTCGATGTAAGCGATTGGCCATGCACAAACCACCTCGGTGCCTGCCGGCATGTTAGCCGTGTTCAGGGTGCCCATGAGTTCTCCCAGACACTGCTTCCTCCCGTTCATCTTCCAGTTGCCCCCCACGAAGAACTTCCTGGAAGGCGCCATTGCACTAAGCTCAAGTTTCTGAAGGTCAGAGTTACAGGATAAACCACATCCTTTCCAAAGGATTAGTGTGTGTGTGTGTGTGTGTGTGTGTGTGTGTGTGTGTGTGTGTGTGTGTGTGTGGTGTATGTCTATGTATGTGTACCATATGAGTTCAAGAGTCCAAGATAAGTCAGAAAAGGCATGGCTCCTCTGGAAGTGGAGTGTGAGTGTTCCTATGGATGCTTGGTACTGACTCTGGACCCTCTGCAAGAGCAGCAAGCTCTCCTCACTGGAGAACCACCTCTCCAGACCCCAACTCAATCCTTGAGCCATGCATACCTAACATTTCATAGTATTTTCCCTGGTTTTTCAGGATGAAACCAGTGAAGTTGACCCCTATCCTCTAGCACTGGGGCAAAAATACAAGGACATAACTCTGGGGGGGCTACCCAGAGAGGAGGGGCAGTTTCTAGAAACAGCCTTGGAAATCAATTAACATCTTGAATGTATTTAAAACACTCTTGAAGGTTTAATTTGCAGGTAGAAACAGTAGGCTTCTACCAGCTCAGAGAAGGGAATAACCTAACCTGCTTCCCCCCCGTCTCTGTTTGACACAAGACAGACCAACAAATTTTACAGAAGACATCCTACATGTCTAGTGGAATATCATCAGAGTGAGAGAAGAAAACTGGGTAGGGAAAGTAGGATAAGAAGCAGATATTCTTCTTCAACTCAAATTCCCCAGAAGTGTTTGTCCTAAAATTATAAAAGTATTGGTAATTTTTTACAAATTTACTCTGTCTTTTACAAACATTTTTCTCCTGAGAGGAGCTTCTTCGGAAGCAGAAGTACCCCGTGCTGTGGGAGAAGAAGGCCACAGGGTATTTCCATCCTGCAGAGGAAACAGCTCTCCCCTGTAGGAAGGAGTTAAGAATGTTTCAGGCCCTACAGACTCGGCTAGGACGCGGAAGCCTTGCTGGATGGTGACTGTCTAGCCCCAGACCAGACCGTTAAACTGGAATTGATCTTGGTGAACTTTTAAAACTCTGGTCTATACTCTTACAAATACAGAAATAATCTTGTTAAATCTATTAAGGTTGACTAGATTTGAAATGCAGGCTCATTCCAATGATGTGACTTATAGAGCCAGAATACTAATTTAGAAGTTTATAAAAATCTGTAACTCTCCTCATGCTCCTCCTCTCCATCTCCCTCTTCCACCTCATCCTCCCTCTGCCCCATTTTCTTTCTTCTCTTCCTTTCCTCTGAGTCAGCATCCCAGCCTGGCCTTGAACTTGTGACTATTATGTTGCTACAGCGTATGCCAGGATGCCTGGCTCCATTCTCTCACTTTAAACAAGCAGCATGGATGTTGCACTGCTTGGTAAGAGTGGAGCCACCAAAGATGCCATCACAACACACTGACACTGGCTTCTGATGGACGGTGATATTTACCCCACCACCCCCACATTATAGACTTGCCAGACTGACCAAAGATAGCAACTGCGAAATTATCTTCCTCTCAGGTACATGTGTCCATGCATCTCCTTTCAGATGTGTCTACCCCCGATTAATTCCCTTTCCGGTCAGCATTTCTGCTTTCTTTTTCTTGCTACAGTTATTCAGCAGAGCTATTTACAGGTCTGCTAGTCAGGCACTTGGACTTCTTAATCTGTAATGTATGAATATTATAGTCTTTTTTTTTTTTCAAATTGTTATAGATACTTCCTGCAAGTGCCATCTACCTTTGACCTGAATGTGAAGATATTTGATAAGGCCCTGAAAATCAAGCAGTTCCTTGAGAATTGAGCACTCTTGGAAAGGGCCAGTTCTAGAAAGCGGGAAGGAGGAGGTGCCAGTCACCCAGGTGATGGTGTACTGTGGGATTTTCCCCCTCTTAAAGGGACATTGCAGAATCACAAAGGTAGGGCAGTTGGAGAAGGAAGAAGGAAGGGAAAAGATACAAATCCACACCTGCAGTTTGGAGGTGTGTGGCAACCATGTCTCAGCTCCTATGAGGGGGACAGCCTCTGTCTGGTCAGTCACACTTAGACTGTGCCTCGTTGTGTGTAAACCTCTGAACTATGAGGAAGCTGAGGCAGAAGTAGATAGAGTGCTCTAAATCATTAACGTTTGTTCTTTGAGTCTCACTTATATGTCATTTTTTTCCTTTTTTCTTCTTTGCTTTAGTGATTCCCAACCTTCCTGACTCTGCGACCCTTTAATACAGTTCCTCCTGTTGTGGTGATCCCAGCCACAGAATCTTTTGTTGCTACTTCGTAGCTGTAATCCTGCTATTGGTATGAATTGAAATGTAAATGTCTGTGTTTTCCAAGGGTCTTAGGCAACCCCTGTGAGAGGCCACCTCCCAAAGGGGTCACGGCCCACAGGTTGAGAAACACTGTGGTAGAGTACTTACGGCTGGGGAGAGTTGTGGGGGGGGGGAGAAAAGATGGTTCCCGAAGGAATCTAGAAAATGATAAGGCAGTTGTCACTTCTGGTCACTTGTTATGAAATTTATAGCTGAACTTTGGGTTTGCAGACTTGCCTAATAGCTTAAGAAAAGATCACTCCCGTCCTTTTAGTGTCCCAGCGAGCTTCCCATCACAGTTTTGCATAAGAGACTTAGAAAGCAGGAAGTGGGTTCCCATACCAAGGAATGGAGGACTGTCTCTCTGACCCCAGAAAAGTGGTGCTCCCCTCAGGCCCTGTCCTTTTCTAAGTTGCAACATATTATGAGAAATCGTGTTTCTGTCAGGCTGTGCCCTACCCTGGGTGATTCTGTTACAACCGTCATTTGGATCCATTTGGAGTGTCTGTCCATCGAGCGGCAGCAGGATGAGTCTGCACCAGTTTATAGACACACACGTGAGAAACCATACCTGCTCAACATACACTGATAGGTAACTTACTCCTAAAAGTAAAAGGGGAATCTGATGGTATGAATACAGTGATAGCTTAAAGCCATTTTAGAAAAGCTGGGCTTGAGGACTGACCAGGCACACCAGAATGAATCCTCTCCCTTGGACCCTTAAGGGGACGAAGACCTGTGCTGTGATAATGAATTATCTGTCACCTGACACCTCTCTTCTCTCTTTCTCCTCCTCTCCTCTCTCCCTCTCCCTCCTCCCCTCCCTCCCCCTCCTCTCCCCCTTCCCTAGTCTATCTCTACCTATCTCTTTCTGTCTCTGTCGTGTGTGTGTGTGTGTGTGTGTGTGTGTGTGTGTGTGTGTGTGTGATTAAAGGGTCAATAGGCTGAGAACTCTGACTCTTCCAAGGATTTCAGTTCAGTCTCCTATTGCTGATCTAGTCACTCAACTGCTGTCACTCACCCACCCACTCATCTGTCTGGTCCTGACAATTTGTTTGATCATGTGCCCGACCACAATACCATGATGCTCTATCTTACCATAGACCCAGAAGCATGGGGCCAAGTGGCCACAGATTGAATTCACTGGAGCTGAGAGCCAAAATAAATCCTCCCTCCTCCACATTGTTTATTTCAGGGAGTTCGTTACAGGATCGAAAACCGAACTATCCCATCCTATAATTAGCGTCACTTTTAACCTAGCCATTTTAGATTGGTTTCCTTCAGTGACACTCAAGATTATTCCATATCTTTTCATGACATGATATCTTCGTTTTATCTGGATGTATCACAGTGTTTTATGTCGGTCTGTATCCCCCTCCCCTCCCCATGTCCTTGTATTATTAATGCTCTTTATTATATTTGACAATAAAACCTTTAGGGAAGCAGATGAAGATAGTTGAGATGATTAGTCTGGAGTTTTAATCCAATGGAAGAGTGACCTCTTAGGAGGAGACATTAGAGATTGCTTGCTTAAAGAACAGTCACCTGAGGCTATAGCAAGAAAACAGCTATTTAGAAACCATATAGCCAGCTCCCAGACCAGCTGCCTCTAAGACTGTTGTTATACAGTAAATATTTGCTGTTTAAGGTACCCAGTCTGCAACAGGTTAATGCTTGTGAAGTTTAATACTTCTTCCACTCCACTGAAAGACATCTGGTTTGTTTCCAAGTCTGGCAATGATTAAGAAAGTTGTTATACCCAGAAATTTTTTAGCTCATCTGGGTAAATACCAATAGGTGAGGCTGTTGGATCTCATGACAAGGGTATGTTTACTGCTGTAAGATTCTTCCACGCTGGTTGTACCGTTCTTCATTCCCAGCTGTGAAAGAGTATTCCTGTGCCCCAGCAATGTGTTTTGTTGATGTTCCTGACATCAGTCTTCTTAGGAATTTACTAGCATTGCTTTTGTCTTAATTTACATTTTCCTAATGACACGCAGTGTGGCAAAGCTTCCTTTGTTTGCTTGTCATCTGGGTGTTTGTTGAGTCACAGTTGTCACTTTATCATGTTGTTATTAGCATACATATTTATGTCACAGCAGCAACGGGACATTATTTGGAGGTGGTGTGTTACTGGGTTTGCACTGCTGGGAGAAATGCCGGACAGAAACAACAAAGGTTGTATATACCCTGTTTGTGATTTCAGAGATTTAGGTTCACCATGGGGAGGGGTATAGCAGAGCCAAGGCTTATAACATGGTGGATAGAGATGAAGGATAGAAAGAAGTATGTGTGTGTGTGTGTGTGTGTGTGTGTGTGTGTGTGTGTGTGATTGTGTTTAGTGGCATTCTTTCTCCCTGTCTACTCCTTCTCAAACTATAGGATGGTGCCTTCCACATTCAATTACTCTTGTTTTCTCCTTCAGTTAATCTCTTCTAGAATTAACCTCATTAGCATTAACCTAATTAGCAATAACATCATTAGCATACCTAAACCACCTTCACTAATCTCATAGGTGTTTCTCTGTGGGATCAAGTGGATAATCAAAGTATGACATCATATGGACCACTGTGTTTTGGATTTTCAAGTTAGTTTCCCTATTGCTTGGAAGTGTTTTCTTATTGTTAGTTTTTCAGGGTTCTTTATATTTTGAATATCAGGCTTTTGTTAGATGATTCTTTTGTCAAATATTTTATTCTAGACTGCGTTTTTGTCTTCTGGTTCTCTTGACACTGTCTTATAGAGAGCAGACATTCTATGAAAATTTATATGTTATTTTAAAATAATTTTACTAATGTTACTGAGTCAGTGGAATTATATTTTTATTTATATATGTAATATATACCATAGACAATATATAAGATAATTATACATATTATTTATTTATTTACATATATAAAAACATTATAGACCAGATCTTTAATCAATAGAAGTTATTTTCTCAGTTTTGGCAAGAAAGTTCAGATCAAGCAGCCTGTAAGCTTAATTTCTTGTGAGTTCTCTTTTCCTGGCTTTCATATGGATATTTCTTTCTCTACTTGGTTTGTCTGCTGAGGAGAGAATGCATGGATTCCTTTTACAGAAATCCTATCCAACTAGGTCTAACCCTTATAACCTTAACTGACCTCTCAAGGACCTCCTTTCCGAATTGAGCCATACTGTGGTATATGTGATATAGTGTGTGATAGCTTTCTTCAGCTTGTGAACACTGAAGAGTTACAACTAGGGACCATTCTTAACATTAAAGCTACAAGCAAAATCAAGCCATGTAGTGCTAACTAGACGGAAGAAACCATCACTGGATTCCATATGAAGGCTAGAAGAAAAAGGCAGAGTGTGGCTTTGCCTGACCTCAGCTGAGCTCATCAACAATAGGCTCTATTTTTTTTTTTTTAAACTGTCCCCTCTGTTGCCAAAAATAATTGCAAAAGTGCAGCAAATATAGTCATGTATTATGATTTCAACATTATGGGAACATCTTGAGGCAAACTTTCACACACTCTAAAAGGCTATGACATCACTAACATTGTAATATAAGAGACCATTATTGTCTGTATGAACTAGAAGATCATCATAGGGCCCTATAACTATAGTGATTTTCAGGTTATAAGTAACTGTTAGCAAGTTCACACATGTAGGCTATAGACTTTGAAAATCAGCCATATGCATTTCTGACAAATTAAGGGAATTCTCTAAGGAAGAACTTCCCCACTTGCTGATTTGAAAAGGGGTTATCATGCAGAAGGGCACATGCCAGCAGGTGGCTATCCAAATGGCAAAGACAGTAACGGGCCAAACACACCAAAATACTCAACTATGTGAACACCTTTTGGTTCTCCTGCCTTACACTAAGCTGAGTCATAAACTAAAGTACTCGAGTGGAGTATCATGGTGCAAGCTTATAATTCTAGCACCTAGGATGAAGAGGTAGGGTGATTAGAGTTCAAAGCTAGCCTCAACTACATAGTAAGTTCAAGACCAAGTGAATTTCAAAGACCACAAAGTTTCAAATAAAAGAATTTTTAAAGAAGGAAATACAGAACAGAAGGAATTAAGAGAAAGAAAATGGAAAGGAAGGAAGGAAGGAAGGAAGGAAGGAAGGAAGGAAGGAAGGAAGGAAGGAAGGAAGGAAAACAGAGGCAGAGGACTTGACATAGGATTGCTGTGACCAAGTGAAATTGTTCAACAGCAGAGACTAGAACGGGCAAAGGACCTAGAAGTAAGATTTAAACAGAGGCCTCTATTTAGCTCACGTGAGTGAAAGAGAGTCTGTGATTGGGGAATGAGCAAGTCCTTCCAAAAAACAGACTGGATCCAGGGCTTACCAGAGACAGATACTGAACCCTGGAAAGGGATTGCTAAACAGAAGTGTGTAGATCCCAGTCAGGGCAAATCCTCAGGCATGCCTGTACACTCCTGGGACCCCAGATCTCAGAAGTCAAGTCATGAGAACTGCTACAAATTAAGCCAGCCTGGGCTCATAGCAAGAACTATCTCAGAGACAAACAAACATACAGGAAAAAAAAATCCAGGTGACTGTCCATAGCTCATCATCATGCAAAGAGCCAGAGAGCTACCTTCCTGTTCACACTGACTGACTGATACAACCCATTTTTTGAGGTTGAGATTCAGCGACTGAGGCAAGGCTTCCTGAAATACTTTATCCATAGACAACACATTAGGACAGACTAAGAGATGCTTCAATTACAGAACCACTAAACTTTAAACGAGATCGAGCATTTAACTTTTCCTACGTTTACCAGTGGGAAAAGAAGGACCAGTTCCAAGAATTGCTACATTTTGTGTTGTGTTGTGTGTGTTGTGTCTATCTGGGTAGCGAGAAGAAATACATAGATGTATGTTTTGGAAACGTGCTCTTCTCCCAATCTAATGAGGGAAATAGATGCTTAGTCATTTGTCATAAGTGACAGGGCACTTTAGCTCACTGATGTGCTTTACCCAGAGGGCAGCAGTGAGCTTTGGTAATGCTGTTAGCCAAGAAAGCAACTGTACCAGCGCAGATAGGAGGAAGTGCCCTTGGAGTGTCTCAAGAAGGCTCTGGCGAACATGCATGCGCGATTCTCTCTGTTTTCAGTGTGTATGGCAGCAGAGCCCTGGTGCCTACCTATTCATCCTAGTGCTCAAGCCGAGATCCCTAACTTGGGATACGATATACACCCATTTCAGTCTATGGGAACTGTATTCGGTCTGCTCACTCGTCGTTTCTCAGAAGTTCTTCATGTTTCTGATTTTTGTTTCTGACATTTAGAATGCGCAGGTTACAGGTTGGCAAGTTGGCCAGCCAGTACTTGCTACCAAGCCTGAGCACCTGAGTTTAATGCATAGGATTCACATGGGAAAAGGAGAGAATCGGCTTCTACAAGGAGCCTCCTGACCTCCTCACACACACCGTGGCTTGGAGACACTCATATACAAATAAATAAATGTTAAAAATAATGTTTTAAATGTGCTGGTTATTTTCTGTCCCCCCAAGACATTTACTGACCTTTGTTGCCTTGCTTTGCACATGGGGAAGGAAGTTCACCCTTGGAATAATGTAATCATTGTCTCTTGTGGGACAGCCTCCAACCGGAGTCTGATATGAAGAGTGACCTCCTCTCTCTACCTTCCTGCTCCAATCAATGTCTCGTGTGTGTGTGTGTGTGTGTGTGTGTGTGTGTGTGTGTGTGTG
>NC_034610.1:42676582-42689408 GCF_900095145.1 Mus pahari | reverse complement strand
TGTGTGTGTGTGTGTGTGTGTGTGTGTGTGTGTGTGTGTTTTCATGTGGATACGCTTATGTGTGGGTCTAATCGGATGTGTGTTTACCATGCAAAGCCTCTTTAACACGCTGCATCTTGAACACCTTCTTGCCCGTTTTCCCTGCTCAGGCTTGTCTTCATCAGCCTTGACTCCAAGGGATTGGGTAAGGATCCTTTCACAATCCTACTGCTCCTGCAGTCACATGCATGTGAGGACTCCCTGTCATTGCCACTCACCCAGCGCGCGAACAACCCTTACTGCATCCTTTACACTTGCCCGCACACTAAATTTTCTTCACTGAAATTACTTGATTCAGTCAAAGCAGTTGGAGTCTGTTTCCTTCTGGGAACCTTCCTAGTCACCAGTCTACTCTTTGTGATGCTTCCTCCCCCACCCCAAAGCCTTGGGTTTGTCAGCTTAGAGCGCAGGCCACTGCTTTCAAGCCCCTCTCTGCTGCTTGTTAAAGATGCAGAGTCCTGGGTTTCACTTGTGAGCACGTTTTCCGTCAGAATCTCTGGGTGTGCTGGGCAGTGATAAGCACACCTCTAACCCGCTCCTACTGAATAAAATCCTTGTAGGAGGCGAGTCTCCACGTTCCTGGGCATAGCAGTGGTCTTCTAGAACCCTCCAGTAAAGCCTCTCATTATGGATAAATCTGAAATGAACTATTACATGCATTTCAAGCAATTTAAGCTTCTGGGAGAGAAGAGGATGTAGAGATTTTTTTTTTTTCAGTTAGACCCAGTCAATGTTTGGAGGCTGCTTTGTGTGAATTCTTGCATCTCACAAACACACCCTCTTAAGAGTACCAAAACACAGTTCAAATGGCCTCCTTTTCAAAGCCAGCCATCTTCCTTCTGCGATAAACAGAGTCCCCTTCCTACTCAGTGGTTCAACTTCCTAACTTATAGAAGAGAAAGGAGTGACAGAAACTTGTCCCAAAGTCTCATGCCCAGTGGAGGATTGCTTAATGTGTTTGGTGATGGGTTTTTCTGATGGTTTATTTATTTTTATTTATTTATTTATTTATTTTTTGGTTTTTTGAGACAGGGTTTTTTTTTATAGCCCTGGCTGTCCTGGAACTCACTTTGTAGACCAGGCTGGCCTCGAACTCAGAAATCCGCCTGCCTCTGCCTCCCAAGTGCTGGGATTAAAGGCGTACGCCATCACTGCCCGGCTTCTGATGGTTTATCTTATAGGTAAGCTGGGAAAAGGTTAAATTTCTCGGTTAAATCTTTTCCTCTGAGACATTTGGCTAGTAACATGATCTTGAAATGTGACTATGACTATGATGATGATGAGGAGGAGGAGGAAGAGGAGGAGGAGGAGGAGGAGGAGGAGGAGGAGGAAGAAGAAGAAGAAGAAGAAGAAGAAGAAGAAGAAGAAGAAGAAGAAGAAGAAGAAGAAGAAATAGCTTGCATTAGTTTCCAGTCACTTATTCTGTATTTAATGGCTTTAGATAATAGCCATTTATTATCTTCATGTTTTTTGAGCTGGAGCCTCTGCTCTGACTTTCATAGGCTAAAGTGAAGGAGTGGTCCATGGTACATTCTGTTCTGAGCCCATAATCCTTTGAAAACTCACAGTGATGCTAGCAGAATTCATTTCTTTGTGGCTTTAAGACTGCAGCTCCATTCCTATTGCTGGGCTGTCTACTAGACCTACTGGGCCAACCTTGGCTCCTCGAGTCTGCCTGCAGTTTGTACTCACGTGGCCTCTCTAGGCCCATACTCAAACCACTGAATTATCTCTCTGTTCGCCCAGTAACAACCTCCTCCCATGAGTCACATCCCCTTGTGCTCACAGACCCAGCTCACCTGAATGAGAGGATGAAAGGAAAATTATACAAGGCACGTACCATGCTAGGCACGTCGGGACATCTTAAAACTCCATCCATCACCAGGCCTGAGAATAGCATGTACCCTGCATGTACTTTACTTTGTAGTCCTACACAGTCCTGAGAAATAGGTCTTAGCTGGGCCTGTGGCCTATGTTAATAGTCTCAGCACTCCAAAGGCAGAATCTCTCCGAGCTCCAGATCTTCGCTGGCTGGTGAGGAAACACGAGTGCTAATACTCTTACCCTATTTTGGTAAGGATGTAACTTGAAGTGTATATTAGCAAATAAAAGATAAAGTTTGGGATTTAATTATTTCTTTTGAGAACAAGGTCAGAGATTCCATTGTGTTGGCTACCCTCAGACTCAAGCAGCAGAGCGACCCTTTCCTGCTGCGAACCCCTTTTGTAAACTTTGTAAACCCTCAAGGCAGGAAAGTGGCCAGACCCCAACACCCAGACTTCTCTAACAGCCTTAAAGGTCATTTCCTAACAGCTGTAATTGTCATCCCCAGACCGTGCCCTACAAGAAAAAATAAACAAATAAATAAATAAATAAATCCCACTAATCCCTGAACAAGAAAACCCACCAATCCTTGATCTCTCCAAAGATCAGGACTTGAAATCCCGCCAATCCTCACCCTGGAAATCTCTGCCCTGGAAATCTCCACCCTTTAAGATATCCTATAAAAGCCCTGTCTACTGTTGAGCCTACTGTCTTCTTCCAGGAGCAGAGGCTGCCAACCCTGGATTCCTCCCACCCAATAAATCTCTTTTATGAGATTTGTTTCCTGGTGTGACTATGTCATTGGAAGAAGCCAAGACAGTAAAGAGGTGGAGCTGAGGGACTCAGGAGCCTTGGCTTTGCTGGGGATAATCCCCCCACCCCACCCCCATAGCTGTAAGAAGGAGAGCCTCTAAGTTGAGCTGTTACACTATAGCACTCTAGCTCAGCCAAGGCTATTCTCTCTCAGGACTACAGCACCTCTACTGAGGAGGTTTCCTCTTAGAGCTATGTGGCTCCTAGTGTCACATGTCTCAGAACACCTCTCCATTGGTGTAGGTTAAAATGGGTGGCCCGCATCAGGCCCAGGACCTGGGGCCACTGGGCAAGGCAGGACAGGAAGTTAGACTGTGCACGCTCCATGCTGCCACTGGGCAGGCCTCAGGACCCTACTCCAGGGGTGGGAAAAGGCATAGTCTGAGGCCCCCTGGGAACTGCCAGGAGCTGGCTTGTGGGTCCCCAGGCCGCATGGAGGTCAGGGATGGCAGGTCCTAGTTCTTGGACACCAAAGCAGATGCCACTTGATGTTGCCAAAGAGCTGAGAAAAAGAGTATGGGCACGTGGGCGGGCTCTAGCCTGGTGTGGGAGGCTTGGCTAGGGAGGTCTCACGTGGCTCTTTAGAGAAAGACCTGCTCCATTGTACCCCAGGGTGGTCCCGATGAGAAGAGACAGTCCATGGTTTTAAGGCGTTTATTGTCATGGTGGAGAGTTGAGATGGGTGAAACTGTACCCCCTCTTCTCATGACAGGCCTGAGGTTAAATACCTTTTGCAGGGAAGAGTGTCTGGGAAGGAGAGGTTAATTGGCTAAGCCAATTAGGGCTTTGGGTACCTTGTTAAAATGGAAAACTTTCTCGAGGCTTCGTGTTCTGTAGTCTCGTTTTCTACCTGTGGAGGGGCTTGGAGCGTTGCCTTACGAGACTGATGACCACAGAATTATGGAGAGCTGATGCCTCGTGTCAGGAGCCTGGTGTCTAGGATTGTGGCAGGCCTTTTCTATCCCTTGCAGTTATCTGCTGGGTCTCTGGGGTTTAAACCTAGCTAGATCAGAAAATAGGCTGCCTTTCCCAGACCCACACAATGAGACATTGCCTACCTCAGAGCTGTGTGGTTCCTGGTTTGGAGCCCCACATCTATGTTTCAACTCAAGCAGGAATAATAACACACCATCCCCACATCCTCACCCCACGTCTTTCTTTACGTCTCGTTTTCAAATGTTTGCAATCAAGAAGGTTTCCTCAAAGACCTGGGAGCTTTACCCTTGAGGTGTCATTAGGAAGAAAGATAATGTTCAGTCTATTTTAACACAGGGAAAAACTCCCCAGATCTACCTGTCACTTGACTCTAAATTGCAGTGGTCTCCTTAATGGATTGTGGCTCATTAGCTGTAGTTGAGAATAAGAGTTCCTTCTGTCTTTGCAGGGTCCTTCCTGAGTGTTCTCAATACCCATTGCTCAATAACACCCATTCAACAGTACAATTCTTTTCTTTGTTTTCTGTCTTTTAAAGACTCTTCCTGATCTGGGATTTATGTTTAATTATATTTTCTCAATGGGTACCTAATATTTGAATAACTGGTCAAGAACACCTTGCGTGTCATAGTTGCACCGTGAGCTCAAGTCCCTGGCTCCAAATTCCATGTGTCTACAGGTCTTCCCTCATTTCTTTCTCTTACCAAAACTGAGTGGGAGGATGTGTGTGTGTGTGTGTGTGTGTGTGTGCTCGACCCTAGACAACGCTATACACACTGTTCTGTGACCATGAGATTTATAGTTAATCCTTGAGATCAGGGTTTTCCAACCCCAAGAAAACTGACATTGTAAGCCATGTAATCCATTGTTGTGGAGCTAATAATCTGTATGGTAGATCTTTAGTGGCATCTTTGGTGTCTACCTATAAGACAAGTGTGTGCTGAGCGTGTGCCAAAACCAATCCTACAATGGGAGAAAGAAAGACCCTCCCTCAAAGGCATGGCAGGAAGAGAGCAGAGAGCCAAAGATGGAAGAGAGTCCACTTTCCGAGGTGGTTGGCTAATGATCAAGCTGGGAAAATGGCTTATTAAGATTTGCTTATTCTCATTTTGCTTTGGGTTTGATACACTGTCTTGATCTGTAGCCCAGGTTGGCATGGAACTCTCCACCCTCCTGACTCAGCCTCTGTAGTGTTGGTATTACAGATATGCACTAGCAATCCTGGATTAGATCTTCTCTGTTTCAGAAATAAGAGGAAGCAGGGTTGGGTAAGCATCAGATTCACTATTCTCTCATTCTGCACTTTTCCCCCTGGTTGCACTAAAGTGCCAGAAGTGGATCACAGTAAAACTCTTATTTTGCCTGAGTATTGCGTTGTGATGTCTTGCTTTTAGTGAGATTTAAAGGCTCATCAAGTCCCCTCAAGAATTACTGAGGGAAAGCCATTAATGATTTAGATCAAGGTCTGTACTTCAGACTTGATAATAGTTAGGGACCACAACAAGCAGGCAAGTTTACCAAGCCTGGGTATAATCCAACAAAAGCTTTTTATAAAGTTTATTTCCTGGTATATTCAAGTCATATATCTTGCCCGTATTAGCAACAATCAAAAATGAAAAAAAAGAAACACTGATTAGATAGTTATATCATTTGAACCTAGATACCTTCTAATTGAAAACAAATCGCCTGGGCCTCAGCCTTTTCCTGAACAGGCTGTACTTTCAGAGAATCCCAGAAGCGGTGCTGTCTCCACTTCCTCCCATGCTGCCCAAAGCACGATTTCTTTCCCACAGTCAGCAAGTAACTACGCACCAAAGACCTGTTATCTCACCAGCACGTTAGGAAAGACAAAGAATCACGGGACCCAGCGTCTCCTTTCCCAAGCTGGGGCACTGCTGGAAGACACTGGTTCCTACACATGAAATGGGAAAGCGTTTGCAAAACACTTCCAAACCTGGCAGCTCCTATGCTCCCCAACAGATTCAAACCCAGGGTCAGCATTTATGCCTCGGCACTGACAAGTACTTATGCTTGTAAGGAACGGTGGTGAGAGAGAGTGTTTAGAACGGTGGTGAGAGAGAGTGTTTAGTTTTCTGCTTCTTGGTGTATGCCAGACAAAAGCGAGTGGGGATGATATCTTTCATGCTTGAGAACTTGGCATCTTATCCAGACTGAGGATCGGAAGTCCAAGGCCAGTGTTTGGCTACATGAGACCTAGTCTCTGAAAAACAAACAAATATTTGACATACGCTTTTCCCCCGCTGTTCCTGGATGCATGATACTTAGACCTATCTCCTCTTTCCACACCAAGGTACCTCCAGTAAGACAGAAGCTCTGAGGAGGAAACGCACTTTGCCCTGGTGGACTTCTCCAACGTCCTGATGGATCCTGTAGCAATCGCATGTTGGCGTGATAAAAATCTCAGCGTATGTCATATTTCTGGAAACACGTGTTGTTTTTCTTGCTGAAGGAAATTTTATGGTGGCTCCTGGTTTCAAAGATTTTAGTCCATCTTCTTGGTGCCGCTGATTCTGGACTCATGGTAAGACAAAACATCATGACATACAGAGCAGTTGAAAAAAGTCTTTTTACCCATCACAGACAGGAAGCAGAAGGAGAAGGACCTGGGGGCCAGACACAGCCTCTCAAGTTCCATTTTCAGTTGCCTGCTTTCTCCAGCAAGGCTCCACATCTTAAGGTTGCCAGAACCTCCCAAGATAGCATCAGAATCTAGAGACCTAATAATCAATACCTGAGCCTGTGGGGACATTTTATATGCAAACTAGAACAGTGCTTTAATCACATTTTTGTTGTCGAGGTTACTAAGCCTGCTGCTTAAACTTTTCCTAAATTAGCCTTGAATTACATGCCTGGAAAGCTGGGAGAGGGTTGGAGATTGGCAGGTTTCACTTTTTTTTTTTTTTTTTAACCATAAGCCTACTCCAGCCTTGGTCACTTCAGCATTTGCTGTTGTATGGCTGCCAAGGTCAAAGGCTGCCCTGAAGATCTCCTGATAGGAATCCTAAGAACATTCTACCCCTGGGGAAACCCCTGCTGTATTATGACACCACAGCAGTTAATATGAAAGGTTAATCCAACCCCTTTACCTCTCAAAGGCCCAGTGTCCTATGTGCTTCAGTAACCTCCTTGCTGACTCTGTATCCAACACCACAGAAAGCAAACCAGTCCCACCAGGTCTGAATTGTATAATGTACCGTTAGCAGTAAGGCCACCTATTTGCTTCTCTCTGTATCTTTGGGGGAAATGGAAGTGTCCTGACTCTTAGGCACATACCCAAGGATACAGAAGTGCCTTACATTTGCTATGCGCAGCCCAATGACACAATGATAGAGATTTCCCTCCTCATTTAGTTAATCTCTTATTTTCCCTATCATTAGCAATTTTTTTGGAGCGGGTGCATAGTCGTATCCTTTGTCACAGGTGTATGAGTCATGTTTTGTCCCACCGGGTCAGTACAATAGGTTTTTCCATAATGAAACAGTCCCTCACGGAGGATGATTCAAAGCCATCTTTGCAGCCAAGCCTCATCCTTCAGAAATCCCACTGGCACACACTGACTGCCACCATCCTTTGACATTAAGTACAGTTTGTGTTCCTGTCTGGTGTCATTTTATCCTATTTACATTTAGAAATTATTAAGTAGATTAAGGTTAGCCTGGGCTATATAGAAGTCCAGTCTCAGAAAGTTAATTTGGGAATATATATATATATATATATATATATATATATATACTATTTTATTGTGTTTTATATGTACCACCATTCCACCCCTTATTACACCCTAATCCCTTCCAACCCAACAAAAGCTAGGTAGGAGAGAAATAGGGTAAGAGGGGAAAGGTGGCACAGATCTCTTATAGCCAACAAAACAGACTACTTTCTGCTGACTAGGGGTGCTGTGCATTTCGGGGTCAGTCCGATCTTCATCTTCAGGACATCTCCAGCTTCTACTTCTTGTCTCTTTGCTCCCAAACACTTCACAAATGGCAACAACAGCAACTGGGAGCAACAGCCTTTCGGAGCATCTCATCCATCTTGGGGGCTATGGAATTTTTACCCTCTCCAGATGCCCCAGAATTAAACTATCTGCTGCTAGCAAAGATCACACCCTTGCTAGTGTATGCGGCAAATCATAATCACCTGCTGTGAAGCAGCCTCTTATACCACTCCTGGGATAAAAACAAAAGCATATTCACATAACATAACTGGGTTTTTAAAGAAAATATGATTCTCATTACAAATATGGCTGTTGTTCATTTTCTGTCTTCTTATTTCAGAATAGTGGAGATAGAAGAGAAAAAAAAAAGTAGAAGATGCCAGAGTACACAGCCTACTTTACCTTCCACTGTCTAACACAGAATCTGAACATCACATTGGTCACCTTTGAAATGGGAAAGTAGATTAGACTATTTGAATTTTGCATACTAATACCCAAATGCTTTAGAATTCTGTTCCAAGCCATTTATTTCTGTTATTTCAAAATTTTTCATTGTATTTGAATGTGGTGGCACGTATCTATAATCCCAGCACTTGGAGGTAGAAGCAGAAAAATTGTGAGTTGAAGGATGGCTACATAGCGAATCCTAGGTCAGCCTGGCTACATATGATATTTCTGCCTTTTTGATTCTGTGTGTGTGTGTGTGTGTGTGTGTGTGTGTGTGTGTGCCTTTGGTAGAACAGATGTAAATTTAATTTTAAAGAAAACATATTTTATGTAGAGTGACAGATTTATTAAGAATTATAAAGGTGAGTTGGAAGAGCCATCACCAGTTGAGAACTAACACTCAGTAGAAGATATAAGATACATGCATCACTGACATTCAACAATGGATAAAATTGATAAAGGCCTCTAAAAAGGAATAGCTGAAGGAATTTCTGCTCGAGCTTTGACCCCTTTGTGATTTTTTTATAGTTCTTGTGTGTATCTACACATGCCGTATTTAAAAATGCATGGCTGGTGTCTCAATCAGGGATTCTATTCCTGCACAAACATCATGACCAAGAAGCAAGTTGGGGAGGAAAGGGTTTATTCAGCTTACATTTCCATACTGCTGTTGATCACCAAAGGAAGTCAGGACTGGAACTCAAGCAGGGCAGGGAGCAGGAGCTGATGCAGAAGCCATGGAGAGATGTTCTTTACTGGCTTGCCTCCACTGGCTTGCTCAGCCTGCTCTCTTATAGAACCCAAGAATACCAGCCCAGAGATGGTCCCACCCATAAGGGGCCCTTCCCCCTTGATCACTAATTGAGAAAATGCCTTACAGCTGGATCTCGTGGAGGCATTTCCCCAACTGAAGCTCCTTTCTCTGTGATCACTCCAGCTGTGTCAAGTTGACACAAAACTAGCCAGTACAGCTGGTATGTTTTTTTTTTTAAGTGTAACAATACCCTCATAGTCAGAAAGCGTAGGGGGTACAGGGAGAAAGGGGGAGAGGGGGGAAAGAAAGAAAGGAGGAGGAAGGAAGGAAGGAAAAGGAACTTAACCATTTTATTTCACTTAAATATTTTAGACTTATAACACCAACTTTGTCTATCTTTCATTATTTGTGAGCACATGTATGATGGCACATGTCTGTAATCCCAGGGTTAGGGCTGCTGAAGAAGCCTGGGTTCATAGCAAGTGTGTAAGCAGAGGAGCACGATGCAAGACCCTACCACAAACAAACGGCAAATGGATTTAGTATTATACTCTTTCCTCATTTCTACACATTGAATTCTTTATCCTAATGTTTTTAGCTTTTATTTAAAAACCATGCATACGTACACTCGCTAATTCCATTTGTCCTTTTGGGTGCCAAGTAAAACAACACCCTTTTAAGAATACAATCTATCCTTGTGTTTGCTTGTCTCCGAATTTCATTTCTATTCTTTGCAAAGAAGTTAAAAATACCGACATTTAAGATTTATCTATTTTGTTTGTCTTTCAACTTAAAAATTCATCTCAACATTTTATTAGACATTGAAGCCTATTTCTGAAATTTTGTGATCTTATAACTTTATAATGCAGGCAGAAAGTTTTGTTTTGAAGATCTATGATGTTAATTGGTTTTGGATTTTGAGTTTTGCTTTCCTGATATTTCTTTCTCTCCCTCACTACCACCCCAATTTTTTCTTCTAATTTCCAGAGATAGAATTTTGCTATGGAGTCCTGGCTAACCTCACTATGTAGCACAGGCTGGCCTTGAACTTGCATTGATCTTTCTGTCTCTTGCTCCTGAGTACTGAGATTAGGAGTTACATTAACTTTTAGAGTAAGATAAACTTAAATTAGAAACTTTTTTATTGACTTCATATCATGCTCCAAATCCCATGTACATGTGTATATGCACCTAGGCACATGTCTGCACACATTCTGCTGCAGATGCTTAAGGATGGACAGAACTACCACCCATCTTATAAAGATAACATCAAAGATCAAAGAGGGCAAACAATCTGCTCAGAGTGAAAGTGAATTCACTTTTACAGAGGTTACACCCTCAGGAGGACTGGCTACCAGCCTAGCATGGTGCCAAGGTCTCTGCTATGCATAGGGAATGACTGACTTAGTCAAACATCTAATAATACAGCTCTTGGCTGCTAGTGTTTAAACAGGACCAATGACTTTGTGCTTCCTTTAAAGTTCCCAATTCTCAGTTGTACTTAACAGACTTTAAACTGGAGTGAAGAGAGCACGTTGGGAAGATGACTTCTGAGAGAGATGATCCCCCACACACCTCCTCCCAGCCTATCTCACTGCTCAACAGTTTATTTAGAAAAGAAAACGATGATAAAAAGTCTTGAGCAGTTCATTCCCACTGGTGACACTATCACTTGAAAACCTGTGCTGGCATATTCCAGCATCACTACCTAGGGCTATGTGAGGACATGCTAAGACATCGCTGTGATCACCCACCATTAGTAACACTGACATGTGTCTAGTGGTTAGACAGGCACTGTGGTGTGTGCCTGTAGTATCAGATACCCAGGAGTCTAAGTCAGGCAGACCACTGGAACCCAGTGCTTCAGATCCAGTTTGAGTAACACAGTGAGACCCCATGTTTCCAAAAAGGGGAAAATGGGAGTAGAGGATATATATAAAATTTAAAAGTATTTTATAAATTTATTATTAAAAACTTATAAATAAAAACATTCTAATTTATTATAATTACTTTAGAATAAAATTAAAACAGCCACATCTACCAAGTGGCCACTGCAGACAAGGCAGGACACTAAATTCCTACAATTGAAGACTTACAAAATCTGAGCTTTAAACTAAAAGTATATTCCCCACATTAGTTTGTTGTATGCGAACTGGAATCTAGTATCTGGTTGCCTTTGCCAGGATAAGACTATTAGCTCTGTATAGGAATAAAGTGCTGGCGGACAGTTCATGGACGTTTCCTGATGGCTGCTGAAGCCTCAGTGTTCCTAAGCCAGGTGACATACGCACACTATTCATGACACTTGCTGGCAGAGGGTCATCCAGAAGGAAAGGACAAGAGTGTCCACCATCACTGAACACTGACTGTTGGCTGATCTGCCCAATCCAAACCTCTTTGAGTACTCCCTATCAGTTTCAACCTTCCAGAAAACCAACAGAATAAAAACTAAAATGAAAGCAGCAAAAGCGAAATAATACGAATTCTGTAGGTGCACGGGAAGGACGCTTTCCTGAATTCTGCCGAATCAAGGTAGAACAGACCCATCTGCTCCTCCTCCACCTCAGTCCCTGCTCTTACATGTATTGTCACATCTTCCCTTCCAGGTCCCTGAGCCTCTAAGGTCCAGCTTATTTACCTCCAGGTGGAACACACTCTTCTGGCTTCACACTTATTCTGCTCTATCCACTCCAGGATCTCTTACTGTCTGGGGAAGCGACACATTCACCTTTATCACTGTCCTGTTCTTTATATCTGATGCTTTACCTGAAATGTATTTAACAGCATGTGAGAACACGCAATCACATGCAAGCTTGGTAATACTTCTCCCATGTTTGAGGTGAGATTGCTGCTGAGTGATTATTTTTTGAATGACTCAGGAGACCGCTGGAGCCCTCCCAGACAGGGAATTGATGCTAACATCACCCATTCCAAAGCAGTGTCACAACTACCAGAATACTTTAAACATTTGTAACAGGAATCGACTTGAGACATTTAGATGATGTTATTCTGTGCCTGTGGCTTCCTTTCTCCTTCCTACGAGTTGGTCTCACTGAGCCAATGGGCAGAATGTAAAGAATGAGAGCCATTACTTTGCATATAGAACCAGAAAAAGACTCTAAAATATGCCAGACATGACAACACATGGTTGTACTCCCAGAACAGGAGGATCATTGTCAATAAGCATGAAGCCAGTATGAAATACATAGTGAGCTAAAGGTTACTCTGTACTATATAGAAAGATCATGACTCAAAGGCAAGGAAAATATCAAACACATTCTTCTATTTGGAAAATATTCATCTTCATTGAAGAAAAAGAAATACGTGTACTAGGCTGAGCCAGTAGTTGGAGGGCAGCTGCTCGCACACTGGAGGACCCCTTTTACCTGCCGCAGGAGACAGTCATGGCCAGATCTCAAAGTGTCTGTCAATCAGAGCAGTTTGGGATGAACAGCCTAAAAACAATGGAAGCCAGGAAATTAAGCAGCCTATGGCAGACTTTCTCCTATCTTGGGTATGGAGTAGTCTCTAAGATTTTGTCCACTAAAGTAAGCAGACTGGTTGTGAGAGAGTGGGAGCCAGGGAGCAGAAGAACACAAGGCCAAGATGCTATTATTCTGGGTAAGGCCTGGGGATGGACATGTAGAACCCCTGATATCAACAAGGGACTCTGGTACCATAAGCAATATATATGGGGATGAGCACCCAGACCTATGGACAGCCTCCTCATAGGAGTGGAGATGCTCTGAAGGCAACACGTGAGTCTAGGGCTGCTCCTTCCACCGGACACACAGTGCTCTAACAGCACCAGAAGAGGTGAGAAACTGATCTGGGGCAATAATATAGGTCTCTAATTTCAGAACTTACACAACTAAGTCAGGAGGACTTGTGCTTGTTCATGTCCAATCTGGGCTATAGAGTAAGACCCTGTCCAAAAAAGAGAAAGAAAGAAGGAAAGAAGGAAAGAAGGAAAGAAAGAAAGAAAGAAAGAAAGAAAGAAAGAAAGAAAGAAAGAAAGAAAGAAAGAAAGAAAGAAAGAAAGAAAGAAAGAAAGAGAG
>NC_034610.1:42639841-42676527 GCF_900095145.1 Mus pahari | reverse complement strand
GGAAAGGAAAGGAAAGGAAAGGAAAGGAAAGGAAAGGAAAGGAAAGGAAAGGAAAGGAAAGGAAAGGAAAGGAAAGGAAAGGAAAGGAAAGGAAAAAGGAAAGGAAAAGAAAGGAAGGAAGGAGGAAGAAGGAGGAGGAGGAGGAGGAGGGAAGGGAGGGAAGGAGGAGAAAGGAAGGAAGAAAATAAGAGAACAAAAGAAAAACCAGAGATAATGAGAAGAGAGGAGGGAAGGGAGAACCTGATTAGGGAAAGGATTAGCACTTCAAATAAACTGAATATTTACCTCAAGGAACATGGCTGCCTAGGGGGAGACATGGAATTTTTCAAGGGAAAATCCCTGTTGTCAGTGCAAACAGGAGCTCTGGGTGAGAGAGCTCAGAATGGAAAAGAAAGATGCTCATCTTTCTTTTCCATTTCTGCCTATCATCTGATTCATAACGTACGTTTTGGCCTCACTGCAAATCAATCACTTCTCCATCAATTAACTAAGGGGCTGAGGGGAGGGGTACTTGCCCCTCTCCAAATTAGAAGCAGTGCCTATCAGGTGGCATTCTAAATCTTCTCAGTACACACTGGTTCTTTTTATGTTCTGTGGAGCAGAGTGTTCAAGGGTTATTCATCTGGGTTAGAATGTAGCGCTCGCTCACTTAGAACATTGGAAGCTCATTTTGTCACTTCCAGGAAAACACAGAGATCCTCAAGAGGACTGTCCCTGCATTTACTACATTGAAAAACCATTGTCTATTAAGGTCCCAGGCTGGATCATGCACATGCCTATTAGTCACAAGTACGCTATGATGTCTGTAGTTGGCATTCCACCTCCAATTCTCTTTCCTAGTGTACCAATGGTTGCAAATGGTCAACTCAGTTCTTATAGTCAAACTGTATCTGAATATGCAAAATCACTCTCCTTAAATATTTTGCTACTCTTAACAGTAACTTAAGTTTTTCATGAGAGCTTTGTTTTACACTTCCACTCACACCGCTACTTAATCTGAATGGCAAGAAAGGCACTTCCTCCGCCCAATTTCAGAGGAAGAAATGGAGGCCTCTTGGTTCTAAGATCTTTGTAGGGATTTCCCTGGGATCTTCAGTCTTTTGACTTTCCTGCCTCCCACTCAAATGTCTGACTGCCTACTGTCATTGTTGGGATCAATGTTTTGAACCTTGCTACTTATCTACAGGTTCTGTCTCTGTAAGGTACAGTGTTGCTCTAAGTTCACTGCTCACATAATGGACTCCCAGGTTAGCCTTGCCCACAGTAACCTCATATTCCTGTGGATGCCCACAAGAAGTCATTCACATTGCCCTTTGCTGAGCTATCCCTTGGAACTAATCCTGTGCCTCTATCTACTTCTAAATGTGTCTGTGTTCAGAACTCACATGGATTCAGTGGATGATAAAACAAGATGGGACAGACCCATTAAGTTCTTGAACGCTCCAAACAAATGATTTCTAAAATACAAACATCCATACTGGAAGGAGGCTACCCCGCTTACTATCTTGCTCTGGTCATCTTTGCTAAGGCCACAGAGACTGATTTACTACGAAACCCAGGCTAATGAAGGCTTCCCCAAACAAAACTGCCTTTATTTACTTAATGACTGGAACATACTTAGATAGCTTGGGAACAGTATTATAATTACTTGACAGATCAATTCCTTCCTGGGCTAGAGCCTCACAAAAGACTATCAAATGTAATTGGGGATTTTAACCTTGTGACATAACCCATTAGCTACAGAGCGTCTTCTTTATTTCCTTTTCTTAAAAAGTACATTCAGTCTACTGTGGACTTTCCCATCTGTCGGTGCAGCTGGAGGTGACTTCCTGCTCAGTCAGCTGACCCTGCCCTGAGTCACTTCACTGTTGTACACTGGTAAAGCTGATTCTTCATTGAGGGAACTCTGGAGAGAGGATAGCCTGAGCTATCATCAGACCACCTACAACGTGGGATGCTGTTGTGTTTCTTCTGCTCATTTGACATCTCACAAGTAGAGCCATTTTTCCTCTGGTGACACATCCGAAGACAGAACAACCAGTTTCCTACATCCCAGAATGAAGATGACATTTGTAGAAAGTCCAATCTCTGTAGGCAATGAGTCATTTATCCGGGCAACCCCTTTCATCAAGGGTCCTTCCTCTGGTCCTCATTTCGGGGATGTGCTCTGCTGAAACGATAATGACCCAAGTGCTCATTCTGGGATTTGAGATGATGCAAGTTCAGTTTGAGAGGAATTTGAAAACCACAGGAAAAAAAGATGGGTCCTCAGAATGAGTTTGAAATATGAAGCAGGAAACTTCCTGGTTCGGGGAAGCCATTGGAAAGAAGCTATAGGGGAGTTAAAGCTGGAAGTCAGAGGAGTTAGGGAAACAGCTCTGCCTGCTACGGGTGTTGAGCTTACTGATTAGTTAATTCTGGGTTCAGAGTGCTCTCATTAAAAAGGAGAAGGGAGAATCATTAGCTTTTCCTCATCAAATGCTTTTGCAGAGAACCAACCATTATCATAATGCACCCAGGAAATGTGGGTCAATAAAAACAAACACACTTTTGCCCATTTTTGACAGTAGAACAAGAAGTTTGGGTTGTGTCTTATCTAGACATCTACTCAGCAGCAGTGCCCAAATAATGTCTTAATTTAAAGTTTTATTCCTTCAAAAACATACAATATGAAAAATGTTTCGAAAAGAAGAACACAGGCAAACTAAAGGTTAAAGGGCAGGAAAGTACATTTTCATTTTTGGTCCCTATAGAATAACCAGGGGCCAAGAACTAGTAACCTAAAACCCTTTGAGATTCAGTGTACGAAGTTAGAATACTCTATCAGCATTCAGTATCACATGTGATTAAGTTACTCATAACCAGCCTAAACCAGACACCACTACCTCAGCTGCTGACACAGATGTAATATAAGCAGGTGCAAGCTTCGAGCCTGGAATTTTTAAAAAAATGTGATTGAGATCACAATAGTCCTGTCCATTTCCTGGAAGATGCAGCTAATCATATGGCCTCATATTGACTTCAGAAAAATGTGCATCAGGGTTTTTGTTAAGGAACATCAGGTAGCGGCCATCAAAGGTATACATGCAGAAATAGCCTTAAAGATGGAAGTCCAGATGGGGGAACCTAGGCCTGGTCACAATTTCTGTTCCTTAAAGTCATTGGAGACATAGGTCTCTTACAACTTCCTCTCTTCTGCTCTCCTAAAGATACAATGATAAAAGTTCTCATCTAAGGGAGCTCTGCCATTCACCCTGCATTAGGAGCATCCAGAGAAAGGAAATGGGGGAGGAAGGGATTAGCGTACATACCATTCTTCTGAAAAGGAGAGTCTCCAGGATATGCATGGCACTTTTTATACATCCTGTTAGTGAGAAGCTCTTCACTTAGACACACCCAACTCAAGGGAGGCTTGCAAACACCATCCTTCCCTATGTAGACATGAATCTAGTCAAAAGCACGGAAAGGAGAGAGTGGGAATCAGGAGATAATTTGCTGTTATCACCACAGAAGAAGGAACATGACGTGTAATGGAAGCAGGTCCAAACTCTTTCTAGTTAATGTAGTAGGAAGGCAAGATATGTCACAGAAGCAGGTCCAATCTCTTTCTAGTTAATGTAATAGGAAAGCCATCAACACTTGGATAAAAAACTGGTCAAAACACTATTCATAATCACCCACACAAAATCAGCTTCAGTGCCTATCATCAGATAATGGAAGAAAAGAATTGACCTCCACACACTCACTATGGCACAAGGGTGCACATATCATGCACAATACTTTAACAAAAGCAAGAAAAATTTAAGTGAATGAAATTCAGCTGAAGGAAAGTGGATGGAACTGGAAGATGAACATGATAATATTAAGCAAAATAATCCAGATTTAGAAAACAAATAAATATGTTTCTCTCACACGTGAAACCTAGATTCTTTAAAAGGTATGAATGCAGAAGGGGAAATATTTAGCAGGAGGAAGGGGATCCCCAGGTAGAGAGGGAAAAAAATAGAAGGTAATGGGGTAAATATATAAACATGACCAAAGTACACTATACATACATAAAAACAGTACCATGAAACCCATTATTTTCTGCAACTAATATAGTCTAATAAAATATCTCAAAATTGGCCTAAACCAGAAATAATTAAAATTCGACACAAAAATGTAAAGACTCAGGAATTGAGGTACACATTCGTAAGGCAGTAGTGTCATGAGCTGGAGTCTAGCCTGGGCTACTGATAGGGACCTGGACTCCAGAAAAATATTTGGGATGCTAGTCACATTATTTATGTTTTCACTCTCTGTGTGTATATGCATGTAAATGTCATAGGAAAGCTTGTGGGTCCCTGTAATCTTTTTTTTTTTTTTAGACAAGACCTCACTATGTAGCTAGCCTAGAAGTCACTCTATAGACCAGGCTGACCTCCAACTTACAGAGATCTACCTGCATCTGCCGCCCAAGTGCTGGTATTAAAGGCATGTATGGGAGCAAGTCAGTAAGCAGCAAACCCTGCATCCCACCCATCATGGCCTCTGTATCAACTCCTGCCTCTAGGTTACTGCCCTGTCTGAGTTCTTGTACTAATGTCCTTTGTTGATGAAGATCGATGTGGAAATAGATCCGGGCACATTGCTCCCCACTCTCACTCCCAGCTCCTTTGCCTTTCCTCTGGAGGAGGCCTGCCAGGCCCCCAAACCGCATAGGTTAGACACCCCCATCTCCTATCTGCTAATTCCACCTGGCCCACAGCCAGCAGATATAAACTGTGCTCTGTCTCCTAAGCTCCATTGTCATGCCCACAGCTCAGCAGTCGCTTCCAGAAGAGGCCTGTGGTACTCCAGGAACCTTGGGTCCCTCCTGGGGCACAACAAGTAGAGGTCAGCAGCAGCAGCTACTGCTCCCTGAGCTCCATTATCAGGCCTACAGCTCTGTCTGCTTCTAGAAGAAGTCAGGTCAGCATTAGGAGCTTCCGGCCAATACCAGTGAGAACCAGATGGCTAACAGCCAGCCCAAGAGCACAACCAACAAGAGCCAGGGCAATGTGGCAACACCAGAGTCCAGATATCCTACCACAGCAAGCTCTGGATATCTGAACAAAGACAAATCATAGGAAGATAACCTTAAATCCAATCTTATTCAGAAAATGGAAACCTTTAAAGAGAAAATAAACAAATTTCTTAAAGGATACAGGAAAATACAATCAAACAGGTGAAGGAAATGAATAAAAATGTTTAAGACCTAAAACGGAAATAGAAGCAATAAAGAAAACACCAAGTGAGGGAATACTGGAGATGGAAAACTTAATTAAGAGAACAGGAACTACAGACACAAACATCACCAACAGAATACGAGAGATAGAAGAGAGAATCTCAGGCATAGAAGATAAAATAGAAGAAATTAATGCATTGGTCAAAGACAATGTTAAATCTAAAAAGTTCCTGACACAAAACCTACAGGAAATTTGGGATACTATGAAGAGGCCAAACCTAAGAATAATAGGAATAGAAGAGGGAGAAGATTCTCAGTTCAAAGGCTCAGAAAAATATGTTTAATAAAATCATAGAAAAAGAATGTCCTCAAACAAAGAAAAAGGTGGCTATAAACATACAAGAACCGTACCAAACCCAAGTAGAGTGAAACAGAAAAGAAAATGCTTCTGCCACAGAATAATCAAAACACTAAATTTATAAAACAAGAAAAGAATATTAAAAGCTGCAAGGTTAAAGGCCAAGTAGCATATAAAGACAGACCTACCAGAATTACACTCAACTTATCATCGGGAGCTGTAAAAGCAAGAAGAGCCTGAACAGATATCTTACAGACCTCAAGAGACCACAGATATCAGCCTAGACTACTATATCCAACAAATCTTCTAATAAAAATAGAGGGAGAAAACAAGATATTTCACAACAAAACCAAATTTAAATAATATTTGTCCACAAATCCAGTCTTATATGATATACTAGAAAGAAAACTTCAACCCATGGAACCTAACTACATCCAAGAAAGCAAGGAAATATTTAATCCCATGCCTGAAAACCAAAAGAAGGGAGGCACTCCCCACTTCTACCACCAACATCAAAAAAAATAACAGGAATTAACAATCACTGGTCAGTAATATCTCTCAATATCAGTAGACTCAATTCCCCGATAAAAGGACACAGCCTATCAGAATGGATGTGGTGAAAAGGATCCATCATTCTACCACATACAAGAAACACACCTCAGAAAGACAAACTGACATTGCTTCAAATTAAAGGGCTGGAAAAAGATTTTCCAAGCAAATGGCACCAAGAAGCAACTTGGAGTAGCAAAACAAACAAACAAACAAACAAACACCTTTCAACCAAAAATAATCAAGAGACAGGGAAGGACACTTCATACTCATCAAAGGAAGATGCCACCAAGTTGACATCACAATTTTGAGCAACTATGCCCTAAATGCAAGGGTACCCACATTTGTAAAATAAACTTTACTAAAGCTTAAATCAAATATTGAACCACACACATTAATTGTGAGAGATTTCAACACCCCACTCTCACCAATGGACAGATCGACAAAAACTAAACAGAGAAATAATGAAACTAACGGACATTATGAATCAAATGGACCTAACAGATATCTACAGAACATTTCACCCAAACACAAAAGAATATGTCTTCTTCTCAGCATCTCTCAGAACCTTCTCCAAAATTGACCATATAATCAATCACAAAGCAAATCTCAACAGCTACAAGAAAATGGAAATAACCCCTTTTTACCTTCTCAGACCACCATGGATTAAAGCTGGACTGCAACATTCTTTGTACACATCAACGTAAATGAACTCACAGCAGATCCAAACTCATGGGATGCAATGAAAGCAGTGCTAGGAGGAAAGTTCATAGCACTAAGTGCCTTCATAAAGAGATTGGGGGAATCTCATAATAGAAATTTAAAAACACACCTAAAATCTCTAGAACAAAAAGAAGCAAAGACCCCCAAGAGGAGTAGATAGCAGGAAATAGTCAAACCCAGGGATGAAATAAATAAATAAAAAACAAAGAGAATAATACAAAGAATCCTTAAAACCAAGAGCTGGTTCTTTGAGAAAATCGACAAGATAAACACACCCTTAGCCAAACTAACTAAAAGGCAGAGAAACAATACCCAAATTAACAAAATCAGAAATGAAAGGGGGTATATAACAACAGAGAGTGAGGCAATCCAAAGGATCACTAGCTCTTACTTCAAAAGCCTAAACTCAACAATTAAAAAATCTAAAGAAAATGGAAATTTTCCCTGATAGGTTCCACTTACCAAAGTTAAATCAAGATCAACAATTTAAATAGTCCTATTACCACTAAATAAATAGAAGCTGTCGTTAAAAGTCTACCGAGCAGTCAGGGGTGGGAGGGAAAGCCCAGGGCCAAACGATTTTAGCCCAGAATTCTAGCAAAGATCATAGAACTAAAACCTCACTCTTCAAAATAATCCACAAAACAGAAATACAAGGAACATTACCAAACTCTTTCTATGAGGGCACAGTCACCCTGATACCTAAACTACATAAAGACTCAACAAAGAATTTCAGACTGATTTCCCTTATGAGCATCGATGCAAAAATAGCCAATAAAATAGTCACAAGCCGTATTCAAGAATAGATGAAAAGCATTATCTACCATGAACAAGAAGGGGTCATCCCATGGGTGCAGGGATGGCTCAACATATAAAAACACATCAATGAAATCCACCAAATAAACTGAAAGGAAAAACCTCACGTAATCATTTTATTAGATGCTGGAAAAATCCGACACCCCATTCATGATCAAAACGTTGGAAGGATCAGGGATATAGGATTCATACTAAATCGCCAAAAAAAAAAAAAAAAAAAAAAAAAAGGCAATATATAGCAAACCAATAGCTAATATCAAATGAAATGGAGAGAAACTTAGAGCAATTCAACTAAATTCAGGGACTGGACAAGGCTGTCTTCTCTCTCCACACCTATTCAATATAGTACTTGAAGTTCTAGCCAGAGCAATAAGACAACTGAAGGAGATCAGGGGGTTACAAACTGGAAAGGGGAAAGCCAAAGTATTACTATTTTACAGATGATATAATAGTCTACATAAGTGGCCCCTAAAATTCTACCAGATAATCCCTACAGCTGATAAACATCTTCAGCAAACTGGCTAGATACAAAATTAACTAAAAATAAATAAATAAATAAATAGATCAGTAGCTCTCCTTTATACAAATGATAAACAGGCTGAGAAAGAATTCAGGGAAACGACACACTTCACAATAGTCACAAATAATATAAAATATCTTGGTGTGACTCTAACTAAATAAGTGTAAGACCTGTATGACAAGAACTTCAAGTCTCCGAAGAAAAATTTGAAGTAGACATCAGAAGATAAAAAGATCTCCCACGCTCAGGGATCAGTCAAATTAACATAGCAAAAATGGCCATCTTCTCAAAAGCAATCTACAGATTCATTGCATTCCTCATCAAAATTCCAACACAATTTTTTACAGCACTTGAAAGAGCAATTTTCAACTTCATATAGAAAAATAAAAATCACAGGATAGCAAAAACAATCCTGTACAAAAAACAAACTTCTGGAGGTATCACCATTCCTGATTTCAAATCAAGACTACAAAGCTGTAGTGGCTATTCCTGGTTGTCAACTTGACTATATTTGAAATGAACTACAATCCAGAATTGGAAGGCTCACCAGTGAACCTAATCTGGAGACTGGGACATAGAAGTTTCTGATCTGGATCTTGGTATGGAGATCTTGAGACACAGTGGTGATTGAATCCAGAAGATTAAGNCAGGGAGATCTCCGAGTCCAAGATCATCTGGGATTAAAGGTGTGGTGGCACACACCTTTAATCNGGGCTACACCTTCTGCTGGGGACCATATAAGGACATTGGAAGAAGGGAGTCTGGCTCTCGCTCTTTCGCCTTCTTGCGGTGCGGGACTCAGCAACTGCTAGATCCTTGGACTTCCATTCACAGCTACTACTGAACCATTGTTGGAATTTGAACTGCAGACTGTAAGTCATCAATAAATTCCTTTACTATATAGAGACTATCTGTAAGTTCTGTGACTCTAGAGAACCCTGACTAATACAGAAGTGATAGTATTAGAAATCATATGATGTTGGCATAAAAGCAGACAGGTTGATCAATGGAATTGAATTCAAAACACACACACCTATGGACTTGATTTTTTTTAATTTTAATTTTAATTTTTATTTTATTTTATTTTTACAAAGAAGCCAAAACTATGCAATGGAAAATGAAAGCATCATCAACAAACAGTGCTGGCCTAACTGTAGAAGAATGCACATAGATCCTTATCTATCACCCTGAACTAATCTCAAATTCAAGAAAATCAAATACCTCAACCAGGTGCAGTAAATCTAATAGAAGAGAAAGTGTGGGATAGCCTTGAACCCATAGGTACAGATGACAACTTCCTAAACAGAACACTAACAGTTTAGGCACTGAGATTAGCAATTAATAAATGGGACCTCATGAAATTGAAAAGTTTCTGTAAGGCAAATAGGATAAAAGTGTGGCCTACAGACTAGGAGAAGATCTTCGCCAACCTGACACAGGGCTGATATCCAAAACATATTAAGAAATCAAGAAATTAAACACTAACAACCCCCCAAACCCCATTTCCTTCTAGTATATTATGTAAGGCTGAATTTGTAGACAAGTATTATTGTTTACTTGGTTATGTTATGGAATATCTTGTTTTCTCCCTCTGTTTTCACGGAGAAATCTCAAATGGCTGAGAAGCACTTAAAGGAATGTTCAATATCCTTAGTTATCAGGGAAATGGAAATCAAAATGACTCTTAAGACCCATCAGAATAGTCAAGATCAAAAACTCAGGTGACAACTGTACAACCACTTTGGAAATCAATCTGGTGGTTTCTCAGAAAATTGAGAATAGTTCTATTTCAAGACCCAGCTATACCACTCCTGGACATATATCCAAAAGGTTAGGCTCTACCATGCCACAAGGACACTTGCTCAACTATGTCCATGGTAGCTTTATTCATAAAAGCCAGAAACTCGAAATATCCCAGATGTCCCTCAACTGAAGAACTGATAAAGGAAATGTGGTACATTCACACGATGGAATACTATTCAGTTATTAAAAACAAGGACATTGAGGCTGGAGAGATGGCTCAGCAGTTAAGAGCACTGACTGCTCTACCAAAGATCCTGAGTTCAAATCCCAGCAACCACATGGTGGCTCACAACCACCTGTAATGAGATCTGATGGCCTCTTCTGTGTGTCTGAAGACAGTGACAGTGGACTTAATAATAATAATAAATCTTTGGGCCGGAGCAAGCAGGGACTGAGTGAGCCGGGCCTACTAGAGCAGAGGTCCTAAAAACTTCAATTCCCAACAACCACATGAAGGCTCACAACCATTTGTACAGCTACAGTGTACTCATAGACATAAAGTAAAATAAATAAAAAATAATAATTAATAAAAAGCAAACAAACAAGGACATCATGAACTTGGCAGGCAAATGTATGGAACTCCAAAATATCATCCTGATTGAAGTCCAGACCCAGAAAGACACATACAGTATGTACTCACTTAGAAGTGACTATTAGCCATAAAGGACCTTTGGATCCCTTTCCTATAGCTGGGTTACCTTGTCTGGCCTCTGTGGGAGAAGATGCACTCAGTCTTGATGAGACTTGATGTGGCATGGTAGATCATTACCCAGGGGGTGGGGGCCTTCCCTTCTCTGACTAGAAGGGGAGAGGGAAGGAGAGGAAGGGGTGGGATTGGGAGGAGATGAGGGGGGAATCTGTGATCTATGAAGTGAATAAATAAATAAATAAAGAAAAATAAAATTAAAAATAGATTTAAAAAGGAAAGAGAAAAGCAAAATATAAAGCGTGAACCACCATGACCAAGCTTGGCCTTTTTAACCTTTGACTTTCGCCGTCACACTAGCTCCTTTTGAATTCCAGATCACATACATGTAATAATTCACTTTGTACTGTGTGGATGCATTACTTGCTTTTTTCTGATAAAACTTCACTTTTTACTTTTTTCTTTTATTGAAAACAGATTTTTTTTCTCACATAATAGTTCATGGTTATGATTTCCCCTGACTCTCCTCCTCCAGGTTCTTCCCCACCCCACCTCCCACTGAATCCAATCCCTTTCTGTCCCTCGTTAGAAAAGAATGGGCTTTTAGAAGATAATAATAAAATATAATACATTACTATATTAACAGCAAAATTTATAGTAACAAAATAAAATGTATTATTACTCCTTTATCGCAATATGTTTGAATGGGCAATATTACAAGTTGATGTTGGAGAAAGAAGTGTGGCAATTAGCATTTTTGCTCAGAACCTTTAACCTCAAAAAAGGAAATGATGTGCACAGCATTGTAGCTTTCACTGATGCTATTCTCGGTGTCTTATTTTGAAAGAAGAAAAATATTTTTTCCAACAGAGTCTCAATTTTGCATGAAATTGCAGTGATATGCTTACCTCAGTCTTCCAATGCTGAGATTTCAAAAATGACCACGCAGTTCTGTAGTGAAGAAAACTTGATGTGTGTTTAGAGTGGTTTAATCTATACTGTTTAGATACAACATTTCTAGTTTTATATTCCTTACCCAAGACCTTGTGGCATACAGAGTCTCTTCAAGGTCTCATTTCATATAAGTTATGATATTTTGAGGACAGAGGGTGAGGTTCCGTAAATATCACTAAATTAAATAGAAAAATTCAAACATTTTATTAAGGAGAAGTTACAACAATTGTCTTGTATGGATTTTTCTAAAATAGTCTGCTAATTTTCACTTAGGAAGGCTCCCCATCTTCACCATTTCTGATTTTCTGATTGAATATGGTGGTGTCTTTAGGGCTGAATCAGCTATTCTTAGAAAGAAAGAAATATCAACACCATCAGCTGAATTTAAAAGACCATGCACATGAATCTTTCAATGAAATCAGAACCAACTAACCTAGGCAAAAATGAAATAAACCAGTAACTTCAGCACTGAGGCAGGAGGATTGTTGCAAGTGTAACTCTGGGGTACATAGTATCAGACCAATCAGAAATATCTAGCAAGAATTTCCCAAAAACGACAAGGTGAGTACAATTTCTTGTACCTTGGGTGGTTAAATATAACTTCAGAGAACTAGCTCCCAGGACTAGACTACTAACAAGGTAAATACTAGACTTCAACCTTCACTCAAAGGGAGAACCCCACCACCCTGGTCACCTACAAACTTTCACAGCACCCTGAATTTTCCTGGTAGGATCTCCAGCTAAGGATTGGGCAGGTTCAGTCATCTTTCTTCTCTGACTAGAACAGCTGATAACACAAACTGATTCAAAGGTTATGGGTGGGGTTAATGCCCCCTGCCACTCATTACAAAGAATTCCTGTATCTCCATAGCATCTTACACTTTCAGATCAAACACCGGTGTTCACTGACCCCGTTCAGTCCAACTTTCATTTTCACTCTTTTTTTTTTTTTATGATGTGAAATCAGTCCATCCTGAATCTCTCTCTTCTGAGTATTGGGATCACAGTGATATTACTGGCATGACCCACTACCCCTCTTGGTAGTTACAGGAAGTGTGTGATCGTTTTCAGTTGCACTTTCCTTTTCATTTTCAGGCATTCTCTTTCTGACTCGCTACTAAAGAGAGAGAACTCATTTCAATAATCTAAAATAAAAGTTAGCCTCAAGAAGCCACCGTGCAGAAGAGATGAGAATCTTAGAATTGAGACCCGTGAATGCTAGAAGGGGATTTAGCAATCATGTCTTTTTAACTCAACACCAAGGAGTTAAGAAATATTCACACCAACCTTTAGGAGTGGAAGTACAATCAGAACCAAGTGTTTGAAAATCTCAAGGCATATAGTTTTGGTCCAGCAATTACAAATGGTAGGACTTAGTTTTCAGATATACTTTGAAACATATAGATGGATATACATGTAAGAGCACCCAGTACTGGGCTGGAAGCAACAACCAAGAGGTTTCTATCAGCAAAAAGATACTGTGTTAAAGTACACTATGCCTCTGACACGAAAAGGAGGAAAGATAATCCTTGAATCAGAGAATAATGTTTACAATATAATCCTTTAAAATAATTCCAAAGTGTGTGAGAAAGACCAAGAATGTGTACACATGTGTTTACATAGAAAGAGTGACTGGAAGCCACCAGGCTCATTTTAATAGTGGTTGCCTCTAATTGAGGAGCAATGAGAACAGGGTTTTTTTTTGCAATTTATTTTTACACTCCTGTTGCTACCCACTCAGTTCTGCAGAAGGGATTATACTTGCTGGTGTTCTGGCCATTTGGTGCGTTACCTAGGACACAGTACCACCTCCTACCACTTAGGTAGGATGTCCCTGACACTGTGCTACAGATCCAACCAGGATTCTACTTGGGGTTGTTTCTAGGTTAGTAATAGCAATACAGGGCTGAGGAAGGGCAGGGGAGCTTAAGGACACTGGGCTTGTTTCTGGGACTGCTCAACTTGAAAATAAGCCCCCAGAGACACAGAAGTGTCAATGTCTGGTGTGTTCTGTGCAGAGAGAGAACTAAGAGGCGAGTGGCTGCTTAGGTTTTTAACTCCCCAGACAGTCACCCCCACAGAACAAGCAGAGTGACACCAGTTTCCTTGAAGTCAGCACACTATTGGTTTCCTGAATCTTTTTAGGAGATGACTTCTCTGATCCTTAGGAGATCTCATATTTGCCCAATGAGCATAACCTATATTTGTGCCTGACTGCCTGAAATAAAGATAGAATGGAGGAGATTCTTGTTGCTTATCACCATCAACCTTCTTCTTGGTTGTCTACAAGTGCAGTAAACATGAATTCTCTATGTTTCTCTTTCCTGTTCAGGGCTCCACGTGATTGTCTCTCAGTGATCGTAAGACATCAGTACATTATGTACTCCATCCACGCTATAGTGGCTGTTAGTGGAATTAGTCTTAAGATATTTGTTTGGAATGTAAGATAAAGTCCCTATGTCCCTTCTACCATATTGACTAACAAGATAAAGAGTAAGAGGCAGCTAAGAACTGCAAAGGAAGTCTGACTTAGGAGTGAGTCAACACCAAAAAAACCACAAAGTTCAGAGCTCAAGAACCAGGTCCTTGATGGTATCAGTCCACCAAAGGACTCTGCTCCCCAGAACCATGCACTTCATGTGGCCATCAGATGACTCAACTGAGTTCAGTAATACTGATCAAGTACCTACTCAGGGAACAGATATTGGACTACATTAGTAAATTCAGTGGACAAAACCCCTGCCTTCATAGAGAAGGAAACAGGATAAAGGTAATCATCGTGACAAATTGGCCAGAAGCATCTTGAAAGATGATGACTATTTTGGGAAGGAGAGGAACAGCAAAGAAAAACTAGGGAGATGGAGATGGGGGCGGGGGGGCGGAGCTAGAGAAGGCCCTCCTTAATTTCAGCTAGAATGAGTCAGGGGTGTCTCTGGTACTCATCTATTAAGGCTTAGATCTGAAACATTTGCAATATTTGTACCTTACTTCGTAACACATATTCAGGGGCAGAAATTTTAAGAGTTTTTTAAATCAATAAAATGAATATTAATTAAACTTATGTACGATTTAGGTGGGAGAGAGTTTTTGAGTTTCAAGTGAAGGTTGAACTAATTTATTCTAAAACATATATCCATCCTTAGATCTTACTTATGAATTTTTGCACTCCTGAGCCAAGGCAGGAAGATCACTAGATGTGAAGGCAGCCTAGGACACAAATGTATACATGTGTACACACACACACACACATACACTCACACACACATGTACATAGAACCCTAAGTAAAATGAATATCACTGATCCTTATTTTTGGGAGGGTTGTGGAAATACTCTTAAAATGGTCCCATTTAAGGTCAGGTGTGGTTATGCACACCTGTAACCCCAGGGTTAGGGAGGCAAGAGAATAAGAAGTTCAAGTTCATAGTAATTTTGAGACCAGCCTGGGTTCACATAGCATTAACTCAAATAGCCCAAGCATGGTAGTGTATGTACACTTTTAATCCCAGCACTTAGCAGGCAGGGGCAAGTTTGTCACTGTGCATTTCAGTTCTAGACTAGCCAGTATTATAGCTTGAAACCCTATCTCAAAACCAAAACAAGACTAGAAACAAAATATAACAAAACCCAAACAAATCAACAAACAAAAAAACAAAACAAAACAAAAACCCCACAACACAAAGCTTCTATTTAAATGCAGTAATACTTAGATAGAAAGTATGACTTAGTAAAGTAAGAAGATGTTGGTACTCTCACTGGTTGTACCTTAAAATATAAGAACAATCACTAAATTTTTTGTTTCCAAAATTGATTTATGGAAAATATGACCAAGGAAAATTTACAACATCTCCTAAGGAATGTCCAGTTCTGTGATCCCAAGTTTTCCAGGGACCAACGTGCAAGACCTATGAAATTGCCCAACTGACTCAAGCCAGAAGAAAACCAGAAAGGAAAGAGAGGACCAACCAGCAAATGCCTCCTCCCAGCCACGTTGCTGAGTGTGTGGCTCGTGGCTGCCTATAAGGGAATGCTGTTGACGCTTATCTTAGTTAAAACTGGCATTCCCCCAGTGTTGTACAACTGTATCATGTTGTGAAAAAGGAAAAAAAAATCACCATAGAAACTCAGGTCTCTGACACACCAGGAAAGATTAGAGATAGTCAATCTTTTGCCACAGAACTTACTTTTCAGTGGTTGGGTGTGCACATGTTTTTATGAAGAGTCCAGTATCAGATGAATGTGTTATGACTTGATAAGGCCAGGACAGCTCATCTCTATTCAAGACTGAGCCGGTCTGCTGAGTTGCTGTGCCAGTTCACCTTGCTTCTGCCTCACTCAGATCTTGGGTTTTCCCAAGATGCCACAGCATTGTCTCTCAGTGAGGCTTAATTGTTAAATGGGAAGTCTTGGAGCAGAGGTAGACCAAAAGGCCAGGAGAACAAAGTACCCTCTCTTCTCACGCCTCTACCTATGAAAGGCCATTGAATAATAGTGGTCTGGGGGGGGGAGGTGAGAAGGGTGCATCAAGTGGGCCTCACTTTTAACCCTTAACCTCCCAAGTGCTCCAACTGCAGACATGAACCATCAAGCCCAGCGAAAGAGTGACATTTATTTCCCCTTTCCGTCTTTGGTGCTCTTTCCTTTTTCAAAACTTGTAAAACAGCCGTATATCTCAGTTGTCACTTTTAACCAGCTATCAGTCCAGCTTGCTGCTGCTCTTTTATCTGTAAGGGTCTTGCAATCGATCTCTTGTTGTCCGGCAACTCTTTATGTAGACCAGGCTAGCCTTGAACTTAACACTGATGCTCTATCTCGGCCTCCTGCAGGCTGGCACTACAGGTGTGAACCACCAAGTTCCGCTGCACAGTGATTTTTAATATAATAAAGACAGACATCTCAAATAACTGAGAAAGAAAAGACTATTCCACAAATTATATTGAGACAACCTTTGGCAAAAGATAATCTTTGCCTACTGCCAATATCAAATTCAATTCTCAGTGGCTGAGACCTACAGTGCAGCTGTAGATAAATGTACTCACAGAAGAACACAGCAAAGGAACTCAAAGCATGTAAATGTCTGGGAAAAGTAGCTAAATAGTCCCTTCACTGTACCATATGTGTGTGTGTGTGTGTGTGTGTGTGTGTGTGTGTGTGTATATATATATATATATATATATATATATATATACATATGAGAAATCTTAAGGGAGATGACCATGGGCCTGACCACATAAAAAATAGCAAAATACTGAACATGAAAGAGACCCTATAATTAAAATACAAATATCTAAGTGGGGAGGTCGGTAAAATAAAGCACAATATTCTAACTTTTAAAAATATAATCAACTTATAAAAGTTTATTAAAAGCCAGGTGTGGTATTACTTGGTGAGACTGGGTGTACAAAAGAGAGAAGAAAAGAAGAAAGAAACTTCAAAAAGTAGATCTGATATAAGGTACCAAACAACACACAAGAGAGGCGCTATAAATAGGGTGGGGGTGGCAACTGTCTCTCTCAGTACTTAAAAGGCAAGGCTGAGCAGTTAGGATTTTTTTTCCAAGTTGGCCCACTCAGTATCTTTGTCTAACAGTGTTGATATGTACAGAAGGGTGTAGACAACCTCATGCTTAACTGGTCTGTCAGGGCACAAATCTTTCTGGAAAGCAATGTGTTGTTATTCAAGGGGAATCCAAGATGTTTACAGTGTTTGACCTAGTAATTCTACTTCCAAAGAACTGAATGTCCGAAAATATGTTTTAATTCCAAAATGGGAACCATTAGTCATACATAAAACAAACTTATTTCAGGAATGCTTCTTTTACAAGGAGAAAAAGAACAAAGAAAAAGAAAGGAAAGAGGAAAAAGGGAAAAGGAAGTGCCTTACACGTCCATTACCTACTTCAACATTTTCTGAGTGTCTCTTATGTGTCCCACATCAGGGGTGAAGAGAAGCGGACTCCCTCCTTACCCTTGTGGAACATGCAGTCCACAAGAGAGAAGCACCGAACCATCACCAATGTTCCGAGTTTTGCTATAGGACCACACTGCTGAGGACACACTTACACTAATCAAGAAGCACATGTGCAGGCGAGCAGACGCAGCTCAGGCGGAACTGAATGGAAGACCCTTTTAGGGAGAAGAAACAATATTGGAAGGGCAGAGTTTATAATCGGCATCTTCATTGGTGAAGGGTCGGGTGCTTCCTATTAGCAATGTAGAGAATCCCTACTGGGTCCAGTAGTGGAGTTTCTTTTCTGGGAGAGCTTCAGGGGTGACTGGCCATCTGGGAGAGGGGGCTTCTCATGGAGAAGATGCATCCTCCGTACTGCAAATATAGGCATTCTGCTTAGATGCCCTCTGCCTGGCTAAGCTCCTGTGAAGGTTTCTTTCTCTCCTCTCTCTGAACAGACAGAGAAAAGAGTAAGCACTGCTTTACAATCTGCACATCTCATGTAGTCACCATCAATTTTCTTTTTCAGGTCTGAGGAATGGGGGCATTCATTTCTGCTTACTTTCTGTTTTAGAGTTTCGAGTCCTATGGAAACGTAGACAAATTAATTAAGATTATCAAATGTATCAACCACCTAACTACCAGAGTCCTCCTCACTTACAGATAAAAAGAGCAACAGCAAGCTGGACTGATAGCTGGTTAAAAGTGACAAGTGAGATAGACGGGTGGCTGTCTGCAACTTTAGAAACTTGCCAAAGGGCATATGAACCCAGAAAGGGTTATGCAGAAAGTCAAGATCAGAATCGGAACGAGAGAGTTTGTGGTGACAAGCACTGTGGCGTATGTGTTTATGTGAGGGCAAACCTTCCTCCCAACCCTAGCAAATGCCGTGCTTTCTTACCCAACCAAAACAATGTGACTCTCAAAGAGGACACTGTGTTATTCATTGTGGAAGTGTGTCTGTCACTATTAACGTATCCAACAGAGGTCTTGATAGTATCGCTACTGATCCGCTGATTAGAGCGAACCCACAGGAAAAGGCCTACCCACAGCCTACCAAACAGCAGTTATGCATGACGTAGAGAAGAGTCCTTGTCGCACTCCCAGAAGGCGTGATGCGAGCCAACAAACACTCCTCACCTGATTGAGACTGAGTCTCTATGGCAACAAAGCCACTTGTTGCCTAGATGATGATCCATGCTCTGGAAGAGGCATCTCCTGTGACTGGAGGGGGTTTTCGAAGGTTAACACAGCAACAGCAACAGCAACGCCTCAGCAACAGCTGTTTGTTATTGAAGCAGACACGGGGACAGAGAAGGAGAGGCCACCAGAGGATATGGTGCAGAAGATTGCTGTCTTGCGGGAAGTACTGGGATAGATCTGAACAGCTAGAGCCATTGGGTGGGGGAAGTAGATGATGTGTATGCTGACTAAAACATCTATATATAACTTACTGACTGGATGAAAAGAATCTCTCCGTTTTGAGCACCTGATCATCCTCCTGATAGAATGTCAAATCTCTGGTCTTTAGATTCGTCACTGATAGAACAAACCGAGGAAGAACTAGAGAAAAACTGAGTTAAGAACTGAAAACAGTTTATTGTACTATACGTGTTCCCTTAGGGTCTGATGACTCCTGCTGGGCTGTCTATAACACTTTGACCCACGTTTAATCCCATTTGGAGTCCTGTTAGTATGTTTCCTCCTTGGCTGTCTAGCTTCAAAAGCTGTCCGGAATAGAAAAGAAGTGTGATCAATATTTACCAGTTGTAATGGCAATGGCTATGGAAACTGGGTTAGAAACTAGAGTGATCAGTATAGCTAAATGATGAGACAGTCTACCTGTAAGACAGTCAGAGGCTATCATGACAATGCCGGCACGAGTTAGGCTGGCCAAAGTTGGGGTTTTTCGTCTTCCAATCAAAAAGAGATAGGAGAGCCTGAAGGTTTTTAGAGCCTTTCCCTAGAGCCAAGGAGCCCAACTTAAAAGCCTGTGATCTTGAGTCTTCTCCGTGTCACCTTCTCTGTGTCTGCGTAAGTTCGTTAACGTGAAACCTACATATGCCCCAGTTACAGTTGACAGTCACAGCTATTTACAGCTTACAGTCACTGCTAGTTCCAGTTTGGCTGACTATTCTGAATGTCAACTTCATTTAGGAAGAGCCTGGATTATAAGGTTCATATTTTGAGCTTTCAGTTTTAGCTCCTAGGAGTCCTGCCTGGGTGAGAGGTAGATTATATATAGTGCTTCTAGTCCCCCAATGATCTCCAACAAATGGATAGTCAATTCACTACAAAAGAAAAAAGCAAATAATCCAAACCAGTTTGCTGTAATTATAAAAGGGGTATATTCTTTCTCCCTCACCAGCTGTATTTATTACTCATGATTTTGAATGGTTGTAGGTACCCTAGCAGTGACCAGAAATGACAATGCTTAAAAGGTTCAGGGGACCTAAAACCAAGCTGGGAAGGTAATGAGAATGCTGGTCAACTAACTCACATATATTCCCAAGAAGTTGTTAGGTCTTCCTACCCGCTTCCTCATCTCCTATAAGCACACTATATTGAGACCTTCAAACTTCCATGGATATCTGGAGAATTGAAGAAACTAAGCTGTTGAGATATGGTCACCATGACTACAGACCAGCAAATCTATATTACTCTGTAAAACAAACAAACAAACAAACAAACACTTGACTCCTCTTTAGATTATTCAGTGGATTTTCTTGGGACTGAAAACTATAAGAAAGAAGAAAAGCAGATAATATGAATGACGGTTGTTCTGATCTACAGATAAATGCATTCAAAGGCTTACATTTTTCTATGAAGCTCATTAAGTCATTGCAGCAGGTGTCTTTCTTAACCAACATTGTATTCCCATTGAATGACTGCTTTATATAATAAACACAGATGAACTGGCTATCTTGTCTTCCATAAGAGCTGCAGATATACAAGTATATGTGTATAAGAATACACATATACACATCATATACACATATACATATATATTATGTGCGTTGCTCTTGTTTGCTTTCTGTTGCTGTGATAAACACTATGACCAAAGCAACTTGAAGGTCATGCAATCTCTTACTACATGACTACAGGGCAATTTGATCTTGGCAATTTCCCAGTTGAGGTTCCTTCTTCCCAGGTGACTCTAAGGTATATTACGCAAGCAATAAAACTAACCCTAGCACATGTATATATTTTAAGTGAAGTAATTTAAAGCCACATAATCACAAAAATAAAAAGTTAAATATTATATAATTCTTTGTCCTGATAAGGTTTTCTTTGTACTAAAAATAAAATCATATATACATACATATATATGTATTCCTAAATACATTTGTTCAATCTATTTAATCTGAATAATGCTACTTGTGTGAATACACACACACACACACACACACATATGTGTGTGTGTGTGTGTGTGTGTGTGTCTGTCTGTCTGTCTGTGGTTTCATGGCTGACCATTTGGCATTGTACAATTAATTGGTGTGCTCTTTCTGGGGAAGACTGTCTCCCACTCTCAGCATTCCTTAGCTGCCTGTAGTTCACTATGCAGGGTTGAAGCCCCATGGTCCCTCCCCTTCCATGTTAGTACGGCTATTGCTGTTGTCTTATTAAGCTCATGTTTAGGCACCATTAGGATGAAACTTTGAGTGTAATGTAAACTTTTACATTGCTAGGAGACACAATCTCATGGAAAATTCCCTTATCCTCTGGCTCTTACTGTCTTCCCGCCCCCTATTCACAATTGTTCTATTATAGTTTTGGAATTATTATTCAGGTGTTGTAGACCATCCATCACCTTAGATTTGCCTGAGGATTTTCTCATTCAGTGAGGAGGTTTCCTAGAATAGACTGCCATTTCACATAACACCAAGGCTATGTGCTGGCAATTGACTCACCCCTGCTGGGATGGTCTTTTTCAACGTGCATAATAAATCCCTTTTCCTACAGCAGTTTCTTACATTGCTGATCGGGATCAGCTGTGCCGGTATCACCTGAAACTGGTTAGAAAGCCTTATCATAGCCGTAAGTCAGACGCTCTGGAGTGGATCCCAGAAAGCTGCACTTGAGCAAGCCTTCCAGATGAGTCTAAGCAACATAGGTTGAAAGGCCTCTGTACTCTGTTCATTATTGTCCAAGGCATCCAACTTCAATGTATTAGCAACAAATAAAAAAAGCAGAACAAAACAACAAAAAATGAAGTCCACCTCTCATGGGATGGCCTGAAGCAACTGAGCAGGGCTGGATGGTACAATGCACTGGGCACTTTGAAGCCCTAGAATGAAACAGGGAATTTTGTGTGTGTGTTTTTGTTTTTTGTTTTCTAAGTAAGGAGGACTTCAGGTAAGAAAGTGGACTAGAAGTCCTCTCTGATCCATTAAAGAGAGGCCCACAGAAAGAAAAATTAGACTCCATTCCAAAGAATGAAACAGATCTTTGGTAATCAACCAACACATGAAAGAATTTCTGAAAAATGAGAAGAAAAAGACATGTAGCAAGGTCAACGAGAAGACCAAACACAGCTTCCACCATGGAACTCCCTGCTAAGGTGAAGGAAAGAGAAGTCAGTGCCAAAGCAATTTATCTTCTCCTTCCTGCTGGTACTGAAGACTGGGTCATCAAGAGTAGGCTGCACCATGAGATCATCAGATAACTCTGGAAGAGCTATCTAAACCAACTTACCAGCACACAGCAATAAACAAAATCGGAAAGCAACAAAAAAATGATGACTTAATAAATATTTTTCAATAATTATCTTAAATATAATGACCTCAAATCACCAAAGAGATGTGGACTGATGGACTGGATTAATAATCTTCAACTGCCACTTGGTTCTAAGAAACACACCTCACTGATAAAGACACTACAGACTGAAAAGCGCACAGTGGAACACAATCTGTCAAGCAAAGCTGGCATAGCTATTCTGATAACTGTCAAAGTAGACATCAAACTATAGTCAGAAGAAAAAGCTCACTCTATGTTGTTAATAATAACTGGAATAGACTGATCCTGTGCTACAGCTCTCCATACTGAAATACTGCTAGGAGAGAGCTGGTCTCCCAGGAATAGTGACACACCTGTGAGCACAGGTAAGACCACCACTACTGCTCAAATTCCTGGACCAAGAAAAACCCACCCAGAGCCATCGGGACACAGGAACCAAGGAACAGTCAGGGACAGGATCCTTCTGGTTTCGGTCTGGACCCTGGAGATGACTCTGTGCCACAGCTCTCCATACACAAATTCCTCCAGGAGAGAACTGGTCTCCCAGGAGTACTGACACAAAGGCTTGCAGGAGAGAAATGCCACAGTCAGATACAGCAAAACTAGCTAACACAAGAGATAACAAGATGGTGAAAGGCAAGGGCAAGAACATAAGCAAAAGAAACCATGGTTACTTGGTATCACCAGAACTCAGATCCCCCAGCACAATGAGTACTGGATACCCCGACACATCAAAAAAGCAAGACTCTAATTTGAAATCACATCTCATGATGATGATAGAGGACATAAATTATACCCTTAAAGAAATACAGGAGAACACAGGTAAACAGTTAGAAGCTCTTAAAGAGGAAACACAAAAATCCCTTAAAGAATTATAGAAAAACACAACCAAACAGGTGAAGAAGGAATTGAACAAAACCATCCAGGATCTAAAAATGGAAATAGAAACAATAAAGAAATCACAAAGGAGACAACTCTGTAGATAAAAAACCTAAGAAAGAGATCAGGAGTCATAGATGCAAGCAACACCAACACAATACAAGAGATAGAAGACAGAATCTCAGGTTCAGAAGATACCACAGAAAACATTGACACAACAGTAAAAATGCAAAATGCAAAATGCAAAAAGCTCCTAACCCAATACATCCAGGAAATCCAGGACACAATGAGAAGACCAAACCAATAATAGGTATAGAAGAGAGTGAAGATTGCTAACTTAAAAGACCAGTGAATATCTTTAACAAAATTATAGAAGAAAACTCACTTAACCTAAAGAAAGAGATGTCCATAAATATACAAGAAGCCTACAAACTCCCAACAAATTGGATCAGAAGAGAAATTCCTCCCATCACATAATAGCCAAAACACCAAATATAAAAAAACAAAGAAAGAATATTAAAAGCTATAAAGGAAAAGGTCAAGTTACATATAAAGGCAGACCTATCAGAATTACACCAGACTTCTCACCAGAGACTATGAAAGCTAGAAGATCCTGGGTAGATGTCATACAGACCCTAAGAGAACACAAATGCCAACCCAGACTACTATACTCCACAAAACTCTCAATTACCATAGATGGAGAAACCAAAGTATTCCATGAAAAAACCAAATTTACACAATATCTTTCCACAAATCCAGCCATACAAAGGATAATAGATGGAAAACGCCAACACAAGTAGAGAAACTACACCCAGAAAAAGCAAGAAAGTACTCTTTCAACAAACTCAAAAGAAGATAGTCACACAAAAATAATCCCATCTCTAACAACAAAAATAACAGGGAGTAACAATCACTTTTCCTTAATGTCTCTTAACATCAATGGACTCAATTCCCCAATAAAAAGACTGGATACATAATCAGTACCCAGCATTTTGCTGCATACAGGAAACACACCTGTGACAAAGACAGACACTACTTCAGAGTAAAAGGATGGAGAACAATTTTCCAAGCAAATGGTTCTAAGAAACAAGCTGGAGTAGCCATTCTAATATTAAATAAAATCAACTTTCAACCAAAAGTTATCAAAAAAGATGAGGAAGGACACTTCATACTCATCAAAGGTAAAATATACCAAGATGAACTCTCAATTCTGAACATCTGTGCTCCAAATGCAAGGGCACCCTCATTCATAAAAGAAACTTTAGTAAAGCTCAAAGCACACATTGCACCTCATACAATACTAGTGGGAGACTTCAACACTCCACTCTCAGCAATGGAGAGAACATGGAAACAGAAACTAAACAGAGACATAGTAAAACTAACAGAAGTTATGGACCAAATGGGTTTAACAAATATCTATTGAACATTTCATCCTAAAACAAAAGAATCTTCTCAGCACCTCATGGTACCTTCTCCAAAATTGACCATATAATTGGTCACAAACCAGGCATCGGCAGATACAAGAAGATTGAATAACCCCATGTATCCTATCAGATCACCATGGACTAAGGTTGGTCTTCAATAACAACAAAAACAACAGAAAGCCCACATACAATGCCCTACTCAATGATAACTTGGTCAAGGAAGAAAGAGATTAACACATCAAAATGAACATTTACTATGATCAAGTAGGCTTCATCCCAAGGATGCAGGGATGGTTCAATATACGGAAATCTGTCAACGTAATCTACAACTTAAACAAACTCAAGGAAAAATAACCACATGATCATTTCATTAGATGCTGAAAAAGCATTTGATAAAATTCAACATCTCTTCATGTTAAAAGTCTTAGAAAGATCAGGAGGAATTCAAGGCCCATACCTAAACATAGTAAAAACAATATACATTAAACTAGTAGCCAACATCAAACTAAATGGAGAAAAACTTGAAGCAATCCCACTAAAATCAAGCACTAGACAGGGCTGTCCACTCTCTCCCTATCTATTCAATATAGTACTTGAAGCTGTAGCTAGAGCAATTAGACAACAAAAGGAGGTCAAAGGGATACAATTTGGAAAGGAAGAAGTCAAAATTTTACCATTTACAGATGATATGCTAGTATGCTTAAGTGATCCCAAAAATTCCACCAGAGAACTTCTACAGCTGATAAACAACTTCAGCAAAGTGGCTGGAGTTAATTTTATAAAATTAACTCAAAGAAATCAGTAGCCTTCCTATACTCAAAGGATAAACGGGCTGCAAAAGAAATTAGGGAAATGACACCCTTCACAATAGTCACAAACAATACAAAATACCTTGATGTGACCCTAACTAAGGAAGTGAAAGATCTCTATGAAAAGAATTTCAAGTCTCTGAAGAAAGAAATCGAAGAAAATCTCAGAAGATGGAAAGATTTCTCATGCTCATGGATTGCCCGGATTAATACAGTAACAGTTTTATATAACATCATATGTCTTGTGGGGCGAGGGGTGATGTCACATGCCTTTAATACCAGCCCTCAGAAGACAGAGGCAGGTAGATCTCTGAGTTCAAGACCAGCCTGGTTTACAGAGTGAGTTATAGGACAGCCAGGGCTACACAGAGAAACCCTGTCTTGAAAAACTAACAAACAAACAAAAACAAACAAACAACTCCCCCAAAACCCCACAAAATTTAACAAATCCAAAGACAGAGCTACCAGTTCATATATTAATACAAATGGACATAAATGTTCTAGTAAGTTCTGGCATAATAGCAATAGTGAGAAATTCAAATACCTCACTTGCATCTTTTAATGTGTCACTTAAACTAAAAGGCAACAATACCAGAGTTCAACTATACTATTGATTAAAAGAATTTAACACATCTACAGGATATTTCATGTCACAGATATGGAATGCTAATTCTCTCAACAGATAATATGACTCAATACTTCAAAGACCCCAAAGACTCCAATGAAAGGAAACACCGGTGACCAGTAAATGCTTGAAAAGATGCTCAGTGTCCTCAGTGATCTGGGAAAAGCAAATTAAAACTGCTTTAAGAGTCCATTCCACTGCCATTAGGATGCCTTTAATCCCAGCACTCGGGAGGCAGAGGCAGGCAGATTTCTGAGTTCGAGGCCAGCCTGGTCTACAAAGTGAGTTCCAGGACAGTCAGGGCTATACAGAGAAACCCTGTCTCAAAAAAACAAAACAAAACAAAACAAAAAGATGGCTATCATCAAAACAAGAAGTGACAAGAAGGGTTGGCAAGAACACAGGAGAAACTTCATTCAGCACTGGTGAACTATAAACTAGTATAGTCACTATGAACTGAACAGTGCTAATGAACTGAAACATAGTCGCTATGAAAGGCAGAGTGGAGGTTTCTCAACAAGCTGAACATAGAACTATCACATTACCCAGCTATACTACTGTTGGGTATATTCTTGAAGAATTATAAGTCTACATACCACAGAGACATTGCACAACTCCGCTCATTGCTTCATTAAGCCAGAATATGTAGACAATGGAAACAGCCTAGATGACCATTAGCAGTATAATGGGTAAAGAAAATGTGATATATCGATAGAGATATATACACAGTGGAATTTTATGTTATCTACAGAGAAGAATAAAGCCATGACATTGGAAAGTTGATGGAACTGAAAATTACATTGAGAAAAGTAAGCCAGACTTGAAAGATAAATTATGTATCTTTTTCTCTCACCTATATGGAACCTATATTTAAAATCTCTCTCTGTCGCTCTGTCTCTGTCTCTCTCTCTCTGTGAGTGTGAGATGAAAGTAGAAAAGGTAGGGTTGAGAGAGAACAATGGAATACATGTGACAGAAAGGATGCTAAGCGGGTGGGACAAATATTATTTGGCAGGAAGAAAGACATCAGCTAGAGGCAAAGAGATCAGATGGGGAAATAGTCAGAATACGTAAAACAAAGTATGCCTTCCGTGGATGGCACACAAAACGGCATAATGACACCCATTAATTTGTATAGCCACTGCAATGTGCAAAGAAATACATAAAAGTACCCATATCTTACTCCCCACCCACTCACTTCCCAGAAACTTAGCACCGTATTTCTTGGTCCCCTATGCTTATGACATCCTCGGAAGAGGCTCATTGGTTTGAGAGAGATTTTGACTGAGCTGATGCCAGATGCTTCCAAGTTCAGAGAGGGTCTGGCCACCCCTTTACCTATGTTTGCAGTGACATTGATCTCAACTTTCTCCTCCTCTCCTCTGCCCTTCCAAAAAAAAAAAAAAAAATGTTTCATGATCCGTCTTCAAACAGCACAATTTTCATAAGCTGTTTTGACAGATCAAAAGCAAATCTTGAAGTCCCAAATGGATGGTATCAAATACTTCTTTTCCCAAATTAATTGTCATCATACAGTACTTCAACTCTGACTGTGTCTCCCTTTTGCCCTGTACTAGAAATATACAAACTCTCTTACCCCAACCATCTTGGCTCTGGAAAAGGGAATGACTGTTTTTAGGGACAAAACATTGTCCCTGATCTCCAGGGCTTGAGGGGACTGTGCTTCCCACCCCACTCCCAACCCTACCCCAACACCCCAGCTCTTTGGAAGGCATGTTCTCTCCACTTTATTCTTAATACCCAACTGGGCTTTACAAATGCAGGCTCATGGATTCTCCCAACCCCAAGATCTGAGTCCTCCTAACCAATATTTCCTTAATGGAGTTAAGATTTAGGAAATACTGAATGGGCCAGGACTCAGAAACTTAGCCAGAGATGGTGGGACAAAGCACAACCAAAGGTGTGAAGTGTCTCAAAACACTCCAAGGCCAATGACAATCATTCATCTCTAATATCTGTTTCCTATGACTAATATCCAATTATAAGTGAGTACATACCATGTACATCTTTTTGTGTTTGGGTTACCTTACCCAAGATGATTTTTTTTTTCTGGCTCCATCCATTTAAAATTCATGATGTTATTACTTTTAATAGCTGCATAATATTCTGTTAATGTATCACATTTTCTTTATCCATTCTTTGATTGAAGGACATCTAGGTTGTTTCCAGTTTCTGGCTATTACAAATAAAGCTGCAATGAACATAGTTGAGCAAGTGTATTTGAAGGATGGTGGAACATCTTTTGGGTATATGCACAGAAGTGATATAGCTGAGTCTTGAGGTAGAACTATTCTCAAATTTCTGAGAAACCACTGGATCGATTTCAAATGTGGCTGTACAAGTTTGTACTCCCACCAGCAATGGAGGAGTGTTTCCTTGCTCTGATCCTTGCCAGCATGTGCTGCAACTTGAGTTTTTGATCTTAGCCATTCTGATGGGTATAAGATGGAATCTCAGAGTCATTTTGATTTGCATTTCCCTGATGATTATTTGATTTTCTTTTAATCCTTCCTTAATACTGTCCATCCTGTAAGCATGATTTAAGGTATCAGTATTCTCATTTCTAAAGTGGGTATAATGAAGACATCAACTCCACTCCCCAATGTTCTCAGTATTACAAATAATAGAGTTGCAAATACATGACATTTATACATTTTGGAGTCATGATATTATATTCATGTGCTCTTGCATTTGTTATTATGATATAATACAAATAACAATTTTTTTTTTTACAAATCTCAGAGTCAAGAAACAATTGTCTTAGTGTCAACTATCTGTCAGCTATAATAAACACTAATACTTTTCATAAAGGAAATATATGGGCTTGTCTATCTGACAGAAGCAAAGGGGTATGTGGTACTTTAATATATGAGTCCTCAAGGTTCCACCTCTCTGTGTTCTCTCATCTCTTTGGCTCCCTGAGCAACTCTTGTGACCCCAGAATTCCTCTTTTCATCCAGATTTTCATTCCTCTTTCCTCCTTTCTGAGAAGACAGTTGCTGTCCACTTGCCTCTGGCTCTTCCCACCAGCATGGTGTGGTGTGGTGTGGTGTGGTGTGGTGTGGTGTGGTGTGGTGCCCCCACAACGGCTTCCTGACAGCTGAGAGCACAAATGTACACATTTAAAATTGTGTTTTCCAGAAATTAGAATTGAATTGGAGTAAAGGAAGGGAAAATAAACTGCAGGGCAGTTTGTGACGAGGTCCGTATGAGTCATTTAGGAGAAGTGGCGAAAGGGCCACTACCTTTGAAAGAAGGAAATTATAAAGCGCTGGTTCAAAAAAAATTTTTTTTCTTTCTTCCTGAAAGAAAAGAGTTAGCTCTCAAGAACTGTGTAGTTAGGTGAGTCACATTTTAATATCTCATCCTTCTTAGTGTATTTTCACACACGCACACATTTTCTTTAAGCTGCTTAGACGGGTGATGGAAGATTCTGCCCATTTTACAAATAAGGAAGCTGGAGTTTTGAGACAAAATTCCCAGGGTGGCATCTAGTGCAGAGCAGCTCTTCAGTGTGAGTCTCGGGAGCCTTCCTGGCCCCCTTTCCTCAGACAGCACACGTGTTATATGCCAGCACTAAACTAAGATCTTCATACCATATTTTTCTCATCTGCCTTTGGAAACTGTCGGAGTTTTGAGACAGCATCTTAATGTGTGCTTGGGTTGGCCTCAAACCTTCAATCTCCTTGCTCTAGTCTCCCATGGGCACAGACCACAGCCCCGGGCTTCTATTTATTTGTTTATAAGTTTGGATGGGGGGGGGGGAACCAACATCTCATGTGTCTTCCTGCTTTGCTCTAGAATTCCGCTGGGCGTGTCACCTTGCCCGATTTCCAGAGCTGAGAATGGCTTTGAAGGGAGGATCTAGGTCCTAAAAAGAGGCAGAGTTGGCATGTCAACCCTCAGGAAACCTGAGTCCCACTCTGATATCATATTGCTTATGCTCCAAAGACTTTGTCTTGGGAAATGAAAGCAAAGTTTATAAAAGTGACAAGGGCCAAAGTGAACACAACCAGGCTGAGCCAACGTGACCTTCAGCCAGGACTGAGACATAGGCATGGGATAAAGGCAAGCCAAGGCTTTCCTCAGTAAAGACCGGGCTTACTCAGCTATTCTCATGGGTATCAGCTAGGAAATTTCTTAGGAAAAGACAGCAACTTAATCTGATAGTCCCTTCCTTTTTGCTGATCTCTGAGACCTGAGACACGGTTTCTTCAAAACCTCTTCAATGGTTAACATTCATACCTGGCTCTGGAAGCCGATCCATTCAGACCCATCACTCACAGACACTCCCTAACATAAGCTAATTTGATGGCTTATACTTTTGCTAACAAATTCAGTTCTTGATGTTACACTGGACATGTAGGCAGGCCCCTTTAAAAAAAAAAAAGTACCTCAGCTAATGGGAAGCCAGGAATGTTGGAAAAATTCTCTTTGGAATCAAAAATAAAATAGGGGAAAAATAAGGTCCAAGAAAGCTATTCAGAACCAACTTGAAGAATAAATAAACATACATAAACAAAGTACATCACAATTAAAGTACTCAATGTAGTGAAGGGAAATTCCTGGTGTATCTGTAATTTTAAATATTAGAAAGTTTCAGTGGGTTAGAGCTCAGAACTCTGAAGCATGAGTGGAGAATTTTCTGTTGGGCACTCTGTACTTTTATAAAGATTTCTTCCTCATCCTTCGCCCTTTTAGCACAGGCTGACCTGATCTGACAAAGAATGTGTGTGACTCAGACCACAGACTGACTAGTTGTGGTTTGAAGGGTGTCACTTCAGAATTCTAATCTCTTTTGTCATGGACCATCCCTGGGGATTCCAAAGTATTACTAGCCATAAAGGAACTCCCCTTCTCAATGAACCACAGCTCCCAAATAAGAAATGAGCAAGTCGTGATAGTGAAAACGGGACATTCTAGAGGAATTAACAAATAGTAAAACCAAATCAAATCTGTTAAATGCATTACTGACCATATTAGGAAAAGACACCCAGGTGACAGACAAAAGGCTTCACAAGAAGGAAACTGCATAAAGTTTTTTGGAAAACCTACTTAACAACTTTTGGATAACCTACTTGTTATCACTTTTTCCTAATAGGACATGGTGGAAGAGAGTACATTTTTTTTTTTTTCAACTACAACAAGGATGGATTATTCTAGTGTGGGGTTCAAACTAAGTAACCATTGGCATGAGTTAATTAGAGTCAAGTTTCATAAACATTTACACACACTTTATGCACCACCTTGTGCTAAGAAATATTGATGATCTGTCAAGGCAAGGTCTTTCCCTCCAGATATCCTACTATTCAGTAGACAAATCCATACTATAGTCACAGGAATTTTAGGTACCACATGGGTTTTCATGCCCCTCTTAAGACTCTGTTCTATCTTCAGCATGAATATATGAGATGGTCAGGGAGGTGCGAAGTCTTCATTTCATCCAACTTCTAAATATTTGTTCAGTATCAGTGGTTGCCTATTCATTTATTTTTTTAACAACCTATTTCAGGTAGAGGCACAAATCCCTATGCTAATAATGCAACAAACAGAGTGCCTGCCACCTGGATAGTGCCATATACTTACCTTCAACCCATATGTTTAAAGCTTAAGAGGCAATAGGATAGTCAGGACCAGGAAGGAATCTCTTTGAAAATGCCAGGAGCACTGCTCAGAGCAACAAAGGGAGGGCTAAGGTTAGAGTTAAGTCAAGCAAAGCTTCCGCAGGTGCCGCTTACCATGCTGAATAGACAAAGCGAAAATAGTACCAGGCTTCATGTAAGTCGTATTTTTAGAAAGAGCACATCACATAGAAAATGCTCGAACTTTTCAGATTCAAAATTCCCAAGTGGAAGGACTAGGGACTTTCTGAAGGGAATTGAACAGCTCAGCTTTATTATCCAACTTTATTTGATCAGTATGTTAAAAAGCAAACAAACTCGCCTGGTGATATAATTAGGTAATATACCGAATTCACCTCTGTAAGTTCGTAAATTCACAAGTGACATCAAGTAGTGACATGCAGCATCTGTGGCTTCTACTTCCTTTAACTCCACTTGCAGGAAGGACTCCCTGGGTCTCATCACAAAACACTGAATTTAGTGAATATGCTGGACAAAGAGGGGTTGGGAACTTGAAAGGAGGAAAGAAACAAGGGAGGGAAGGGAAGGAAGCAGAGGAATCCTGGGAGAAGGATTGGGGGAAAAAGAGAGAAAAACTCTGTGGGCATGAGTATGGGGAAGCAGGGATTTTAAGTAGAGGAATTTGTGAACCTTTTAGGACTAAATTTGTTATCAGGAGTTAAAATGAACCCATTCAATATTTCCTAAACTTGCCTACTTATAAGAATAAAAATCCACCTTGTCAGATGTTTTGCTCTGTTAAATGTTTGTTATACCAGCATGAAGACCTCAGTTGTAATCTGAGAACTGGTTGGTAGAGACTGGAGGTCCCTTGCTGCCTGGTCTGTCTATCCAGTTGGCAAACACTGAGTTCAGTAAAAGACATAATCTCCAAATAAAACAAAAACAAAAACAAAAACAAAAACAAAACAAGAGAGAGAGAGAGAGAGAGAGAGAGAGAGAGAGAGAGAGAGAGAGAGAGAGAGAAGAGCAATAGTGAAAGATAAACATTGACTCCTGGCTTCCAAATGCATGCACACACGCACAGAAAGAGAGCATGCATTACAAGAGTTAGTTCGATTTTCTGATTTGAAAGAATTCTAACAATCTCTACTGTTCACAAACAGGCCTTGTTAATTTGTATCATCAAGGAGGCTGATCTAATTGATTCACTGTATTCCGTGTGTAATACTCAGCTTGTCTGATTGATGTCTTTCTCTCACAGTGATTTTCTCTCTTAAGTCCTGTAGGGGGTGACTCTGGTGGTAAAATTCTGTTTCCCAATTGGTTCTTATCAATAAAGATGCCAGGGGCCAATTGTTGGGCAGAAGGAAAGAGGCGGGACTTCCATGTCCCTCCCACTCCCCCCCCTGCAATAGAAGCTGAAGACATGCAAGGAGAGGAAGAGAGATTTTGCCATGCTTCAGAGGGAGGAAAAGGCCACCAGCCATGTGAGATCTAGAGTGAAGTGGCCATTGGCCACTTCCCCAACTGGACCTGGGCTAGGAAATAAAGCTGAGGGCAGATTTAGGGTGCTAAGAGTATTGGGAAGGGCACTCTAGCCATGGGAGATTAGAAGCACCCAGCAATTGAGCCAGTTAGGCAGGTTGAAAATAAGCTGGTGTGTGTGTGTGTGTGTGTGTGTGTGTGTGTGTGTGTGTGTGTGTGTCATCGAGGATCCAAGAGAACCTGGGTGGGTCTGGTAACACAGTCCACCCAGAGCTTGAAGCAGGGTAGCAAAAATTACATGCTACAATGCCTGTCCTTCACGTCTCTACATTTTCCCTCTTGGAGTCTCATCTACATAACATTATACATGTATGATGGCAAAACCATTGTATCATAGTCTGCCTCCCTGCCAGAACTCTCGTCCACGCCACCCTAAGAAGTCAAAGTGCTTAAGCTTCTGTGAGAAGCTATGTCCACTGTAAGAACCATTAGAAGTTTGGAAAGAGAAAGTGATTTTAACAGGAAAACCTAAAAAACAAAACCAAACAAATTCTTGAGGCACGGAATATGCCTGATGTCTGGAGTCAGAGAATATACCCAAGGAAACAAAACCAAACATCTCACGTTCACAGTCCCACAGACTCAGAAGAGATCTGCATATGCCTGCCTTGAAAGAGGTTGCTTTTCCGCGTGGAAGTTCTCAGGTATTATGGGTGACATTCCTGTGTGTTGGTGCCTGGCTGCATTCGTCAGCTGTCACTCTAGTGACACCCCTGAGGCAATGAACTCACAAAGAGACAAGTTGTCCTGGCTCACAGCTTTTGTGGTTTTGGCCACAATTAGTTCTCACTATTGCTTTGGGACTGTGGAAGTACCAAGTGGTGGCTGGAGTGTACAACAGAGCAAAACCACTTGCTTCACCATCCAGAAAGAAAAAAACAGAGAAAGGGAAGCATAGTCTATACCCTCAATGATCTTATGGCCTCCTACTAGGCTTCACATCACAGAGGCTCAGTGATCAATGGTGTCGCTCAGGGACTAAGCAGTTAACACTGGGTCTGTGGGAAAACATCGATGATCCTAACTAAGGCCCTGAGTGTGTAAATTAACTATTCCAGGTTACTACTTTCTTACTACATGAAGAAATTTACGCATTCCTTTATTTGTACGCCTTCCATAACTAGCTAAATGCTTTGTCTGTACCACTGTGCTGTTGTTGAACTAGTAGTACACATGGACTTATAAAAGACAGAACCTTAATCCTTACCTTTAAGGAAACTACAGTTAAATGGAATAATATATATGTGACTAAGTATATATCATGCTAAAATGTACATATGTTTAAAGATTCTCTAAGAACATTGAGAAGTATGTGAGTACACAGAAAAGTTGTCTGTAGAGAGAGGACATGTGTGTGCACATGAGTGTGTGTGTTTGTGTATGTGTGTATGTATGTGTGTATATATGTGTGTATGTGTGTGCACGCATGTACATGTGTGCACACGTATTGTGTATGTATGTGTGTGTGCACGCATATGTGCACATGTATTGTGTATGCATGTGTGTATGTATGTGTATGTGTGTATGTGTGAATGTATGTATGTGTGTATGTATATGTGTGTGTGTGTGTATGTATGTGTGTGTATGTGTGTGTATGTATGTATGTGTGTATGTATATGTGTGTATGTGTGTGTTGCTTCAATCACACCCAAGTCCACTCATATGTTAGAAAAGCACTGTACCACCAAGCTACATCTACAACACTAGCTATGTTTAGTTGTATAAATATGATGACATTAAGGAGTCTATTTTTTATCACCTTGCATACTTGTTTTTTTCAGTCTCATCCATTCTCAGGCTATAAAAACAAATGTGTGCATATAAGAAAATTAAAATATTAATGTGTATCACTGAATGTCTAAAAATTATTAATTTTTGACTATTTGAAGTCTGAAATACAGTCTCATATAAAAGTAGAAATATTAAATATTATTAGATTTCTTTTTTTTTTTTTTAGAATAGCTAGTTAGTTTAGTTAGTACACAACACTGCTGCTATACTATAGTTACATAATAATAGAGCCATTGTACTAGAAATGTGTTGCATGCAGCTTTACTCCACAGCTCTTTGTTCCAGGACTGGCCACCCTCTGGAGCCCCCACCCGGCTTCCCTTTTGTTCTACTCTTCTTCACTCAGGGAAGTGACCATGCTATCAGTCCTCTCCCAGCTGCCCTGAATCTGAGGGTGACACACGCACACGCACACGCACACGCACACGCACACGCACATGCACACACAGTTTGTTACTTTACAACTTGCCTTCTAGGCACAATTGCCGGGTGTTACTATCTCCTGCCTGGAAAAGCATGCCCTTACCAATTTCTTATCTCTCTCTCCACTTGCCCTAAACATCAGTGACTAGTCCCACCTAGCCCCTGCCAAACATCTAGGCCACCCACCTGTAGCAGAGGCCACAGGCCCCAGACACCCCCTTCCCCCAACCAAGACCTCACATGGTTGTTGTGTCCTTTTTCCTCCAAAGCTCCTCTATTCTTCCTCCTGGGACATGGAAGTCCTGCCTGTGCCTTCCACCCAGCAATTGGCCCCCAGTCTTCTTTATTGACAAATCAAGAACCAATTGGAGAATCAAAGTTTAACATCAGAACTGCCCCCTTCAGAAACGTATGGGTTTTCTAACAAATTTCTAGAATTAAAAAAAAAAAAGAAATCACAACAAAACGGCTTGACAAGAATCCTTTTTCCCACTAATTTATCTATTTATCACTTTATATCCTAATTTTAGCTACCATCCTCCTCTCCTCCCAGTTCCACCCTTACAAATCCCTTTCCCCGCCCCCCTTCCCCCTTTTCCTTAGAGAAGGGGGAGCCTCTCTTGGGCACAGTTCAGCAGGACTAAGTGTATCCGCTCCCACTGAGGGGAGATAGGGGAAGAGGATCCCATAGCAGGCAACGGAGGCAAGGACAGGCCCTGCTCCAACTGTTACAGGACTCACATAAAGACCAAGCTGCACATCTGCTCCAAATATGTAGGAGACCTAGGTCCAGCCCCTGTGTGTTCTTTGGATGGTGGTTTTGTCTCTGAAAGCCCCCAGGGACCCAGGTTAGTTGGCTCTGTAGGTCTTCTTGTGGTGTCTTTGACCACTCAATCCTTTTCCACAAGACTCCTGATGATCAAGCGTTGCCCGGTGTTTGGCTGCGGGTCTCTGCATCTGCTTCCATCTTCTGCTAGATGAAGCCTCTCAGGAGTCAGTTGACAAGAATCTTAAAATGTATTTTAAATATTCATCCTTGATATACAAATATCCTAATAGCCATGGCTGTGGAGGAGGGATGGGTGTCAGCCAGATACTAACTACTATAAGGTAGATGGCCATTCTTCCTCCCTGTACTGGCTAGTTTTGTGTCAACTTGACACAGCTGGAGTTATCTCAGTGAAAGGAAACTTCCAGGAGGAAGTACCTCCATGATATCCAGCTGCAAGGCATTTTCTCAATTAGTGATCAAGCTGGGAGGTTCCCTTATAGATGGTGCCATCTCTGTGCTGGTAGTCTTGGGTTCTATAAGAGAGCAGGCTGAG
>NC_034610.1:42630380-42637880 GCF_900095145.1 Mus pahari | reverse complement strand
AAGAACAATCTAGGCGTTTAAACTCTGAGCCACCTCTCCAGCTCTGGAAACATGCTCTTACAGTCTGGAATATGGATACAGGAATAAGGAAATTTGTAGACTTGGTTTTGTTTTAGTTTTTCATTTTGATCTTCGCCGTTATTGTTTTGTTTATTATTATTATTTTTTATTAATCTATTGAGCAACTCTACTTCCTGATGGCAGCCTCTCCTCCCAGTCTCTCCTTCCCACCTCCCCTCTCCCTATCCTCCTCTCTCTTTCTTTCAGAGATGGGGAGTCCTCCCGTGGATACCAACCCACCCAGCACATCAAGCTGCAGTAGAACCAGGACCCTCTCCCACTACCCACCACTGAGCCTAGACAAGGCAGTCCAGCCAGGGGAAAGGGGCCCAAAGTCAGGCAGCAGAGCCAGCGACTACCCCTGCTCCAGTTACCAGGAGTTCTGAGTGAAGACACAGCTTCACATCTTGCCATGCCTGTGCAGGAGGCCCAGGTTTATGACATACATGCTCTTTGGTTAGTGGTTCAGTCTCTGTGAGCATCTATGGGCCCAGGTTAGTCAGTACTGTATGTTTTCTTGTGGGGTCCTTGATTCTTCCTTCTTCTTTTCATAAAATCCCCGGGGCCCAGCCTAATGTTTGGCTATGGGTCTCTGCAACTGTTCCCATCAGCTTCTGGGTGAAGCTTCCCAGAGGATAGCCTTGCTAGGTGCCTGCAAGTAGAAGAACTCATTGAGGGCCTCCTTGTTATTTAGCATCTTTGAGTCTGTGAATTGTAGCATGGTTATCCTGTACTTTATGGCTAATATCCACTCATAAATGTATAAGTACATACCATGTATGTCTTTCTGGGTATGGATATCCTTACTCAGGATAATATTTTCAAGTTGCATCCATTTGTCTGCAAATTTCATATCCTTATTTTTAACAGATGTGTAATACTCCATTGTGGAAATTACCACACTTTCTTTATTCACTCTTTAATGGATATCTAGGTTGTTTCCAGTTCCTGGCTATTATGATAAAGCTGCTATGAACATAGTTGAGCAAGTGTCCTTGTAGTATTGTGGAGCATCTTTTGAGTATATGCCTATTATGGGTAGAGCTAGGTCTTGTGGTAGAACTACTAAATTTCTGAGAAACCACCAGATTGATTTCAAAATTGGCCCCAACAGCAATGGAGAAGTGTTTCCCTTGCTCTACTACATCTTTGCCAATATGTGCTGTCACTTGAGTTTTTTTATCTTAGCCATTCTGATGGGCATAACGTGAAATCTCAAGAGTCCATTTGATTTGCACTGCCCTGATAACTAAGGGGATTGAACATTTAAGTGCTTCTCAGCTATTAGAGACTCCTCAGTCGAGGATTCTCTCTTTAGTACTGTACCACATATTTAAACTGGGTTATTTGATTTATTGGTGCCTAGTGTCTTAAGTTCTTTATATATTTTGGATTTTATCCCTCTGTCAAATATAGGGGTAGCAGAGATCTTTGCCCATTCTGTAGCCTGACATTTTACCTTATTGATCGTGTCCTTTGCCTTACGGAAGCTTTTCAGTTTCATCAGGTCGCATGTATTAACTGTTGATCTTTGTGCCTGAGTTATTAGTGTTCTGTTCAGGAAGATGTTTCCTGTGCCTATGAGTTCAAGGCAATTCCCCACTTTCTATTCTATTAGCTTTGGTGTATTCAGTTTTATATTGAGGCCTTTGATCCATTTGAACTTGAGTTTTGTGCACGGTGGTAGATACAGATATATTTGCTTTCTTCTACATGCAGACATCCAGTTTGACCAGCACCATTTGATGATGCTTTCCTTTTTCCATTGCATAATTTTGACGTCTTAGTCAAAAATCGAAAGTCCATAGGTGTGTAGGTTTATTTCTGGGTTATCTATTGGATTTTATTGATCAACCTGTCCAGTTTTTATGCCAATATCATGTAGTTGGTATTACTCTTGATCTGTAATTGGTAATTCATCCAAAAGTTCTTTTCTTGTACAGGATTGCTTAAACTATCCTAGGTTTAATGTTTTTCCATATGAAGTTGAGGATTCATCTTCAAAGGCCCGAAAAGAATTGTGTTGGAAATTTAATGAGAAACGGATTAAATCTGTAGATTGCTTTTGGAAAGATAGCCATTTTTACTATGTTAACTTTATTGACACCTGAGCATGGGCCATCTTTCTATCTTCTGATGTCTACTTCAATTTTTTTTTCTTCAGAGACTTGAAGTTCTTGCCATACAAGTCTTTAACTTGCTTGGTTAGAGTTACACAACGATATTTTAAATTATTGGTGGTTATCTTAAAGTGTGTTGTTTCCCTGAATTCTTTCGCAGCCAGTTTATCATTCATATTAAGAATGGTTATTGATTTTTGTAGTTATTTTTGTATCCAGCCAGTTTGCTGAAGGTGTTCATCAGCTCTAGGAGTTCTCTGGTAGAACTTTAGGGGTCACTTATGTAGACTATCATATCACCTGCAAGTAGTAATATGTCGACTTTTCCATTTCAAATTTGAATCCACTTGATCTCCTTTAGTTATCTTATTGCTGTGGCTAAAACTTCAAGTTCTTGTCTAGTCCCTGATTTTAGTGGAATTACTTTGTTTCTCTTCATTTAATTTGATGTTGGCTTGGTTGCTGTATATTGCCTTTACTGTGTTTAGGTATGGACCCTTTATCCTCCCAAGACTGTTATCATGAAGCTGTATTGGATTTTGTCGGAAGATCTTTTAAGCATCTAATGATATGATCGTGTGTGTGTGTGTGTGTGTGTGTGTGTGTTTCAGTTTGTTTATATGGTGAGTTACATTAATAGAAAAGACATTGATGGAAAAATAAGAAAAGGCCACTTCACAGAAAAATAGTAAGAAATTTAGTGTAAGGAGAGGGGCTAAGACATAAGGGTGTGAAAGATATCAGACAGAAACAGACAGAAAAGCACGGCTGTGGTGATATATTCACTTGGAAACAAGTAAAATGATTTCAAAAGCTTATGAAGTGCCACAGATCTTTCCAGGCCATTGAGCTTGGTAATAAAGCAGTCCCCAGCAAACTTCGAAGGAGTAATTCCAGTGGTACAGTTTTAAGGGAGCCATGATAGGTTAGAGAGAGAATTGAAGATAAAGAATTCATTCAATGAGTAAGAAGTAAAGACAGAGACCAAGTTCATTAATAAAAACACTTAGTGTTTTTATTTATCTAACACATAAATAATGTATGTTTTTTTTTTTTTAGAAGGCCAATCTAGGAAAACATCAAGGACACCTTTTCTGGAAAGAGGACTTAAGGGAGGGGGAAATGTGAGGTATTCGTGTAATTTAAACAGCTCTTGTCCTACTTCATTATTATTGTCCTCTTGACACAACCAAGAGTCACCTGGAAGGAGAGTCCGAACCGAGGGACTTCCCAGGTCAAATCACCCCATAGCTTTGGTCTGTAGAGAACGAGATCTTGACTGTTGATTGATGAGGGAGAGTCCAGCCCACTATGAGTGGTGCTACCCCTGGGCAGGTGCTCCAGGCTTGTGTAAGAAAACTGCCTGAGAAAGACTCAGAGAAATTTAACCACAATCCAGCATTCCTCCATACTGTCTGCTTCAGTTACACTTCAGTTTCTATCTTGGCTTCCCTCAGTAATAGATTGCAACCTGGAAGTATAAGTCAAGTAACCCCTTTCCTCCTCTGTTACGTTTGTTCATGATGTTAATATGGCAAAAGTATATAAACACCCTCTCCATAAGGCTCACATATTAAAGACTTGATCCCCAACCTGGCTTTATTGGAAGGAAGGTGGTGGAATCTTCAGGAGGTAGGGTCTTGTGGGAAGTCCTTAGGTTACTAAAAGATTATCTGTAGAAAGGATTGGGAAGCTGGACCCGTGTTTTGCTCCTGGTTAGGGAAGTAAGCATTTGCTTGCTCCAGGCAGTAGTGCTGTATGACTTTAATCACAGCACTTGGGGAGACAGAGGCAGGCAGATCTCTGTGATTTCAAGGCCCTTCTGATCTACAGAGTGTGTTCCAGGACAGCCAGGATATACTGAAAAAAAACCCTATGTCAAAAAATAACAAGAAAAAAGAAGAAGAAAGGAAGGAAGGAAGGAAGGAAGGAAGGAAGAAAGAAAGAAAAAAAGAAAGAAAGAAAGAAAGAAAGAAAGAAAGAAAGAAAGAAAGAAAGAAAGAAAGAAAGAGAAAGAAGAAAGAAAGAAGAAAGGAAGGAGGAAGGAAGGAAGGAGAGAGAGAGAGAAAGAAAGAGAGAGAGAGAGAGTGAGAGAGAGAGAGAGAGAGAGAAACAATTACCACCACGATATCATAATATAATACAGCCAAAGGATTCTCTCCAGACTTAAATCAAGTGACTTTAAAGTCTGAAACAAAGAACCCTCTTTTTCTTATCGTCTGCCTCATATATTTTGCTATAAAAATGACAAATTAACTGATATGGGAGATAGAGGATTCATCTCTGGAGGGGAACGGAAGATGGAAGATTCTCACCTGAGTGTAAACTCAGGAAGAAAAACAGCAAGATTGTCAAATCAGACATTGTCCCGAGTGCTCATGACAGACCAGGAGCCATGCTGACCACCAGCCTCATAAAGTCAAGAAGTGCTTATGTTTTGACTTTGAGAGGCTTCTAATCACACTGAGGAGGACAGGAAACTTTGAAAAGAAGTATTACTGTGACGGTGCTATCCATTGAGGGGCGTGCCTGCGAGGGAGAGGTCAACACCACGTGGGCAGAAGGAGGAAGAGTGGTTCAAGAAAGACTTCCTGTAATCTGTGGGCTGAATTCTAAAGGACATGCAGCATGTGGGGAAATAACATGAGTGGAGCAGACACCCAACAAGATTGCACAGCATGCAGGTACAGGCTGTTGCATGGTGGCTAGAGGAAGAGGGCAAGTTAAAACAGCTACTGTGCAAGATTCAAGGGTGGGAGAGACCAGAAGTAGGTGGCATGCCTGGGCAGAAGGTTTGTAGGTGTGAGCCAGGGTCGGGCCACAGTGGCCCTGTTTTCTCCATAAGGAGGTTGGACTTTTCCTTCTATGGAAAAGAATGTCATTGATCAGTTTCAAACAAAGCAATGACAAGGCTATATATCTCCCATCCCAGGAAGTGTTGAGGAAAGATTGGAAGGATTCCATTTGGCCAGGACCTACAGCCGGGAAACAACCCTTTGGTGAGACAGAAGGAAAGCAAAAGAGAGAGGCTAAGCTGATTCAATTCATAGGGTTTGGCCAGCATCGACACAGACAGTGAAAAACAGACCCCTGGGCTCCTGCCAGGGTAGCCCAGGAGAGGAGCAGGCTCAGGGGTGATGAAGCCTGAAAGTAGGTGGGAGGGATGGAGGAAGCAATCAACCGGGAGTGGTTACCAAGCACCACTGGGGGCAGAGTAAAGTTATTAAAAAGACGTGAGTTTGAGCTTTATGCTGGTAGACTAAAAAAAACGGGAGGAAAGTCCCCTAGGCCATGGGTTTGCAAATAGTGAAGGGGACAAAAGTTCCTGGAAAACAAACCAGAGTCCCTGGGAGACAGGGAATTCATGACTGTGGTCAGAGTAGAAAGTTTAACTTTTGTAATGACAGAGGTGGAGCACTTTCAGCCAACCTTTAACTCAAAGAAGCAGTCTCACTCAGAGGTAGGTAGTACTTGCACTGATGTGATGTAGGTACAGTCTGCCCTGAACATCTGGGATCTGTAGTATGGGTTTAGCTAACAGGCATTCAACCAGCTGCAGAGTAAACAGATTTGGGGAAACATTGCATGTCTGAACATATAAAGACATTTCCCTTGCTGCTGTTCATCATCATCATCATCACCATCATCCAGGAGGTGGAAACAAGGTCTCATGTATCCCAAGCTGATGTCAGATTCACTGCATGACTGAGGAGAACCTTGAATCTATGATCCTCCTCCCTCTGCCTCTCACATGTGGAATTGCCAGCATGTGACGCCACGCCTGGCTTTGTCACTGTTTTTCTAAACGACGATCTCTGGGAACTTCTGTTGTATTAGGTGTTGTAGATGATACAGAGAAGATTCAAATGCTAGGGCAGGATGTTCTCGACTTACATGCAAACGCCATATATTTTCTATAAGGTTGGTGAGTATTCTCGAAGGGTCTCAGACCCAGTTCCATGCAGATGCTGAGAATGGACCAGAGTTTGAGGATTTAATACTATAGGACCACACGTGTGTATTTTGAAGTCACTGTGATCTAAGAGGGGAGGGGCCTGTTAGTTTTAAGGAAGATCAAGAAGCATCACAAAAGACCACCTCTGCTGTGGTCTTCAATGTCAGGCACCGTCTGCCTGCAAGAGTGTCCCTTCAGATGTTGTGGCTCTGCCCTGCCACTCCAACCCAGCTGGCCTTTCTTTCAGTTCCTGGAATGTTCTGGACTCTTGCTTCACCTCAGAGCCCTCACAAATGCAGTTTCCTCTTCTGAGAAGTTTTAGCGCCCTCTGCTTTTACTCTCCCTTCCTCCACAGTGGTCAGATCTCATTTTGAAAAAAAATCACATCCCCAGGCAGACTTTCCCCAAATCCTCATGCCCCGACCCTGTGTTTGAGCCTTCCTTAGACTTCCCGAAACTACCTAGTACCTTTTAGTGTTCACTACAACTTCGGCTCAATATTTTGCAATGACTTGCTTGCAGTCAACATCAAGAGATAGATAGATCTTGTCAACTCTATAAACTACGCAAACCCTAACACAACACGTGTAGGACCTTTTACTTCCTTTGGTTCACAGAACCAGAAGTAGCCCAGTGCAATTGTGTTAAGTTCACACATACACACATGCACATGCACACATGTGTGTGTACATCCCAACACACTCCACAACTACAGCTCCATACCCACCCCCATGCCCACAGTCCTACAGCCTCACCATCCCTCCATAAACATGCATAATTTGAGGGTGGAGAACACCATGGCAGCAAAGACATGACAATGGAAGTCTGAGTAGGTTGGTCACAACACATCCATAATTACAAAATAGAATATTTAGCTATAAAATTTTAAAATGGTATTATAATAAATTAAATTTATATTAAGGGTTGAAGTTGATTTGAAGATAACACGCTTCAATACATCACAAAATGGCTACTTTTCTGAACTAAGACTCTATAGGAATCAGGTGTGGGGGCCCACATCTACAATTCCAGGACTCAAGGAGGAGTAAGATTGCTACAGTTTAAGGTCAGCCTGGTCCCTTGTCTGGTGGTTTCTGTAGGATGTGGAATCCCAGTTTTCTATTCAGTTTGTAGTTCTTACTCTTTATGCAGTTGTTAGCTTCGTTGTCCTGCTTCAGTGATTGGTATGCCTGGCTTCCCTCATCCGGAAGGCCCTTGACTTTATAGAATCTGCCTGACATTTTCCCTGTCACTCAACACCAAGAAGTTTATCAGTTCCTCTGTGCTTCTGGCCTGGACATTTCTTCTCTCACTGTTATTTTATCCTCCTCCTCCTCCTCCTCCTCTTCCTCCTCCTCCTCCTCC
>NC_034610.1:42629259-42630369 GCF_900095145.1 Mus pahari | reverse complement strand
TCCTCCTCCTCCTCTTCCTCCTCTTCCTCCTCCTCCTCTTCCTCCTCTTCCTTCTCTCCCTCCTCCTCTTCCTTCTCCTCTTCCTCCTCTTCCTTCTCTTCCTCCTCCTCCTCCTCTTCCTCTTCTTCCTCCTTTCCTCCTCCTCCTTCTCTGTTCTCTCTTGTCTCCTCACATCCCCTCACATCTCTTCCTCTTTCTGTACTGAAACAGACTTTCAAAATACAGCTCAGACTGGCCTCAAGCTTGCAGTCCTCCTGCCTCTGCTTCCTGGGGGCTGGGATTGTAGGGATGTGCCATCATACCCACGTCTCATCCATTGAATTCTTAAAGCATATGGTAACTACAAAATTGTAATACAAATTATCTTGGATTTCTCAGTGTATGTTCTTGGGAGTAGCACATATTCCAAAGTGGATAATTCATTTCTTACCAAGCTGAGAGAAATCAAATATTGAATAACCTAAATTACTGCTATGTTCACCATAGTGGGCTGCTTAAATTGTCTAAGTACAGAATGTGCAAAATCCAAACAGCTTAAGAATTTACTTTATGCCAAGAATTATTTTCAAAATCAGTTTTTAAAGAGAATATATTGGATAACCCCTTATTTGTTATTTCCAATTTTCTGTGTGCACTGCTGAAAAAAAAAATGTATTTGGGTTGGTCTAGAAAGAAATCATTCTAAAAGACAAGAGCAACATTTTACTGTTACAAAGACATGGTCCAAGCCAGTTACAATTATAGGCTGTTTATGAGGAATGCTGAACAGAGAGGAAAGGAATTCATTGTACCCTCCTAACAGATTGCCATGACTCCCTCAACATGTTAAGAAACTGCTACAAAGTACCATTTAAAATAATTCAAGGTTTGTTTCTCTGTGACTCTCACTTAACTAAACAACTATTCCCAATGATTTTCTTCACTGTATATTATGTATAAATTTAGCAAGCTTTGTCTTAAACTATGTTTTAAGACGTAGTTCTTCAAAAATATTTTAAATTATTAAAAAATATATAAATAAGTACCACAATTGATGTAAAACAAAACCTGCAGGAAAGAAAGAAGAAAGAAAGAGGGAGAGAGGGAGAGAGGGAGGGAGGGAGGGAGGGA
>NC_034610.1:42617496-42629248 GCF_900095145.1 Mus pahari | reverse complement strand
GAAAGAGAGAGAGAGAGAACATCAAAAAATCTGTTTCTTTACTTCATATACCTGTTAGGAGCCAGACATGGTGGTGTGGGGGTGGGGGTGGCAGCAGGAGAATTAGTGTTGTAAAGCCAGCTTCAGCTGCTTTAAAAAAAAACAAAAACAGCAAAACAAAACACAAAACAGACATAGCTACTTACATTTTTATGGTTCAGAGATCACTGCCATTATATTAATAAAGTAGCAATAATATTTAATCTAGGATCCCTCATCCTGAAAGAAGCAGTGGAGGGGCACATAGTCGTCGGTTTTCAATTAACTATAAGGACTCCTTAGAGAGTTTATAGAATCTGAGATAATTTTGGTTAGGTCTTAGGGCAGACAGTGGATCTCAGTATAAGCTCGTACAGTATATCCCACTTTCCATGCATCGTTATGACAGTTCGTGTATCATTCCTCAAAAACTTAGATGAGGCATTATAAAATTTGAAGTTCAGTTTTCTTCCTGTTACTGATGAAACGTAGTGTGGGCAATTCTGGAACATCCAGGAATCTGACCTGACCAAAGAGGAAGTTACCAAATATGGCTGCACAGTGTCAGATTGCTTCTCCTGTGCAAATCACCTGAGGTGAAGAGGTTGGGAATACCCTTATTAAAAATTCCTGTACCAAACTCAACTTTAAAAGATGGGTTCAATTTTTAAAAGACGAATGATGGGAAAATACAACAGTCGTAGGTGGGGAACCACCCAAAGTTTTGTGTAGACTCATGGGATCCGTGTAATCACAGGCACTAATTTCAGGAGCTCTGCTTCAAGTGGCATTTCCTTTTGATCCACAATGGGCATCTTTCTGTTTCAGATTGTCTGTGCACAATCCCCAGTGAGGCAAGCTTCAGTACCCGCACAGATGATAAGCATAAATACGCTGGGCACCCCATCTGCTTCTGAAAATGAGTTTACCTGGAGATTCACAATACAGGCTGAACTTGTACCATTCTGTATGTAGATAGAGCAAAACTGTGGCATGCTTAGTGATGGGATAAAACATGCAATTTCTATTTCACATGGAATGTGTTACATATCATAACATTAAGATAACACAATACAAAAGCTTAAGCGCTCCTGAAACTCCACTTGCTAACCAGGAGACCCCCGACCTTTAGCATCCCCACGTCTAGCCAAGCCACTTTTACTCAGAAAACCTAGAGACCCTGAGATAAACACTTTAGTATAGTGATTGAGAGCATGGGTGTTCGAGCCAGCCTACGTTGCCACTTTAGGAAAAGACAGCTTTGGGCGTGTCACTTCGCTTCTCTGTCCCCGCCTCATCTGGTCATCAGGGATTGCATTCCTGTCTGCTTTGTGAAGTGGTTGTGAGAGTTAGGTGGGCACTGCTGCATGTGAAGCAGTGCGATCACCATCACCAAGCACTTGGTGAGTTCTGTCAGCTCACAATTGCCCTTATGACATCCATACTAATCTTGTCTTTGCTTCTTGCCAATCTATTCCCCAGGGTCGTCTTACTCACTCTGAAATGACACCTTCAATAGGATGCTTCCCAGATCTTATGTATAGCCATAGACCATTTGGCTCCCAGTTCCTAAGGCACTTTCCTTGAAATTGTATAGTCGTTTACAACTATGGTGTGTTGATGCACAAACCATCACACAGGTGACCTTATGGGTCGGTTGGTTCTGAAGTCCACTCTTGTTCAGACGAACTATTGTCCTCTGATATTGTTTGAAGCATTAATGCCAACATTATGATGCTGACATTATAATTAATCTTTCATATCTCATAAAAGTTGTATGCTTATTAACTGCATCCTTTGTTTTCCTAACAATAACCCTGGGCAGGTACTTTGTAGTCTCATTTTGCACACGAGGAAACCGAGGCATTAAGAGACACAGAGTTTTAGACATTACCGTAATGGTGCAGTCAAAGCTGTCACGGAGGCACATCAGGCTCCAAAAGTATAATTTGCCCATCTGTCTGCCACCTGTCACTGTTGATGGTAATGTTACAGTGTGGGCTTCCTGTCTTCTCTGAGAAACTCTTTGCCCTTTGATATCAAGCCCCTGAACGTGCTACACTGGTGGTAAAGGAACTCATGAGCTGGTACATTTTCCACATTTTTATTTTCTACTATTTTTTCAGTGATGAGGATCCAAATCTCACGTGTCAAATAAATGCTAACACGGAGTTATACACCGCCCCAGTTCGCACATGCCAGGCGACAGTTAACACTGAACTACACATACAGCCTGTTTTTTTTTTTTTTTCTTCTCATACTTAAATAACTAAAACAAAAAGGGAAATACAACTTTGTGATACCTTCAGTTACCATGTCCACGAAGGAAGTTTTACTGCTGGATTACCATACATGTTGATGTACACTTGGTCTGCTGAAGCCTGATTGTGACTGTAGCAGCGCTGAAATGATAAAACAGAGATTGTAAGCCCCCCCAATCTGAGAGCATTTACTACCTCACCAACCTGGCTGTAGATTCCTGCTGCTTATGTGTGCATCGGGAACCAGCGGCATCAGTTGGATGTCAAAGGAGCTTCTAAGAGAGCCAAAGTCTTGAGTCTTAGCTCAAAGTCTGAACTAGAATCTATGCTTTAAACAGGCTGCCCATCTGCTTGCTAAAGCTTGCATCTGTAGAGAAATACAACTCAAGGAGGTCCGGAGCTTTGGACAACTTAATCTTTAGGTTATATGGATCCAATAAAATCTTCCTTTAGAGCCCACTTGAAGGAATGGAGGTCTTAGCTCTATTAGACTTGACAATGTCAGCTACATAATTGTATTAAATAGATTCCAGCTAGCTCCCACAACTGTGAACTGTGCTCAGGTGAACCATACATGGCATTCTTAATTGGAGACTCATTTTGGTTCCATGAAAGCTAGAGAAGGTAGCTTAGAAGCTTAGAGCATTCTTGGAGTGATTGATCAACAATTAGCAGCCAGTACTAACAGAAAGCTGCTAAGGAATGGATAAGGAACTATCCTCTTGCTTATTCTCTATCCCCCTAATTTCCCCTACTTGAACCAATTGCAGGTTCAACCCCACCCGGGGCTTGGGAATAATTGCGTCCTCAGTCACCTTTCAGGTGACTCAGCATCAAGTCATTACCTCTTAAAGAACTACTGTCACCACCTGCCCTATATTCAGAAACTGGGTGACAACCTTATACCTCACATATTCATTCAATCAGAGGGCTTCTTTTTTAAAACATGCCAGCAAGAAGTCAGAGAGATGCAGGATTCTTAGAAATAAGCCTTCTCTTTGTACTCAAATGAGTCAGTTCTTTTACCCAAGTACCTACCTTGCTACCACCTTGTCTGAGAGCAAATCCAAACATGTTCTTTCAGAAAGAAGGTCATTGGACACCCAACTTAGACCCATCTTTTTTTTTTTTTTTTTTTTGCCAACTCTGGAACTCTGGGTGCCCATGTAGTCACACTCCCAGATTCTAGGCCTCCCACTCTGTGGAACCATCAATATGACGCTGACCTTCAAGTGCCTGGCCCACTTTCCCAATGTTAGCTCCCTGCCCCAGCTCCTCCGTGAATAGGCATCTCTTCCTACTTTCTCGTGATAAAGCCTCACTCTCCTCAGCAGTAAGAAAGCTTGTAAGAAAGCTTGTGTGGTGGCACTAATGGAAACTGGGAAAGGAATTCTGCCTTCATGCATTCGCCGCCATGTAGGGGGCGAAGCATGCCAAGATGCAGAGATAATGCTCTTCTCTTGGCAAATTCATTTTCTTTGATCCATGAACTTCACGTGCTTCTTCCCTTGGGGAATAATTCATTTTCTGGACTATCTTTTTTACCCATATGTCACTTAGATTGGACAGGTTATCTGGTAAAAGCTAAATGAAAGTGTCACAAGCTTTTCACCAAATACAGATCTCTAAGCATGAAGGCCAATAAGAGACAGGGCACCTCTGAGAGCTTGTGTGGCATTTTCAGATGATGTAGAAACATACATCTTGACCCTTGAAGGCAAATGTATATGAACATATAAATTTGCCAAGGCTTTTCCATGCTGATGTTCAAACCAGGAACTGTATAGCCCTTGGCAAAGGTGTCATTTTATTGACAAAAAGAATGCATGCACTCATGTATGACATGATAATGCTGCTGCAGCAGATGAAGTGTTCTCTGACATAGTCAAATAGCATCCCATGTATTTTACAATTGATTTTATTCTTTTGATTTTTAAGAGTAAATGCATGTTTAAATGATGCACATGTGTAGGTTTGTACCATGTCACAGCATAGAGGTCAGAGACGAATGTGTGGAGTTGGTTTCCCTTCCACTTTCCCATGGATTCCTGGTCTGAAATCAAGCTCTCAAGATTTTGCACTGAACACTTTTACCCATGGGGTCACCTTGCTGACCACTGCTTTTAATTTCTTCTGGATATGCTAATTTAAATGCTGGTTTAGTAGCACAAACTTAAGAGACAACTGACTCTCCCTCATCAGGTTAGATCTGTGATCTAGTCTGTCAGTTATTTTAACTGTGAAGTGGAATCATTACATCTACTTCAGAAGACTAAATATGGGGAAGTCAAACATGGAGTTCAGTAACTGAGCACACTGTGTGCATGCGATGCACAGACATTGAGCACACTGTGTGCATGAGATGCACAGACATTGTGCACAGAGCTGAGATGACTATCCAGAGCTGCTGGGTGATTAACAATGTCCCCCACACAGGCACTTCTCCTTGGGTGCTGATACATCCCTTATGCCGGCAGGGCAGCCATTCCTGTTTAATTTAAATCAACAAGGAACTTTTGGAATCTCTACCAAAGTTGTGGAGGACATCCTTGAGTGTGGCAGGAGGAGGAAAGAATTTCTGCTTCAATGACAAAGTCAATTATGAATCATAGTCATGGAAATTTGACAATACTGAAAGATGATTTATCTTACTGATTAGTCACACATATTCCAGGATATAGCAAGAAGTGTACATTTGTCATACAGTGAATAGCTGACTGTATGTTCCATGTTATACTAAGACACCGTCTGTTAGTTTGATTTTATCTTTATCAGAACTCCTTAAGGAAGTGTCTTGTGGGGGTGTTCAACTGCTGTCATAAACATTATGACCAAAAGCAACTTGGAGAGGAACAGGTTTATTTTGCTTACAGTTCTGTAACATCATACATAAGTGAGGAAATCAGGGCAGGAACGCCAAGCAGGAACTTGGAAGCAAGGACTGAAGCAGAGGCTATGATGGAGTGCTGCTTATTTCAGCACTGCTTCATATACAGCACTGCCTTCATATACAACCCAGGACCATGAGCCCAGGGATGGCCCCACCCACAATGGCCTGAGCCTTTCCGCTTCAATCATTCATCACAAAAATACCCTATAGACTTGCCTATAGGCCAACCTGATGGGGACATTTTCTCTGTTGAAGTTCCTCTTCTCTGATAATTTTACCTTGGGTCAGCTGACAACAAACAAACAAACAAACAAACAAAAATACCAAACAGGACAGGTAGGTACTATCATTATCCTCTTTATATTACCTTCCTTATAGAGGAAGTTTAAAATACTACAGAGACACAAAAATAGTTAAATAGAAAGACATAGCTTAGTCTTCAATACACAGATTCAAACCATAAATATGTATAATCCTCCTAGTTTAATTTTAGATATGTATACTCCCTCCAAAACAAACTAACTGATTCTGTTTGTGGAAGAGGAACTAGGTAGATCCTACAGTTCATGTAAAATATAAATAACCGATAGCCAGACATTTTTAGATTGAAAACTAAACAGATGGCTGGAGAGATGAGTCAGAAGTTAAAGGGTTTGATGTTCAAGCCCACAGGCCAGAGCTCAGACCTCAGAATCCATGGAGATGCTTAGTGGGTGTGGTAAGCTGCTCACAATTCCACCCGAAATGCCAGAGACAAGAGGCCCCAGCAGCAAGCTGGCCTGTGTCAATGAATAAGGTGTCAATGAATAAGGTGTCAGTGAATAAGGTGTCAGTGAATAAGGTGGAAAAAACGTAAGGAAGACTCTCAACACCAACCTCAGGCTTCCAAACACACGCACATATGTGCACATCACCCACATATATGCAAGCGTGAATATATACATCACTTATGCAAGAAAAAAACTAAAAGTAAGCTTCTATTGGATGTTATGACATACCATACCATTCTGACTATAAAAACAACTTATTTGCATAGGAACAGATAAAACATTAGTAGAACAGACCAGAAAAATCCATCAGTGGCTTAAAATGCACAGAGAAATTTAGTGCACAATAAATTCATCTGGATATTGACACAGTTATCAATAAATGTTATTGGAACCAACTGGTAGCCACTGGATAAATAAAATTATATTTCTACCTCATAGGCAAAAAGACAATATGGGCCAAATGTTTAAATGTGAAAAGTCAGCCATAAAATGTTAGGAAGAAAATTATAGAATGAAACTTTTTGAATGTGATACAAACCCGGAAGCCGCAGAACATTTGTTTAAAGCTCTTCTTGGAAAGTCATCCCATATGCAAAGGTGAAAGATGACATTTACATATTCTATAAATATGCTTGTATATTTGCAGTGCATAAGTCAGAATGAGAACTAATTTCCCTATACAGAATGATCCATACACTTTAACAAAAAGAGACCATTGCCCAAGAGAGAATACATAAAGACTTGTGGTTAGAGAAAAAGAAGTTTTTTTTTTTTTAAAGGCCTATTAAACACAAAAGCATAGTCATCCTTCAACTGAAGATTTTCCCTCTTGTGGAAGCATGGAAGCAGCTCTCAGACACTACTGGTCCAGAGGAGGCAGCCACAGTGAACAGTAAGTGAGCAACTTCTACCAGACTCCTCACTCCCACATGCAAAGGTGGGCTTTGGGCCCTGTAATGCCATGTATGATAATGGGTCTTACAGAGAAGTTCATGTGTGTGCCATCTCCACCCAGCTGAAGAGTTGTCTCCCAGAACAGAAGACTGGAAGTTAAATGATGCCAGGATTTGTGATGGAATAGAGGAGCCATGAGTAAGACGGTGAGGTAGATTTCACATTCTGATATACACAACCAACAAAACTAGCTAAGCCATGAAGAGAAGCTTCTAGAAGTCAGGTGACCTTCCTTACACGACCTTGCACTGTAGGATGATGGTTAATACGAGCACTGAACTTTGTCTGAGCACAAGCCTGGCTCTAAGAGATTGTGAGCACTGTAATTGTGCTGATGCAACAGTCACATTGTGGGTAAAATAGTAAAGGTCAGCAAGTGTCATAACTTTGTGACCGTAGAGCACTTGTTTCCTTGAGTGGTTTGTTCAAGGACTAGGGAAGTAGTGTAGGGTAGAGGACCTGGTTTCAGGATACTGGCCCATTATACCTTGATAATGAACAATTTAGTTATTTTTAATACATTTATCTATCTATCTATCTATCTATCTATCTATCTATCTATCTATCTATCTATCTATCTAAGTGTGTGTGCATGTGTGTGTGTGTGTGTGTGTGTGCGCGTGTGTGTGTCCACATGTGAACGTTCACACATGGAAAGCATGTGGTGATGAGAGGACCACTTGAGGAAATCAAACCTTTCCTTCCATGTTGGGTTTCAGGGACAGAACTAAGGTTGTCACCCTTGGTGGCAGGTATTTGCCCTTGTCTAGCTGTCTTTCTAGTCCTGATGAGCAGTTTAGTCACACTTTTCCCTTAACCTCCTGTCAGAGACATCTGGGACAAGAAGGCTATACCTATATTTCTTTATTTCCACTTAGGGTCACTTGAACTAGTTTCCAGCTGAGAGACATCGTATCGAATAGCATAAAAATTCATTCCGCTCCTTGGAAAGCATTTTGTACTTACGGCAAAACCTTTTCCAATCTGAAGGAAAAAGGACTAAGCATACTGGAGCATTGTCATCCTAGAAAAGTTTGCAACAGCATCATAGTTCCATTTACAGAAGGAAATGAATGCAGAGTTCTTATCTAATTAAAACAGCTTGGAGAAAGAAAGTGTGCAAGGGGTAATTACAGGACCTAACTTGGCATTTGGCCCAGAAAAGCCAGGTTAATGGCTTTCCTATGGGGGAAAACTGCCAGAAAACTTCAAATTATAATAGTTGCTGTAGAGCTGTAGAAAATTTTCACCTGAATCCCATGGAGTTGATTGGAATGAATTTTGTGGCCCTTGGCATATGTCCCAGAAAAGCAACCATTCATTCTTCCGTAGATATCACTGCTAAGTGTGATGAAGGTTCTGAGAACTTTACATCATCAATGCTAAGCTCTTTCTCTAGCTCCCTTTGTCTAGCGTTTACTTAAATCAGTTCAGCTCTTACCAAGCGTTTCTGTGTAAAAGGCAATGGAAGCAACATCTGTTTAGAGGAATAGATGTGGCTAGAGCTAGGACACTCATCTACTTGCGTTAAGCACGGACTTGAGGGGAGCCTTGCTTTCATCTCCAAGGAAGTCAAAGATGCTCACGTAGGTCATAGTTTGGTGATCTCCATCCTGGTTGTGTTTAAGATTTCACATATTTGGAATAAACAAAGTAAGTAAATATAAACAGAAATTTTGAACTCCCTTGTACAATAAAAGTAAGATGCCTCCCTTTGTAATATAGAAAAAATATGAATTACCTCCAGCTTTTAATTTGAATAATTATAAACAAACCTTAAGTGGGGAAGAAGCCTTGTCCTGTTAATAAAATGAACAGATAATGAGTAACATGTATTCTCTGTGTCTTATTTTGTGCTAGCCACTGCTCTTAGCACCTTACATATATGCATTGTGGTTAATCTTCCCAATAACTCTAGAACCTATTATTACTTCACTTTTCAAATACAGAGCTCATGTGGGGAAGACAGTAATGTGACCAAAGTTATGTGACTTGGTGCGTGACAGACTCCTGCCTTGAACCCACAGTCTGATCTAACTGCTCTTCCCAGATTACTGCATCCCGTGCTGTTATTAACGGATAGCAAATTCTCTGATGCAGTCCAAGATAGCCCTAGAGTTAGGTTGGCTCTGACCAACTAACAAATCCAACCATGTCTTCCCCTCTGTGTATGTATGTTTGTATATATGTTTGTTGGTTTGAGCCAGGCCCCCATATAACCCCGGGGTGACCTTCAACTTGCTGACGTTAGACGACCAATCCTTTTGCCTCAGCCTTGAAGGTGCTGAGACTCCCGGCATGCATCACCAGAGGTGGATCTTTTCTGTTTATAAATGAACAAAATTAAGCCAATTTAGGAAAGGAGAGGGAGTCTCCTAGTGACTCTGGACATTTTACCTTTTATTCCGGTTCTCAAAACGGCCCCTATAGGAATTTGCAGCATAAATATTTCATTGCTTTTTAAAATTTAAAAACAAGTATTCACTTGAGCAAATTCAGTCTTTCCAGCTAAACTCACTGGCTCAGATGATGATTCTTTTGGCTGAGGCGCTGTTTTTCACTCACATCATCTGGGTGAGCTGTAGGAAGGCACCATGGAAGCCCAACAGATTCAGGTCTGGGACCATAGCTCAGTTATCATAAAGACAGCAGCCATATCTAGGCAGTAAGATAGAGTAGGCTGACCATTCTCAAGTGATTCAAATTACAGTGCCCACGGCCAAGGGTTTTTTAGCCACTCAAGAAATATAGTAATTTTCCTGATGGTTCAACGCTTACATTTTTTTTAAATGATTTTTTGTTTGTTTGTTTCCCGTCTCAAATCTCACATTTGTTCACATTGGAATGTGGGACAGACATCAAGAACATCTACTGAATATCAAGGCCGATTCATGATCCGGGTCAGCCAGAGACTCTAAAAACGGATCATGAAAACTTAAAGAACTTAAGATATCTCTCCTCAGAAATCCACTTCACAAATGCAATGTAACAAGTTGAAAGGTTTTGTTTTTTTGTTTGTTCGGGTTTTTTTGTTGTTGTTGTTTGTTTGTTTGTTTTTAAAGAATTGATTGTTGCTGTTGATTTGGTGTGAGGAGTGCTTCTAGAAGATATAAAAAAGGTCACTTTTCTCCTAAAAGAATATAGAATTTTACTCTAGAAATAAATATAGCATTGTTGTAGTCCTGAAAGAGTTGGGAGCTAAAAAGGCATTCCTTAGGTGTATTTCTCACCCCATCTCACCACATCAGCTTCCTGTAAGGCATAGGCAAATATGGCAACTGCCCAATATTCTTCTAACAAGAAACTCCAAAATTAAGAAGACCCCCCATTCTTAAGACTTTGTGAGATCAGGAAGGGAAATAACCCTTTTAGTAATGTAAGCAAAGCATTAATAGTTTCCATATAATTTACTAGTGAATAAAAATTGGAAAACATCTTCAAACCTCTCAACATTTCCACGGGAAAACATCCAACGTATGTTCGTTTTCCACTTGTAATAAAATGAACTTACAAGGGTTTTGGCTCCACTGCTCTCCAGCCCCGTGGCAGGGGTGTTGTTTGGTGTCTAACAGAATGAACCTGCTCACCTCACCGCAGCTGGGAAAGAGAGAAAGGAGCCCTCTTGAAGAGTGTGTCCCCAGTGATGCTCCTCTCATAGGCCTTGCATCTGAAAACTTCTCTACCCTGCCTCCACCCACTAGCAGCACTGCATGCTGGGGACCGTGCCATCAACCCTTGGGTCTTAGCCGACAGCTATCTAAAGCACCGAGGGCACCCAGTAAGCAGGGACAAATATGTTCAATACATTTTACATAGGCTTGGTAGATCTTTGTCTTACTGGTATTTGTTGATTCAGTCAAAAAAGGGGATAGATGGCTGGCCAAGGCCATTGCAGAAACAAGCAATCCGATTTCAACCTGAACTCTCTTCTTTTTTGATGATTCAAGGTACACACAGAGACGCCTAATAGCAGGTTTGGGGACATAACATTTAGAAGCAGTACACATTGTTTTCTGGTATTGCCTTTGTTCTCTAATTTATGTCAAACAATAAATCATTTTAAAGGGTCAACCCAGCACTTAGGTGCTGTAAACTGTGTTGAGTGTTTATTCTCACAAAATATTGTATGTGTTGAGTTTTATAACATGCTTTTTTTTTTTCTAATGCTGGGCATGAAGCTTAGGGTAGAGCTAGCAAAGGCCTCCACCAACATACATGCTCTTCAACAGTTCAGATGTAAGATTTTAGAATTCTGTTGGACGAATGAAGTTTTTGACCATCCATACATAGCACAATCTCTTTCTCGCTCCCCTTTACCTGCTTCCTCCCTCCTTTTAACAGTTCCTAACATAATGACTTATTATAAATCCGTGTGAGAAGACCCAAGTGTCAAGGACTGGGAAAGGGAGAGTCGTTGCTACCAAGCATTGATGCCTAGAATTCACATGGTAGAAGGAGAGGAGAGAACCAACTCCTGAGAGTTGTCCTCTGACCTCCACACCCAGGCTAGTACTATAGGTGTGACAGTCACACATATATAACAACTATAATCAATTAATATAATTTTTTAAATTGAAAGTAAATCTCCCACTTTATTCATTCAAGGTGATTTCATTCATCTAACAAATTCTTATTTATTGAGTTCTGTTGCAAGATATTTAATCAGGTTGTACTACTGGAAAAACCTGGTTTTAGTTGTGGTGTGATTCAGCCCTTAGCACACACCTTTAGTCCCAAACGGTGAAGGTAAAATTAGTTTGTAGAAGGAAATAGCCATGTTTGATGTCTAATTGAGTGGCAGACAAAGTGACAAATAGGAGAAAGATTTGACAGAATGGGATCTGCCCAACTCAGGAGCA
>NC_034610.1:42551056-42617175 GCF_900095145.1 Mus pahari | reverse complement strand
GAGGGAGAGGGAGAGGGAGAGGGAGAGGGAGAGGGAGAGGCAGTTTTACCAGGACAGTTTTATAGAGACAAGTAGAAGAGAGAACAAACTACAGGTAAAGATAGAACAAGACAGAATAAGGAGGAACCAGAAGATTAGAACATAGTGCTAGAGATAGTATGAGGCCAAGCAGAGTAATTCAGAGGCCTAGAGAGAAGCCAGACTGAATCAGTCAGCTTGGAGAGGAGTTTGAACCAGAACAGCCGAACTGACCAGCCAGCTGGACTTCAGACAGAATAACAAAGTGTACGATTATTCAGCAGTATGTCTCAACGGCTGAAAACATTCTGTGCCTAGATAAGACTGGATGGAGGTTAGAAGCTTCCAGGACTAGGCCTAGGCTAGCAGACAGAGGCAGTAATCACGTCAGGCGCATAAACGTCACTACTCCAGAAGTACGGAATATACATCAGACACACTGCTGACTCAACAGACACGGGAGTGAACCCTGGTGAGCAGGCGTCCTGTACTCAGGTTCTAAGGTGGAAAGGCAGATAACCAACAACTTTCAGGAAAATAGTGATGCATTTGGGATTGCGAGAAATACTGCAAAGAAAAAAAAAAAACAAATGAGAAAAGTCAAGGGAGGAAGTGAGTTAGTTAAGGCTATTTCACTGCAGAGGCTTGAAAGCTAAGCCACCCAGAAGGCAGCCTACGGAGAAAAGACCTCTGTTCCATTGTTTATGGTGAAACAAGGACCAAGAGCCTTTTAAGTACTTGCGCAGAGGCGAATCTTAAGGAACGGCTAATGAACCGTTCACGTTATTTAGGACCACCATGAAAGTATATTTCCAGTTATGTCCATGAGGGTGTTTCCAGAAAGTGTTAGGTGAGGAGGGGTGCGACCAAGCTGAGTGTGGCTGGGGCTGTTCCAGAGGATGGGGTGCCAGGATGAATGAAGGGGAGAAGCCAAACTGTGTGCCAGCATTCATCGGTCTCTGCTTCTGACCTCAGATGCAATGTGATCAGCCGCCTCCCGTTTCTCCTCTATGGCATCCCTACCGCCGTCTTCATTCTGTGAGCCGGAAGCAAACCATCCCTTCTTGCCTTAGGTTGCTTTGATAGGAAATTAGCCACCTCAAGGAAAAAAGTAACAAATACAGAGATACAGGCCCTCCCTCTTGTCTCAGGAGTAGACAGCACCAAATTCTCTTCCAGTGATAGAATAGGTACCAGTCACTGAGCAGCTCATCTCAATGCCTGGTTGCTTGCAATGGATCTCAGAGAAATGCATAAGGAGATATGCACTGGCACGGTCAATCCTGAAGTTATAAAAAGAGAGGTCCAAAGAGTCAGATCATACAAAAGCTTATTCAATAAAACTGTTACAGACCAAGATCCGGCTCAGAAGATCCATAAACCCCCCCCAAAAGCATTGGGATTACACATGGATGGTAATCAGAATGAAGGAGGAAGAATGTAACGTCCGTACATATAATCTATTGTCAGAGAATAAAAGACAAAGGTGTTTGTATTTAATACAGTGAGGTTCCCCTTCCATTGTTATAAAGCTATAGTGTGGCTTCCACTCAAGGAGTCTCAGGATGGAAGTACACCGTCTCCTTTCCCAGCCCTCCCTCGTGCAGCAAGCCAAGGTGCTTGGGATTTCCTGAGGTCCCTAGGCATAATTTCTTTAAAAAAAAAAAAAAAAAAAAAAAAAAAACATGGTAACACGTTGCTCTCTATTTGAAAAGAAATGAGCATAGATCAATTGCGTTGTCAGTTCCAGAAAACAAGTCCCCAAATGACCCAAAGCTTAAATCCCCCCCCCTTTTTTTTTTTATGAAGATGAAGTATGAAGGAGAGAGAAGCAACAAGAAAGGAACAAGAAAGGTGGGGGAAACCAAAGCCTCATTGACATATTTACAAATAAATAATTTCTCTCTGTTACTAGCCAGCTTACTGTTTACCACCGGTACAAGCACACCAGGGAGCTACTAAGAACCCATTGCCCAACCTTTCCTAGTTGTTCATGTTTAATGGCACTCCCCACAGAAACAGAAATGAAACCAAGAACTGAGTCCTTTTATTTGTGGTACAAAATAAAATTACTCTGCCAGGTCACTCAGCCAAGTGTCGACAGTAAATTAAACTGGAATTCACAGAGTGAATTTTCTGAGTAGCTTGTGATTCCAGCAAACCATTGCTTTCAGGCCACCTGGGACGAGAGGAGCTGTCCCTAGCAGGAAATGTCCTGACTCTAGTGGAGGATTTTGTTCCTAGGACTAGTGACTCAAAAGAGCTAACTCAGGTGCTCTCCACTGGAATGAGTCTTGGGTCTCTTCCTTCAAGCCAGACAACTCCTGTGAGGAATTGAGGCCCCTGTGGACGAGGTGGCATTTCAGAAGACAGCAGCATCCACGTGATGATAATAACCATGATGTCACATCCCCAGGTCTCAGAGGGAGCTGCTCCTGTCTTCCCAGAACTAGCCCATGTAGTAGCTCTGCAAACGTACACTGTATTCCTTATTCCTCTATTTGATTTATTTATTTTTGAGACAGAGCCTTCTCTGGGGCCCTGGCTTTCTTTGTTCTTACAATGGGACCCAGAGTAGCTTCAAACTCTTGTCTCAGGTCTGGGTGGCTGAGATCATAGGTGGGCAGGATTCGAAGCTGCCTTGTAATAACTAAACTACCAGACTCGTGTCAAGCCATTCGAATGTATTTATTAGGGGATCTACCTTTTCACTAGAGAGCAATGCTGGGAGAGGAAAGGGGCAATTGTGGGCCCAAAGTGTCCAGTTTTACTTGGCTCTGTGTTTGCCACCTTCTGGAATTCCACAGCCTAACAGAAGCCATCACTGATTTCTGATTAAGAAAGGTCCTGAAGTGCATTTGAGCTGCACCTACACGTCTGCTACTTGTCCTATGATGGCCTGTTTTCCTTTAATGGGGGTCTCAGCTGTTTGTTGTTTTTTAATGGAGTGTTTGTTGTCTGTCTGTCTGTCTGTCTGTTCAGAACAGGGTCACATGCAGCCCAGACAGACTTGAAACTGTATAGCTACTGATGGCCTTGAATTCTTGAACGCCCTTTGTCCACCTTCCAAGTCCCAGGGTGACAGCAGTGAACTGGGGACCACCCCCCCCCACACACACACACACTAAGAGATCCTTATCTCTTTCATGGCATGGTTCATACAGGTTATAGGCGTGATCCCACAATTTAGTTCCTAGAGACCAACGCTCAGTACGAACACAAATTCTGACACAGTAAAAATGATACAGAACTCAGAAATTCTCAAAAATCATTCTGCACACCTAGAAAACCTCTCTCCTGTAATAAAGGGACTTTTTTTTCCTACTGAGTCCACTGTTGTTTGTTTTTTTTTCCCATACGTGCCCTTACCTTTTTGCAGAGCCCAGAGCATCTTGACAAGGTCTATAGTAGAAACTGAAGTCTCTTTGAAACCTTTCTGGTTCCTGATAGTTTCAATGCATTCATCGAATCTCCCCAGACTTGAGATGTCCTTACTGTACCCTAATAGAGGCACCCCTCCCCTCTCCCCTTCGGTCTTTTCCTTCTCATTCACTGCGCAGACATTCCTACTGGCCTTGCCCATTTATTTAGGAAGGGAAAGCTAAATGCACAGCCAAATCGTGCCCTAAAAGGCACTGAAAACTAGGAAGTATGCCCTCTACTTATTTCTCTCTGGGCTAGGAAGACCCGGAGGAGGCTACGCGAGCCTGGGGAAGGTTGGAAGGCATTGGGTGAGCTGCACAATTAAGCTGTGGGCACTGTAAAAGCCTACAGACCCTCCTCTGCATCTGCCCAGTCACAAATCTTGGCAGACAAGACGGCAAAGCAGTTCTGTGGGGACAGTGAGAACGACAGGTTAGAACTTGGTCTACTCCGGGTTTGGTATTCTTCTTTATTGAATTCCCAGCTCAGCAAACCTAGAAGCCAAACAGGAGCCAGAATGGACACATGGAAGCTGCTGGGATCGTCGAGGAACTGTCTGAGATGACAGCGAGTCTGGTTCTGTTGTGGTCTGAAGATTAATATTCTCTGTGCGGTGTGCGCTTTTCTGCCCTGCATCTTTTATCACCTCTGTGTGCCTGGGAGGTTTCTTGAGGGTGGAGCCTGTGTCTATTGTGGCTAGTTGCTGTGTTTGTCAAAGGAATTCCTAGGCTTGAGATAGTCACGTGGTTTATCCTCTCATGTGGGCTTTGGAGCAAGACAGACACAGTTCCAAAGGCTGTATAGACTGTGTAGACTGTGGGCATGCGCTTAAACTTCACATACAACCTTATGTGAGCCTGTAACAAATATGTCAGGAATGTCATTTTAAACTGCTACACTGTTTAAGTGTCCGGAGCTGAAAACATCTGTAAAGAAGAAGACAAATACTAGCAGGTTTTAAATAGAAACGGAGCAGGGAAAGATCTGTGTAGGGGGAAGTGGGGCGGGGGTAGCCATTAGACCTGGCTTGGGGTAGTGGCCAGTACTCTTGCTTCAAGCCTCTCATTACAAAGGAAAAAAAAAAATGCTGACATCTAGCCCAGTCACTACTGGGGAAAGAAGCCCATGTTTCTAGTTCAAACGTGCACATCTACAGTCTGGCAACTTGGCAAAGTAATCCCAGTGGCATTGAGTATTTCTATCTGGTTTGTGCTAGTTTCTAGGAATCCTGCCAAGGGGACCCTAGAGATACACACACTCCCATACACACACATACACACACTCACACATGCAATAAATTAAATATACTAAACACTCTTTAAAATAACATCAAGTCACTCTGCAGGCCTCCCATGGTCCCTGAAACAGATCCAGGCTCCTTCCCCGGGAGAGCCTCACACTTTGTACCCTGGCCCCAGCCTACCATCCAGAGAGCTCTCCTCAGCCCCTTGATGTACCAATGTGGCTGACCCTTGAGGTCTTATCTAGTCCGCCTGGAGGTTTCTTTGTCACGGAGTTTCAATGTCATCTTCTCAGAGTGGCCCTTCCTGGCCACCGAATGAAGCCACCCCTGTTTCTAGCGTGTAGCTCTGCAGAGAGTATCCCCCCCCGCCCCCATATGCACTCCACTTTCTCCAGAAAGGTTAAAGCATTTCTGCTTCTCTCTCTGCAGAAGTCAAGCCCCTGTGTCCAAGTGAAGCGAAGCTTTCTCCCCTCTAGAGAAAGGCAAGTCGGAGGTCAGGGCAAGGTGGAAGGTTATCCTCCATTAGCTTCATGGGGTGAACTAATTCTCAGGCCAGCCAGACAATACTTAAGAAAACAGCTGTAGAAGGATCGGGGAAAGCCAGCAATAAACTTGAAGCAATTTCTAAACTTAAACACGCTCCTTGGAACAGGGAAATAAAGGAGACTTGGAGGGTGTGTAGGGGTGGGGGTGGGGGAGGCGAATCTAATTCTCTCTGTAATTGACCTTGCCCCCGTAACTCAAAAACTGCAGGACCATAGGGTCTGATCTCACTCTGCACTGCAGCTAGCCTGAAGCTAACACATGGCTTGGAGAACCCTGCCGCTTTTGCTCTCAATTCCCTTCGGGACTTGTGGAGGGCTCTTTCTGAAGTGCTCATCACGTGCACAGCCCAGACTTCAAAGCCAGCTTCAAGCCTGAGGTCCTGTGTGTCTGGGTGGTTTTTTGGGTTTTCTTTCTAATTTCCCTTCCCTTTCACAGCTGATTTTTCTTCAGAAAAGAAGCTATAAAAAAGAACCTATTGCATTTCCCGTTCCCATCACCACGATTTCCACATGGATGTGACGTGGAAGGCAGCTTCCGAAATGCCCAGGTGACTCACGCGGGGACACCCCGGGGCGGGACCTAGGAGTTTCTCCGGGCGGGGCGAAGACAGCCTGGAGCGCCCTCTGCCGGTCGGCGGCGCGCCACGCAGGGTCACGTGACTGGAAAGTCCCTCGGAAATCCCCTGTGGTGGCAAAGCCTACAACTGAAAGGCAAAAAAAGGGAACTGCCCAGTCTGCAGCCTTCGGAGCCGGAGGCGGAGCGGTGAGCCAGGCCGCCGAAAGACGTGCACACCCCCCCTCCCCAGCCAGCGAGCCCGATCGGGCGTCCATGGGGCTCCGCCTCGGCCCGACCCCCAGCACGACCCGGACCGCGACCCCCGGCTGCGGCGCGCGCCAGTGACGGCCGGCCGGTCACTTGGGCTCTGCGAGGGCTCCGCGCGGCCCCAAGAGGTGAGCGGTGCTCCGGCTGCGGGGTGCACGGCTAGCAGGATGCGGGGGTGCACGGTCAGTGGGGTGCACTGGCAGCCAGATTCGGGGTGCACGGCCAGCTCAGTGTGGGGCTGGCTTTGCAGGGGTCCTGGAGTCGGGGGTATGGTTGGCCAGAGTTGAGGTCCCGGTGCCAGGTGTTTAGGTTGACAGCCCGAAGTTTCTCCAGCCGTCTAGTTAGCTATTCCTTGTCGATCCTGCAGGGTGACAAGAGCTGCAGCTGGCTGATGAATAGTCAGTCACCTTTCGGGTTCCTAGGTCGTGTGGTCGTGGGTGTCCCCCCCTCTCCCCCTTGGAAATCAAGTGCAGCGTGTTCATAGGCACGTAGACCTTGCAGAATCGCGCTGGGCTTTCTTCCCATATTGTGCACAACTGGCCCAACAGGGGATGGGCTTCTCAGAGGCCACCAAATCCAACTTGGAGACTTCGGTCAGCTAACCTTTCAGTGATCTGTGGGAGGAGGGTTGAGGGACGGGAGGTGGAGGGGAGGGGCGTGCTTTGAGATTGCCACTAGGTCCCTAGTTGCCACAGTTTAAGAAGAGTATGCATGCAGAAAGGATTCTCTGGCCTGCTAGTTGGGGACTCCACTTTAGGTGGCATGTAAGACTCCCTGCTGCAGCCCTGACTCCACACTCAGACTGTGGGTTGTCAGTCCTGGTCCATCGTCCCACATCCTGCCACCTGGCCTCTCAGGAAAGCTGAGGTATTAAGAGCTCTTTTTGGAGCATGCTTTGTTTTCTCCTGGTCTCTGGTCTTTCTTTGGAAAGCTAGTCTGGTCAAGTGGGGGCACCGTTTGGAGAACTGATCACTGTTAGCTAGCCTTCCATGCACTGATGTCCCAGATTATTGAGCAACCAGATTATTGAGGTCTCCATTCTTATTGTCTGAGAGGCTATTTGGATCTATTGCAGTTCATTGTATGGTTTTGTTTTTTAAGAGGGGGTACTTCCCAACAGTTGCCTGAGGCATCTGTTGATAAATAATACGTAAGTTTCCCACATCGCAGACAAAAAAAAAAAAAAAAAAAAAAAATCTGTTCAGAGTGGAAAAATAAAACTGGGGGAAAGACTTTGATGAGTAAGTTCTATAGAATCTTATTGATCCTGTGACAAAAATTTGGAAATTTATCTGTAAGGCAGTGAGGTAACAAATATATTTTTAAAAGTTAAGGGTAATGTAAAAAAAAATTTTACTCATAAAACATTACAATAATATGTCAGGAAAATTTATTCTCTAAATGTGGGGAAGTCCAAGAACTGGAAACTTGGGCAGAGGTTTAAACTGGCAGTGCAAGTGAGAGCCAATGAATGGGGTAGCAGTGGGCTAGCAGACATTAACGTCTGCATGTCTTATATAGGGTTTAGAGCCCCCACTGCTTTTATATCTATGCTAAAAGTTCTTTAGGTCCAGGAGAGTGAAATAGAATAGTCATGAAAATAGAGCAAGGTGCAACTCACTGATCTAAAACTTCTCCTTGCCTGTTTCTGAGAACTGCAAATGCTGTGCCTCAGGGTTGCTATCAGGAGACTAGCATAGGATTGAGGTAGGAATCAGGAAGGTTTGGCTTCCAGGAAAAGCTACGTCCTATGTTTGCTGGACCTGAGATGGGTCTTACCTTCATTGCCTTAGTTGCAGTGGTTGTGTCGTTCGTATCAAGGCTGGGAGTGAAGTCATACATTTTTTTTAGCTATAGCATCAAGCACAAGGATGGGCCTTAAATAGGTGGTCTAGCATTGCTGGTGGCATGAATTCATTGATGGCTGGCTGGATGGATGGATGGATGGATGGATGGATGGATGGATGGATGGATAGATGGATGGAGTAATGACATTGTGAGGGAGACCACTGCTACATGACCAAGGAGATTCATGTATGGTAGTTTTGTCTCACTCTGTCTGTGTTTCTGCCTAATTCTAGTTGCAAGGATGAACTGTCATCAGACCCAGAGAGTAACTCCTAGGCCTGAGCATTACAATGTAAATTCCCAATAGCAGCCTCTCCCTTCCAAGCAGGGAACAAGAGAATTTACACTACTGTATCAGGCTTAAGAGAACCCAGACCCTCTGAAGAGTGACGTCTCTGATCTCTAGATTTCTTCTCCTTCTTGCATAGTATTCACAACATTTTTGCCTGGTGTCTGCTTTGGAGGATAGCAAGGTGCCCGAATGGTATTAAGCTTCGCTGAGAAACTTCCTAGACGTTCTAAGTCATTGCTGTCTTCTAGGAAATTAGGATGTGTAGCCAAGTGCTCTATGAAGGGTCCATGGGACAGTGAAACAGAAGTGGCTCAGAACTGACCCACACGGGAAAGATGGCCATAGGCATCGTCGGTCCACATTCTTGCATAACTGGCTTGGGTGGTCATATGGCCACTCTTCATCCTGAGTGGTACCCCACTCAAATGCTTCCGATTTGCTTCCTAATTTAATTTCTTCCTCCTTTGACTGTGTTTGATCTTTTAGGGTAAAGGAAGGGGGAGGGGTGTCTCTGAGCTCTGGGACCTGGAAGGGCAGCAATAAATGGTGGTCTACTTGAGTTGAAATCACAGGACTCTCTGATGTCTGTTGTTGTTGTTGTTTTTTTTTTCTGAGAGGTGTGATATACCCTATTATCACTCTGTTCATTTGTCTCGTGTTATAAAGTTCACTGGCAAGGTTCTGAAATACAGCTGACATTTATTTGTTTTTAAAATTGCAAAGCACCTAAACTTTGTTTTATCATTGGTTATAAAACAAATTGGTGTTGACGCTTTACAAACACCCTAAACTCCCTGAACCAAGTACTTATACATTTCTTTGGGTCCAATAAGAAAGAGGAAATGCCAAGCATCAGCTAGATGCCACATGGGGTTTCCAAAAACTATCTGCTGCCCTTGTAGCATTAAGAAGGGGATGTTCCAATGACCTGGATCTAGACATGAGTCAAAAGTGAGGATTGAATGGTGGTGGTCTTCAATGACAGTCTAGACTCGGGACGCTGCTGAGTGACATCAGAGAGATGTGAGGTTGGCTTCGTGGAGCAGTACCTGTCGCTGAGAGAGAGAGAGAGAGACGGACTTGGATCACTGACAAACATTACTGAAAACTTGGGTTATTCCCCTCCTCCTCGGTACCCACGCTCCGCCTTCCTTCTCTTGTTTAGACTAATCTTTAAAAGTGATGTAACTTAAAACAGTCCAGTGTGAGTTCATCTTCAGGGCCAGCTAGTATCCTGGGAGTAGAGGTGACTAAGATCTTTTACCTACAGATTAGCGTAATGACAAGATCAAATACTGGGGTTTCCTGCCGGCAGGTATATGGGAGCAGTGTTAAAGGCAGGCTAACGGAATGGGCTTTACCCCTTCCTCTTCAGGCCTTGTCGAGGACCATGGCTGAACAACTTCTTCCTCAGGCTTTGTATTTGAGCAATATGCGGAAAGCTGTGAAGATACGAGAGAGGACCCCAGAAGACATTTTCAAACCTACCAATGGGATCATCTATCACTTTAAAACCATGCACCGATACACACTGGAGATGTTCAGAACATGCCAGTTTTGCCCACAGTTCCGAGAGATCATCCACAAAGCACTTATTGACAGAAGTGTCCAGGCTTCCCTGGAAAGCCAGAAGAAGCTCAACTGGTGTCGTGAAGTCAGGAAGCTTGTGGCTCTGAAAACCAATGGTAAGGCTTGCTCTTTTCCTCAAGTACCCTCATATTAACCGGAGAGATGGCTCTTGGTGATGTTTTTTGAATGGCATTAAACATTAAGCAGATGCCTATAGAAAACTCTCTTAAGGAATGGATGACAGCTGTTAATGTGTCTGATGAGTCTGCTGTTGTATTGAGGCAGGATTTCATTGTGTAGCCCAGGCTGGTTTTGAACTGGTGATCTTTCTGCTCCCATCATTGGGTGCTGGGTCGGCAGGTGTGCACCACTGCAGCCAGCTGTTGGATATTTGCATTTAAGGTGTTTCCTAAATGCATCTGGGTTAGGGTGCAGAGGGTATGAAGGCTCGTAGGATGCATTTCTAAACCCTATGCCCCAGTTGGGGGATTAATTTCCCTAATGCCTGCATTGGTTGAATCATCTATAATGTGCCCTTCACTGGCCAGAATGGAAAGGATTTAAAAGGTTTTAAGTTCAGAAGGAAAGTAGAGGGTTGAAAATCAGAATCACAGTCGTTTGCCACTGTCGTTAGGAAGATGCTTTTCCTGTGTTGATGGAATTTTCTAGATGAAAAACAAGTGATGCTCAGGACAGGAGATGCTTCTGTTTCTACCTCCCTTACCTGGGTTCTGTTGCCTAAGCAAATGAGACACAGCTTTTCTGCACTGCTCTTGGCACATCAAATCAAGTGAAGTGCAGAAGCAGATAATTATGTTGTCATTAAGGGGTACCTACACCTAAAGAACTTTACCGTTGATAACTTTTCTATGTCGACTTTTTAAAACCATGTCCTTTGCATAAGAATACTGGCAGAGACATTCAATGGCATCGTTTCATGCAATTACAGAATTCTGCCTTTACGATGTTGACATGTATTATTATAAGAAAAGAGAGCACATGAGATCAATTGAATACTTACCACGTAGGTAAGAGCACAGTCTCATTGTCTTGTATCAGTATCTGCCCCCCCCCATTCTGTGGGGCAGAAAAAAAAAATGCAACCAAGAGTAGAAAATTCTTGTTGGCAGTGATGGTGCTGGGAACGTTAGCTTAATAACTTAATTGGTACATTAACTTCGGCTGTTCTTGACTTGAGTAACTTAGTGATGGGTGGATGTGGGGTTTTGTTTGTTTTGATTCCGGGGACTCATATATCGCTCTACATCTTCCCTATATTTATGAAGCTTAGACTCTTAGAGTAGAGAAAAAGCTGGAGACAGTGATTCCCTGCGTTGTTCTTGGCATTAAGTCAAGTGATGCCTAGAAGTAGATAACCATATTAACTTGTCATCAAGGGGCTTATAGACCTGACAGTTTGTGGTTTTTACCATGTCCCATTTTGTTACAAAAGGAGAGATGGAGCTGAGAGAATTAGAAATGGGGTAGAGAGAAGAAAAGCCTTATTTTATTTGCCACTCATAGAATTAGCAGATATTATATAGTATTTCCTTAACAGAGGAAATATCTAATTTCCCGTAGAAAGAAAATGCAATGTAAATGCTAAACACTTCCCTTGCCATTTAAATCAGCAAGGATTCACACTACAAATAAAACTACCAAAGCAAAGGTATTTTGGTAACCCAAGGAATCCTAATTTCTCTGCTTTGAAGAAAAGTTGTAAAAAAGAAAGTATTTTTAAGGAGGAGGGGGTGGGGGGAACAAGTGGCTTTCTTCCCATTTGATTATTATTAGCATCTTTTCTTTCCTTTTAAAAACCCCTCCCCTCCAGGAGGCTTTCTTCAAAGGCAGGTCTGTTTGGGGAGGGGGTGATTCACAAGTCTGCATTTGAGGATCTGAGACTGTGGTGAATGAGGAAGGGAGTAGGTGGCATAAAATTGAAACTTCATGAAAGTTCCAGCGTCTATTGGCCGCGGCAATTTCACTTGTATAGTGAGTAGCCGGTTCCAGCTCAGCCTGACCACACCCACTTGGAAAGTCCAGGGTGCAGTTCACAGTTTAAATGTCTACACACCAGAACAAAACGTACAACAACTGTTGCTCAATTGCTAGTCAAATATCTTCGCACTGGGGAATTCCACATGTTACTTAGGGAATTTTATACTGGTGCATCTCAATAAAGAACTGAAAGTAAGCCCAAGAAGAAGAAGAGAAAAAAAAATAGCCTTATCTTTGCTCTAGATTTTGCAAAGGGGAAATTTCAACAGAATGTAGCCCTTGCCACACATCGGCCTAGACACTAGGCTCTAGTGATCCTTTCTGTTCATTAGTTTGGGAAACTGTTTGAAGCATGCACAATGAAGTGACCTGAGTATGGATTTGACAACAGGTTGTTTACTATATTTAGAATCTGATGGAATTTCAAATAGCTTTATTGCCTTACTGACAGAATAGTATTAAATACACACACACACATTTTAAACTTTTTAAAAATTAAAATTATGTAATACTTTCCAAAGGAGAATAAAGAACGGACTAGTTTTATATTAAATGATTTCCCCAAATGTTTACTCTTTGGGGCATGAAAAGGAATGCAGTCTGGGACTGGATGTAGCTCACTGGTATAGAGAGCCCTTGCCTGAGATTCCTCAGCATGCACTGGAGGCTGGGGCAGGACCTGCATTATTTGGTACTGTCATTCCTACTTTATAAGCTAGGAGAGGAAAATCCCAGGTCCCCGCAGCTAAAGTGGAATGGCCAAGTCATTTACCACTGAGTCATAGCCAGACCAGCCCTACCAAAGTAGGCCGAGCCACAGTGGTTTCCTGGTGTGTATGCTACCATGGACGGAAAACCTTCCGTAGAACTAGAGAATAGTGGTATCAGCAAACCACTAGGTTAGCCAGCAAACCAATAGGTTAGCCAGCAAACCAAAGATTACCAGGAAGAAAGGACTGTAGTGTTCATAAACTGGTGCCCTCATCCCATGAAGTAGACATTCGAGGATGTTCCCAAAGTCATACAGACCAGTTAGGTGCAGAGCCATGCTACAGTGGAGGCTGTCTGGCACCTCCCACTGTTGGCACCAGGCAGTACACAGAAGAATGAAAAGCTTCCTTATAGAATGTTATCAGCTGGTTAAAAATCAACCTCACAGCCCCCAGCAATGGTCGTAGTCTCTCCTGACAACCTTGGAAGGGCATTCGCCTTGGGCTGCTTAACCTTGTTCCTCACAGCTCCCTTCTATCCTCAGGTGACGGAAACTGCCTCATGCACGCAGCTTGTCAGTACATGTGGGGTGTTCAGGATACTGACCTGGTCCTGAGGAAGGCCCTCTGCAGCACCCTTAAGGAGACAGACACTCGGAACTTTAAATTCCGCTGGCAGCTGGAGTCTCTGAAATCTCAGGAATTTGTGGAAACAGGACTTTGCTATGACACTCGGGTATGTTTTGGTTTTGTGCGGCAGCCCTATGGTGGACAAAGGCTACTCTCGGCCAGTCCCTGTTCCCTGAGGAACATATGACTTACTAAGTCATATGAGTCGACTTAAGCATTGCCCACTCAGTGGAAAACACCAAGAACCTTCTGTGGGTTTAACCCCAGGCTTTAACCACTCTCTGAGCTAAATCTGGACGGCAGATTCCTGGGTATGCATTTCTTTGTCTTCCAACCTTTTCTCGAGAACTTCCCAGAGTTTCCTGGCTTAGCTGAGCCAACCAGGAGAGGGAAGAATGTACCTCATAATCTTCAGTCTCAAGCTGGGAATGGCTCTGAAACAATGGAAGCAGAGCTTCAGGGTCGTGGATGTTCTGCTTGAGTTTGAGCTAGGGTATCATGTTCCTCAGGCTGGCTTTGAACTTGCCATGTAGCAGAAAATGACCTTGTTATGTAGCTGAAGATGATCTTTCTGCCTCTACCACCACAGTGCTGGGAATTGCAGGCATGCACCACTGTGTGATTTTAGGTGGGGGATCAAACCCAAGACCATGCATGTTCGGCAAGCACTCTTCCAACTGAGCTAGCCCCAGCACCCCCAGTGGGGGATTTTTATGAAAGCAAATGCTGTCTGTATCAGCTTTGAGCTTGCCCTGCTGTGGGAAAAAAAAAGTCAAGGAACCAAACCAAAACTGGAGTTGAGGATGAACATTTGGATGAGTCTTTCAATGAAGAAGTGTGAATGGAGTTTCTACAGCAGACAGATGCTGAGCGAGCGGCCTCTGAGTGAGTTGTTAATCCATTCCTCGTATGTTCTCTCCCCTCAGAACTGGAATGACGAATGGGACAACTTGGTCAAAATGGCATCAGCAGACACGCCTGCCACCCGGAGTGGACTTCAATACAATTCCCTGGAAGAAATCCACATATTTGTCCTCAGCAACATCCTCAGAAGACCCATCATTGTCATCTCAGGTGAGGTGCCTCAGAGAGTTTCATTAGCTTCAGCTCTGAGGAGAAACTGAGGTCCCCTGTAGCTGTGTCAGCCTACAGTGGAGGGTGCTTCAGAAAAAGTCACCTGGGGCCTTATCTTGTTTTCTCTTTCCATCAACAGACAAAATGCTAAGAAGTTTGGAATCCGGTTCCAATTTTGCTCCTTTGAAAGTGGGTGGGATTTATCTGCCTCTCCACTGGCCTGCCCAGGAGTGTTACAGATATCCCATTGTCCTAGGCTATGATAACCAGCACTTTGTACCCCTGGTGACCCTGAAGGACAGTGGACCTGGTAAGAAAACATCAGTTCCTACTCATGACCCTGATGGATCTTGGAGTTCCAAGCCTTGCTCTTCTTTGTTCCCAGTGAAATGGTCTTGTTTAAGTTCGTTATCTTGTCGTCAGTCATGGAGGATTAGATGTCCCTTCTGTGAGATGCTTGGAATCAATATCATTTTAGGTTTCAGAGTCTTGACCATGTTCAGCATCCCTAGTCAGAAATCTAAAGAAAATGCTAATGGCTAAAATCTAAAGACATTCAATGGCTAATGCTCCCAAGTCAAGTCAGATTCGTGGATTTGAGATTTTTTTCAGATGAGAGTCAAGCATGTTGGCACAGTAATGCAACAGCAGTGAACATACTATCCCCTTATCTTCTTTGGTGTGACTTAGAAAGTATATTCAGCATAGTAAACATAGGTTGGACAGTCATGTGTGTATACTTACACCCCTATTACTACATGACCCAATTAAAGTGCACAGAACCTCAGTGTCATGTTTGACACAGAGCAGGTAGATGTTTAGCTGTTATTATAATACCTTATTGTATGGTGAGCCCTCTGCTAGGGCGCTAGGCAACATTGTTTCATTCCACTCTCACAGTGTCTTTCTGAGATGTTGGCAGTTGTCTTTTTTTTTTTTTTTTTTTTTTTTTGATGAGGCCATGGGAACTAAGAAGGGTTAAATGACATGCCTAGCTTGACATTAACAAAGTCAAGATTCTAACTCAGGTCACATGGAGGCATGAGAATTTAACCAGCTCAAATGCACTGTCTCCTTTCTGTGGTTCCAAAAATCAGCTTAGGTGACCATCAACAGATGGACAGACTGGAGATACATCCATGATCCGTATACGCAATGGAGTTTTATTCAGCCATAAGGAAAAAGAGAATTTTTGTCATTTGCAGAAAAAAAAAAAAAGATAGTGCAGGAGATAATTATATTAAACAAAGGATAAAGGGTAAAAGGCGTGATGGAATTAGAAGGCAGATGATGTTGAAAGATGGGGGGGGGGAGGCAGCAGGATGCTTTTCTACTCTTTATACGCCTTTTGTGTCTTTAAATTAGAATCATTATATGACCGTATCCGCACCATCATTTAGCCGGATAATGTTTTACTCACACATTGTTCTTTTTTTCTTTTTTCCCCTTCAGAACTTCGAGCTGTTCCCCTTGTTAACAGGGACCGGGATAGATTTGAAGACTTAAAAGTTCACTTTTTGACAGATCCTGAGAACGAGATGAAGGAAAAGCTTCTAAAGGGATATTTGATCGTGATGGAGATCCCAGTGCAAGGCTGGGACCACGGCACGACTCACCTGATCAATGCTGCCAAGTAAGCAGTCCCCTTGGATGTGTCTTCCTGGCTGGTGACAGGAAGTGCCACTCGCGAGCACGGGATGTGTCCTGTCATAAGCCTGCATTTTGGTGCTGGTTATGAAGTTATTGCCACGGACTGCACTGTGGAAATGGGTTCTAGGAGCTGGTGATAAAAGGCCTTGTGTTATTTGGGTTCACTCATTTTCCTCTTCGTTCTCTAGGTTGGATGAAGCTAACTTACCCAAAGAAATAAATTTGGTAGACGATTACTTTGAGCTTGTTCAGCACGAGTACAAGAAATGGCAGGAGAACAGCGATCAGGCCAGGAGAGCGGCACATGCGCAGAACCCTTTGGAGCCTTCCACACCCCAGCTATCACTCATGGATATAAAATGTGACACACCCAACTGTCCCTTCTTCATGTCCGTGAACACTCAGCCTTTATGCCACGAATGCTCAGAGAGGCGCCAAAAGAATCAGAGCAAACTCCCGAAGCTGAACTCGAACCTGGGCCCTGAAGGACTCCCGGGCGTGGGACTTGCCTCCTCAAACTGGAGCCCCGAGGAAACCGCTGGAGGACCTCATTCGGCCCCACCCACGGCACCCAGCCTTTTTCTATTCAGTGAGACCACTGCGATGAAGTGCCGGAGCCCCGGATGCCCTTTTACGTTGAACGTGCAGCATAACGGATTCTGTGAGCGTTGCCACAACGCCCGGCAGATTAGTGCCAGCCACACCGCAGACCCCGGAAAGTGCCAAGCCTGCCTTCAGGATGTCACTCGGACCTTTAATGGCATCTGCAGTACCTGTTTCAAAAGGACTACGGCAGACCCCACCTCCAGCCTCACTTCCAGTATCCCTCCCTCCTGTCACCAACGCTCCAAGTCTGACCCCTCGCAACTCGTCCAAAGTCTCACCCCACACTCTTGCCACCGAACTGGAAATGTCTCTCCTTCTGGCTGCCTCTCCCAGGCAGCGAGGACTCCGGGAGACAGAGCAGGGACAAGCAAGTGCAGAAAAGCTGGCTGCATGTATTTTGGGACTCCAGAGAACAAGGGCTTTTGCACTCTATGTTTCATCGAATACAGAGAAAATAAACGTGAGTGAAATCAGAGAACGCCCCTTGCTGTAGCGGCTGTCTAGACAGGGCCTTGAACGTCAGGAAGGTAGCCTGCCTCAGCAGTAAAAGCAATTGCATCTCACTGCACCTTTCTGTTGCTTTGTGGTTGGGGACAGTCGCTGCTGCCCTGCTTCTGTACCTGAAAGCAGTAGACAGCTTCTAATTATAGCAGCTCTAGTTACCACGGACTCTACATTTACAGCATCCGAGAGATAAAATTCATTCTAGCCCGAAATAAACCCATTATGTAGTCCAGGGAGGCCTCAGAGTCCTGGCACTCTGCATGCTTCTGCCCTCTGCGTGCTGGGATTTTAGACACGTACTGCCACACCGAACTGTGGGCTGGTTTTAATAAGGCTATTAAGTCTCTGCCGTCCATGTGGAGTTTAGACTTCAGGTGGTCTAAAGAGGGCTAGCAAGGGATAGGAAGTAACTACAGACACCAAGAAAAAACTGGTGGCTTAGGGAATCTCTCACTGAAAGGGTTGGTAAATTGTTAATGCCCGCTGTTTGATCTTTGACTGATCGGTGATCTGTGTTCAAAGTTAAAAATCAGTAGCGCCAAAGACGCTTACTGATGTAAGTTTGGTCTCAAGTGCCTGTTTAAGGCTGTACTCATCTGGGCTGGGTCCCATTTCTTCTCTAACCTGTGTCTGCGTGTGCATCGTAACCTAGATGGGATACTGACTAGCATCCGCTCTTTTGTAGAGTCTGTTACTGCCTCTGGGAAAGCTGGTTCCCCAGCCCCCAGGTTCCAGAACAACGTCCCGTGCCTGGGCAGGGAGTGTGGCACACTCGGGAGCACCATGTTTGAAGGGTACTGTCAGAAGTGTTTCATAGAAGCTCAGAACCAGAGGTTTCATGAAGCAAGAAGGACGGAAGAACAACTGGTGAGACATTTGGTGGTGCTTGACCCCTCTGGGGTCCAGGTCCCTCATCTATGACAGACAGGCTGTCTCCCTACGACAAAGGGTCCCTTAAAAAAAAAAAATCTGCCAAAAGAGAGCCTGGAAAAACCGACCACATTTTATTGGCTCCTGAGGTGGATATATTGCATGACCTAAGTACACTTAGAATTTATTCTGAAAAGCTAATACAGTCAGCCATAAGCATCCCCAAAGCCAGGGTGATCAGGGACATGTTAGAATTAAAGGAGAAGCAGACCTCTCAGTCTTTTATCCTGAACATCGAGGATGCTTCCATTCACTGGCCAGTCAGGGGGAAACAAACAAACAAACAAACAAACATGTTTCCTCAGACAGAACCAAGTGGTCAGCTTTTGCTGGGATTGGGGAAAGCTTTGGGTCCTCAGTTACATACATCCTTCTCTCCCTCAGGCCGCTCAAACCCTCTATAGATTCCATCCTATTAATCTGAAATCCCTCTGGTTTCCTGACACCTTCCTCTCTCCGTGTTCTTCCCACTCAGAGATCAAGTCAGCGCAGAGACATGCCTCGAACCACACAGGGAGCCTCAAGGCCGAAATGTGCCCGGGCCTCCTGCAAGAACATCCTGGCCTGTCGCAGTGAGGAACTCTGTATGGAGTGCCAGCACCTAAGCCAACGAGTGGGTTCTGTGGCCCACCGGGGTGAGCCCACTCCCGAAGAACCCCCTAAACAGCGCTGCCGGGCCCCTGCTTGTGATCACTTTGGCAATGCCAAGTGTAATGGTTACTGCAATGAATGCTACCAGTTCAAGCAGATGTATGGCTAAGTGCAAACCCATCAACGGGTCCAGTAAGAAGGATCCTCAAACTGCCATTCAGAGTGTGGTACTGTGGTCCAGACCCCTGAGTGCCACAGGAAGGGTGGGCCCTGGGACAGTGGCTTCAAGTGTCTTTGAGCAAAGTAGGCAAGATAAGCTCTTCCTTCATCACGGCCACGACCATCAGGTTAGTAACCAAGACTTTGCCCTGGTGGGCTGAGATTACACCCAGTTACCGGCAGTGCATGATGTCAGGGTCAGCCTGAAGCTGTTGCTGCTCATCTACCAGGAGGATGTGGAGATCTTTAGACACAGGATGCGTGCTGGGACTGGCAGCAGTTCCTGAGCCTGGCTGCCAGGCAACAGGAAGAAAGGCGTATGGAAAGGTAGGATGGAGCCTGGAACCATCCTACTGCCGCCGGCCGGAAGCTTTTCTCGGAGAGCCAGAGCTAAATTCTCAGAGCACCAAGGCCTTCCACAAGATACTAGAGGAAGCTCAGGGAAAAACAGGACGCAGGCGGAGCACATGTGTGGTCAGTGAGCTTCCCTACCTGCCGACTTGGCTCCCGAGATCCCGCGGCTGCTGAAGAGAAACATGTTCACATGGAGACAAAACAAGCTGCTCTCGACTCTATGCACCTTCTAAACAGCAGAACATCTGGTGGGAAGACGTGCCAGTGTTGGCCATTGTTGTTTCCCGTTCCAAAGAGAATAACTTTGGACTGAGGTGTGTATCAGAGTGTGTACATATGTAATATACCCTTATATTATGTATGAGGGATTAAACTATTGAAATGGTTTCCTAGAGGTAGTAGGAAGACTGAATAAGAACAACCTATTTTCTGGTTGTTGTCAGCTTGCCCCCTGTCTATACAGCTTGTTCTGTGAATTCAACAAACTCTTAACGGGAGCCCTCATTCTGGTTTATTTATTATGAACTTCCAAGTTATTTAAATGAAGATTTCCTCCTGCAGTATTCTCTTGAGATAACATATCTGCTTTCCACGACGTCCTGGGAGCCTGGCTAGTCCCTGGCCACAGAGTGTGGTGGGATGGCTGTCTTCTCTCTCCTTGTCACCTCCCTAGGAGAGAAGGGGTTGCTTTGTGGATAAGCCTGTAGAGTCGGATGCTTCCCAAGACCCCTTGGCTGCACAAGAAGAAATTGCTGTCTGTCTCCTATAGACGCTTCTTAGTATCCTACCTCTTTGAAGAAAAGATAGGGATGGAGTGAGGTGACGGTGGGAAGGGTCGCAGAACTATGTGGCCTTTCGTGACCTTTGCTTACTGTGTAAATTCTGTGCCCTTGGGTACCGGATAGGAACGTTGAGACAGCAAAGCCATTAGCCGTAAGGACGAGGAAGTTTCTGCCACTGCTTGCAGCTTTTCTGTGTGCTTTGGACTTGCTTTAAGAGGGAAATGCAGCTTTGCAGAGAGAAAGGCTGGCATCTGGGGTCTAGCCCGGCACCTGAAGATACCTGTGATGTCTAACTCTACGTAGCCTTTTCTCATCATATCTGCGGCGTATCTTTTTCCCCTGACGTACGTCTTTGTCCTTCTTTCCCAAAGATATCAAACGCAATGCAACAGCTTCATCTTGTTCTTTCAAAGTTAATAGTCTATGATTTTTTGTGTCTATTGATTTTCATTGTTAATGTGAAACGGTTATTTATACTTAATATAGAAAGTTTGTGAAATTTGCACAGTTGTCTTTCAAAGGATAGGGTCTATCTTTTTTTGGACTTCAGATTGTTTTAAAGAACTGTAACTTCACAAAAGTCAATATTAAAAAAAATAATAAATTATTTAAGAACAAATCCTGGTGCTTTCTGTTAATGAGTGTTGGAAGAAGATAGGCTCAGATGTGACGAGGTTGGTGTACGCTGGGCCATGGGTGAACCTATTACCCATGGAAAGAATGATATCTATTGAAAAACAGTCGGGGTTGGAGAGAAGGCTCAGTCCATAGCTGTATGCTGCTCCAGCGTGAGGCTCTGAGTTTCATCTGCATCGCCTGTATACAAGCTAGATGTGGTGGCACATGCATATAGTTGCACATGCATGCACACTAAGAACATGCACACACACACACACACACACACACACACACACACACACACACCAGTGCGTGAGAATAAGGCTATGTACTCCAGCAGGCCTTGGGTGGAAAAGCCTCTCCGGCTACATCTCTCCAAGCGCCATCCAGGCTCTCTAGCGACCCCTGCTGGGGCACTTAGGAGGTAGAGAACGGAAACAAGGAGAGAGTGACAGAAAGAAATCAGCAGGGAGAAAGACTCCTGGGTCAGGCAGGAGGAGTTAGCCTGGATGAGATAACCACCCGAGTTGGCGAGTTACCAAGTCACCCAGTGGGAAAACGAAGCATCATTTTCCTCTGCTTACCTCTTAACAGCACAGCATTCTGTGATCATCCCAAAGTGTTGGACTGTCTCCCCACCAGGTACCAAGTGCATAACTCTGCACTATATTCCTTTAGCTCAGGACCGCCAGCATCTAAAGACAGCATCAGATTACTGATGTGCAGGGCCCAGTCCCCCACACTACATGCCCATCTCGAGCCCCAGGTGGTCTTTACCCATTTTTATAACTGACCAGCAGAAATAACGGTCCATCGATTCTCCTCGGATTTGACTAAATTTATTCAGTGGTCATAGATGTCAGGGAAGCATATTTGTTCTTTTATTGTAAAGAATATCGCAGTGGGTGCAGATGAAGGGCCGCATACAGCTCGGTCCCTCTCTGGGCCTCTAGCTTTAGGGAAGCATTTTGAACCCTGTCCTCTGGATTTTTTATGGACATTTCACTGCATAGGCATGATGAAAGCAAGGACAATCATGAAGACCTATGACAGATCAAAAAGAATTTGACCAAATATTAACAGATGTTGTGGAAAGAGCCAGAAGTGCCTCTGTATTCAGTACAGTCTTCACAACAGCAGTCTTTGCTGCAGGCATGGAGCAGGACGTCATTTACGGCGAGACTACGACGCTTCACACTGGTTTTCAACTTGACGGGATCTCATCATGTCTGTGAGGGAGGGATTGCTAGGTTCGGTTAGCTAAAGGTGGGTGGAGCACCCATGGACTAAGGTGAGCCGCTAAGCACCATCATCTCCTTTGCTTTCTAACTGCAGATTGTGACCAGCTGCCTCACACTCCCACCACCATGACTTCCCTGCTATGTAGACTGTAGTCCCCCAGACTGTAAGCCAAAATAAACTCTTCAGTCCTTACGTTGCTGCTTGGTGGATATTTTGGTCAAAGTAATGTTGCGTGTAATTTTAAAAACCTCTCTCCCACCTTTGCCTGTGACCACTCCCCATGCTCTGGCCTTTTCCAGCTAAGCTCCAAGATTGGCTGCCTGCTGCCAGCCCTACTTGTGGCTTCTCTTATGTTCCTCCCAGCTTAGCTCCGCTAAAAGACCATCATCGGCCTGACCCAGCCTCTCTCTCTACCCACCTTTTCTCTGAGGATGAAAAACACTGTTTTATTTAGAATTTGCCTACTAGTAAAATTGCTGGGCACAGAATTTCGTGCCCTAAATTTGTCAGCTAACCTGTATCACCCAGCCTCCGATGACCTCTTTGGCAAAGGCCACTGGTTCTGGCTTCCCCGAGATCTTACATGATAGCTGCGTGCTTCTTGTTCCAAAGCCCCATCTCTTTCCCTGAATCTCCTTTTCCTCCTGGGGCATAGAAGTTATGCCTGTCCCTTCCACCTATTGGCTCCCAGTCTCCTTTATTGACCAAATCAAGAACCAATTCAGTATCAGCACCTTCCCTACACAGTAACGAGAAAAGTACCTATTAGCAAACAAGGTAAGTCAGATAATTTCTTTTTGTCCAATTTTTATTAGGTATTAACTTCATTTACATTTCAAATGCTATCCCCAAAGTCCCCTATACCCTCCTCCCCACCCTGTTCCCCTACCCACCCACTCCCACTTCTTGGCCCTGGCGTTCCCCTCTGCTGGGTCATATAAAGTTTGCAAGACCAAGGGGCCTCTCTTCCCAGTGATGGCTGACTAGGCCATCTTCAGCTACATACGCAGCTAGAGACACGAGCTCTGGGGTACTGGTTAGTTCATATTGTTGTTCCACCTATAGGGGTGCAGACCCCTTCAGCTCCTTGGGTACTTTCTCTAGCTCCTCTATTGGAGGCCCTGTGTTCCATCTGATAGCTGACTGTGAGCATCCATTTCTGTGTTTGCCAGGCACTGGCATAGCCTCACAAGAGACAGCTATATCAGGGTCCTGTCAGCGAAATCTTGCTGGTGTATGCAATAGTGTCTGCGTTTGGTGGTTGATTATGGGATGGACCCCAGATAATTTCTTAATGGATAACTCCAAGACACAAATTTGGGTTAAGATTGTAGTATATGTTTTGATTTGCCTTGAAGACTTTTTTTTTTCACTTCTTTAGCCTACTTAGGGAGAGAGTCTATAAGGTAGGAACCATGGAGTGTGGTCCCTACTCCCACTCTTTCCAAATGTATCATCCATGGGAAACTGAGCCAGGACCACTGCCTGAGCTCCTAAAATAATACTGACCATTGACCAGATGTTAGAACCATGACTTTGAGAAAATTATCCTAAAAATACCTTTAGCTAACGAGAAATTATAAAATAAAAGTTCAATGAACTCCCATGTAGCAACATTTTGTTAAACTAGTTTCTTATGCTGCAAACTATTTGATGGACTGCTTGAAGGCAGACCCCAGTTATATGACATCACACTCACAAGCATTTTGGTGTCCATCTCAGATTCATAAAAATGTGCTCCTACATAAACAACCACTTTTCCATCTCTAGCTTAATCACAGTTCCTCGTGATCCAGTCCATAGGAGGTCTGGGAATAATGAACGGGTTTTTGTTTTTGTTTTTGTTTTTTGTTATTTTTTTTTTGAGAAATATATTCTGAGAACTGTGTCACTGATTGACCTCATCAGAGTGTTCACACGGAAAAAAAAAGTGGCTGTCACATTACTATGGGATATAATTTTATGATACCACCATCCTGGGTCATCAATCAAGATATTCCATTATGAGATGTATTGCTGGATTTTAATTTTCAAATTATCCACTACACAAAATGAAGTCTTACTACTTCTGATTGTTTTTTCAGAATGCTCTTTTATTCTCTAATATTCCATTTTACTTTTACAGACTATCAATTTGTTGGAACCCGTGAGGTGCTTGAGGTTTGTGTCTGCTCTGACTTTGTTTTGTGTTATGTTTTTGAGACAGGGTCTTGCTTATGTAGCCCTAGAAAATTGGTACGAACAAAGTTGGCCTTGAACTCATGGCTGTTTTCCTGACCCCCATCTTCCAAGTGCTATGATTACCGTATGTGCCACCATGCCTAGCCCGTGACAGTTATTCTACAGAATGGCCCTCGTTCTGGATCTGGACCCTTGATTCCTTGTGGCATAGTTAATTTGAGCCTTCTCTTCTTCTCTTCTTGCTATTTGTGGCTTAGTGATGGTAGTGAGTATCCTGTGGCAGCCCATCCTATCTGCACCGTGTGACTACTGACACAGGAGATCAAAGACTCTCAAAGGACCCTCTCCTCCATTCTTTCTCCTATCTCCCACCCAGCCTGAAAAATTACAATCCTTCAGTCAGCATGATGAGCATTAGCATCTGACCATAACTCACCAGGATTTCTAAAGTAGGAAGTGACATACTTAACCTCTGACTCAGAGGATGGCATCCAGACAGGGGAACAGAGAGGGTTTAGAAGGGCACCAAGGACCGGGTTAGAGGAAGGCTTCCATCTGAAGTGGGTGAACCACTGGGAATTGTGTGGGTCACCATTTCATGTTATGGGTACATTTATTTTTATTTTTAATGTGGGGACCCCTGACCTTATCAAAGCTATAAAGAAAATATTCCCCACCACCACCACCAAAAGACAACAGCCCCAAAACTTGGGTAGAAAGAGGTATAGTTTCTTTAGTTCCCAAGCTCACCCCTACTGCTGCTGAATGCCATCTTTACACGACACTGGGTAGCATGCTGCCCAAACGGGGCTCACAATATTCAATGTCTGACTTTTTCCATGCTTGAAGGGGTACCACCCTCTTCTTAGCCACTTCTATATTTCCCTCTACTCCCACATTCAACCCTTGTGGAATGGATCTCAAATCCACCCCTGCCCTCTGTCCTGGACTTTAGCCTGAGCTTGAGCTCTGTCTTCTTACTTTCTTTTTCAGCCCTCCCTTACTTACTATAACTTTACCTGCTCATATATTCCTTAAGCTAAGACTACCTGCCGGCCTCACCCAAAGGCCTAAAGCCCAGGGGAATCCACACTAAGTGGTATAAGAAGAAAAATGGGACATCTTGACATTTGCATTTCGATCTTAAATGCATGGAATAAATTATCTTGGGCTAGTGATCGGTGTGCAAGCTGGCACCGCTACTCTCTGTTCCTCAGCATCAAGAGTGGGTCACCGTCATGTGAGCAGTCACTGTCCTGTGAGTAACTGTGAGTGGCTCTGCTCGGGAAAGGCACTCTGTTCATTCACTCGGGGTGCAGAGTTTCAGCTAAAAGCCCCATTGTTGTACACATGCTTAGAGCTGGAAACCAGATTTGTTTTTCCTGGTCTTGAGGACTGGGCCTCCCATGTGTTAGGCCAGTGTTTTGCTACCTGGAAACCAGATTTTATTTTTTCAGTTTCCTTAAATATTACCCAAGCAGAGGCTGAGGGGATGGCTTGAGAGTCGAGAGTCCTTGCAAACTCAGTTTTAGTTCCCAGCACCTATACTGGTGACTCTCAACTGCCTGAACTTCAGCTCCAGGGCCCTCTTCCGGCGACACTTGAGCACACACACACACACACACACAGTGAACTAAATCTTTAAAAAAATATATATTATCCAAGCTGTCTCCAGCTTTGAACCCCTCTGATGGAGAAAATCAAGTTACCTTCACATTTTCTAGACTAGCTGACATCATAGAAGACAGGAACTCCAGACATCACAGGAAGAGCTTGATATTTTATAACAGAAACATTTGTCTTCCTGGACCCATTACCTACCATTACTCAGCCTTGAGCAACTTGGCTCACGCCTCTGCACTTCTGATTTCTTATCTAATAAATATTTTAGAGAACATGTGAGGGAGGCAGCAAAAAAGGTTCAGTGTGGGTAAAGGCACTTGTCTCACAAACCTGGTGACCTGAGATAGATCCTCTGTAACCACCTAAAGGAAAAAGGGGAGAACTGATTGTATTGTGTTGTCCTCTGACCGCCACACAACTGCGCGCGCGTGCGCGCGCGGGCGCGCGCACACACACACACACACACACACACACACCACTTTTATGGTTAATTTTACTATCAGCTTGCTATAAATTAGAATCAACTCAGTGGGAATCTTCAACTGAAGAATTATCCTGATTGCCTTAATTGATGTTGGATGGTCCCCCTCCCCTCCCCCATTTGGGTGGCACCTGGGAGCAATTAGATAAACGGGTGTGGCAGAAGGAAGATGTCTGGCCTTTGGCCCCCTTGGCCTTCCATCTTAATTTACGCTGTTGTCAATGTTGCTCATCCCCTCACTGATACCAGAACCAGTATCTCCAGGTTTCCATCCTAAACTAAGGACCAGGGGTCCTCCAGGACTTTCCAGATTTTCAATCAATTATCATTATCATCAATTGTAAAAAAATATTTAAAACATGGTATGTCATGGGTTTCATTCTAACAAATGCTAAATATTTCCCAAATTACTAACTTTAACTTTTCATTTAGTTAATAATGAGAAGAGAACAGCGTTAATATGTAAATCCCTCAGGTATGCCCTGCAACTGTATTCTCCAAACTGTACTTGCTTCCATGAGAACCAGGGATTCTAAACTCTGGGTGCACATTAGATTCACTGGATTGTGAAGGGAAAACATCTGAAGTCTACAAGTGCCATCCCAAGCCAAGGATGAGAATGCCCATCTTGGCACTGTTCAAGGTACTCTGAGCTTGGCATGGTGGCATACACATCTGTAATTGCACTACACAAGAGACTGAGGTAGGAAGTTATGAGTTCAAGGCAAGATTTTGTGTGTATGAGACAGGGGGTTTCTCTAGAGAACAGAATCAATGAGATGAACATACATGGTTGTGTGTGTCTGTGTCTGTGTCTGTGTCTGTGTGACTGTGTGTGGGTCTGTGAGGCTTTGTGCGTGTTTATGTGTATATGTTTGTGTGTGTGACCGTGTGTTTGTGCATGTGTATACACAAATTATCCCGTCACTAAAGGGAGACCTACTCACACGCCACCAGTGTTTATGTGGAGATCAGTGGACAACCTTTTATCTTTTTCTGTCATGTGAATTCTGGTGATTACACTCTAGCCATAGGGCATGGTGGCAATGATCTTCACTTATAAGCCATCTCACTGACACTGTTACTTTTTTATACTAAGAAGTATGATTGGCTACGTCAGCGTATGCAGGAGTCAGGAAGGAGCATGTGTATGTCTTAAGAAAGTGCAGCAAACACAAGTAGAGTTTTTTTTTTCAAAGATTTATTTATTCATTATATGTAAGTACACTGTAGCTGTCTTCAGACACTCCAGAAGACGGTGTCAGATCTTGTTACGGGTGATTATGAGCCACCATGTGGTTGCTGGGATTTGAACTCCGGACCTTCGGAAGAGCAGTCGGGTGCTCTTACCCACTGAGCCATCTCACCAGCCCACAAGCAGAGTTTCTTGATGCTAAGACACTTGAGATAGGGTGGAATTTAGGGGATAGAGTTTTTGCCTAGGACAGACAGAGTCCAGGGTTCAACCCTCACCACCATCTAAACTGGGTCTGGCAGTGCTTGCCTGTAATCCCAGCACTTTGGGGATGGAGGCAGGGGATGAGAAATTCAAGATCACACTGAACTCAAGGACAGACTGGGGTACCTAAAATATTGTCTCAAAACAATATTTTAAATATTGTAAATAACCCTCAAAACAAAGCAAGGAATTTGTTGTTCTGAGATAACAAAGAAATTAAAACAAAACTCTTTCATTGCCCACCCCACACACTGTTGCTTCAGAACAACACTCATCTATCTGGGTGTTTTAAATATTTTCCACTGATTCATTGAAATTTTGCTCAGGTTTGAGGGAGCCAGATCTTACTAGAGGGCTTGCCCCTCAAAAACCTTCAGGTCTTGGATGTTCCACACCTCCTCGTTCCAACCAAGTTAATGAAGGTGAAACCAATTAGCATGTAGTTGAATATTAGTTTCACACATATATACAACATTGCTCTGTAAACTCCAGTTTTATAAATTTTTCCAGCAGAGTGAGTCAGAACATAAGAAGTACTAACACTTCACATTTCTCATGATCGTCTTTTGAAAATAAACTTCCATCAGTTTGAACTTTAGATTTTCTTACACATAAGCACAGAGCGCTCAAATACAACGTGGCTAGCTGGAGGTGAGGTGAACCTTCCTTAAAGATCTGAAGATGTCAGTAAGCTTAATATTTTCAAAGTCAATACTCTGAGGTAACAAGATGTCTTCATTGGCTAGTAACTAGTTGGTTATGGTGTTTTCTGTCTCATGCTTGCAGTTTGATGTTTATGTAGTCAATATGGAGAAGTGTTTCTATCAGGAGACTGATGTTATTTGAGTCTAAGACATCCAGCTTTCCCATAACCAAAACAGGCTGGGGGGGGGGTAAAACTGCTGCTGGTAGATGCTAATATCAAATAATAGTACTTAACAAGTAGGTACTTAAAATGCTTGGTCATTTTTACAATGGCAACAACAAAAACTTAAACGCCAGGACTTGGTTCCAAGAGGGAAGAGGAATTTATTGACACAAAGAATTCTGACTCCACAAAAATCTGTACCATTGACACAAGCTATCTAAGCTGCATGGGCCCCTTGAAGGATGGTAAACACATGCTGGGTCTATTCAACTCGAAGATTAGAAACCTTTCATCTACATAACTTTGCTCCCATTTTGTTCTCTACGTAGGATTTAGTATTTGGTTTATTTGCTTGTTTTTGTTTCTCTGAGACAGGATTTTTCTAGGTAGCCCTGGCTGGGTTGGTGCTTACTGTATAGACCAGACTGGCCTTGAACTCATCATTCCTTTCTCCTCAGACTCTGAAGTGATGGGATTATATGCATTCGCCATCATTAGAATTTTCTGATTTTAAGAAAGAAACAATGTAAGGTCATATATTTAAATAAATATACTAGGTACATTAAAATAGTCTGTCAGAACATGCCCCAGTGGATGTGAGAATGATACAATAAGCACACCAAACTAGGCCTTCAGAAAAAAACAGAAAACTATGTGATAAAATGTTATTTAATAAAAATGAAATAGTCAGAACAATATCTTAACTCCTGAAAAGGTCTGTTTAATGTGGAATGTCTAAACTGTCATCTCTTCTGGCACACCAAGTCCGTCAATCACGTGATCGCTCATCTGAACCATCTCGAGGTCCCATGACTAGTCCTTTACATATGACCCAAACTCTTTTAAATTAACCTCTACAGCATAGCCAGTGGGATCTTCTTAAAGTATTCATTTAATCATATTTTTCCTCAGGACCATGGACTGCTCTCAACTTGGAGGTTTCCAGGGACAAGGGCTCAAGTGAAATTTATGTCCCTAAACTTGGAGTAGAATGTCACCACTCACAGGACTTGTTTTCAGTCAGTCTCCAAGCAAGCCCAAACCTACAAGACCCTTGGTGGCATGAGTGCTGGGCTCTCCACTACTGAGTGCTCTCAATGCCCATTCTGGCTTGTATATAGTATGCAGGACTGCCAAGAGCACCCGCCCAGAGCCTGGCATGCTACTCCTACAGCCTGTGATAGCTAAGACCTAGGACTTGACCTAAAAGCTCTCGTTCTGGAAAACACACTATTGAGTTGAATTTAGCTGGTTTCTCCAGGTATGTTTATTCGATGGAGAACATAATTTTATCATTTTGATTTGAAGTGCTCATCACAAATGTGAACTTTTTTCTTCCAAGTAGGAAAATTGCATTTTTGCTGTTTCCTGAATGTCTGAGGCCATTTGGAGATAAGTGCTGCCTGAGACCTAGTTCTGAGCTTGTATGGCAATTTCCAGCATTAATCTAGACAAGCAGTCCAATGTTCTCAGTGGAGGCTGGAAGAGAGAAAACACAGTTTGGTGAGCACAGAGACACTGGAGCCTTCTGCGGGCGCTATGACCTTGCCTTCGCTATCAGCTCACGAGAGAGTCTACCAGAGGTTTAGTATGACCCACACCTTTCAGTGGTCACACCAGCTGTGTGGGGACTAAGATGAAGGAACAACAGAGGTGACAGATGACTGAAATATAACAGGAAGTGAAAACATATTAATACCAACATGTCAAATTTTTAAACATTAACCTTATTCGCCAGAAATATTGTAAAAATTTTACCTAAAGGGATTTTTTTAAAAAAAAAATGTTTTGCATCTTAATTTAGTTTCATTTAGTTTAGTTTTTCATAAGACAAGGTTTCATTACATAGCCCAAAGTGGCTTCGAGTTTGTGATCCTTTTGCTTCGTTCTCCACGGTACTAGGATTATAACCATCACTCTTGACTACCAAATGGGATTTAATGTGGATTGATTTTTAACAAATCAGCTATACAAACTCCTGTTTTGAAGCATGTTTGTTTTATAGAATGCTAATGAAGCAGTGAAGGAGTGGTAAAGTAGTATACATGTGATCACACTTGTCTGCTTGCTCATGTGGGTAATAAAGAGAAACTACTTTGACAGGGCTGGCAATACAGACCAACTAGTTCAAGTAATTTCTGCCAAACTTTATGACCTGAGTTCAGTCCCCAGGACCCACATGATGGGGTGGGGGGACAGACATCCTACAAGTTGTCTTCTGACCTCTACATGTATTACATGTGTTCTGTGGGAGAGAGAGAGAGAGAGAGAGAGAGAGAGAGAGAGAGAAACACGTAATAAAATACATGTCACAGAGATCGACCAGAAGTTCCAGAAGGAAGTATGCTAAAATATATATGGTAATAACTTCTCTTTTGTAATAATATAATTGTAATTTCTCCCCTTCCCCTTTATAATATGGGTATTTTTGCTTGTTCTAGTTTTGTGTTGTTGTTGTTGTTGTTTTCTGTGTAACAAACACTGGCTGTCTTGACTATCTGTGTAGACCAAAATGGCTCAAACTCAGAGATCTATCTACCTCTGCCTCTCAAGTGCTGGGACTAAAGATGTGTGCCACCGTGCCAGGCCATAATATGGGTGTTTTAACAATAACTATAATACTTCTATAACACTCAAAAAGGGATTATAGGTCTATACTTAATTCTTAAGGTCTCTCCATGACTTTAAGCATTTCTACTTCCCATAAAGAGTGAAGAAGCAACCCCACTGTTCATTCTACGAATTCAGTGTCCTTGCTTTTAAACATCAGGCAAGGGGCCAGTAGAATACTGCAATCATACAGCCCTTGGACAGCACCATGAACCTCTGAGTTTGTTTCACCAACAGAAGAAAACAAGTAGATTTGTTTTAGACTACTTAGTCAAACAAGTAAAGTTTTACAGTGTTTAAATTGGACAAGAACAAGAATGAGACAGGAAAAGGAATGGACCTAATTCCCCATTACATTGGTACGTGGCTAAGAAACTGCTAGAAAAGCAGACCTAGCTCTCTCTGGATATATACTACCCCAAGGACAAGCTGGCTTCGTCCTACGACAACGTAAGCAAGTCATAAAGTTGCAGCACAGTGAAAGAGAGATTCCCAGTGGAACAGAACAGAGAGGTGAACTAAATGGTTATAAAATGGTATCTCCCTCATTCTGGCTAGCGTGTCCTGGTCATCACTAAGACTATTATCTCGCATATTTCATATACATATTAAAACATGTCTTAGGATGGGGTAACATAGCTGAGCAGCAGGGAAAGGACAAGATACTTTAGTAGAGCTGGGAATAACAATTATAACATGCTAAAGACAGTTCTAGACAAAGTAAGGAAATCGAATGTCAAAACCAAATTTTAAACATTAAAAGGAAACTTAAGGGGTGAAAAGGACTCTTTTAAATGAGACCAAACAGGAGACACTAAAGTGTAATATATTTGATAAATAATACCCCCTAACCCTAAGTCCAGACTTCATGTCTTCAATGAGCGAATCCTTGTGACCAGCACACACATCCAGAAAAGGCATTGGTCATAAATAACAAAGAGCTGGACGTGGTTGCGTACGCCTTTAATCCCAGCACACGGGAGGCAGAGGCAGGCGGATTTCTGAGTTCAAGGCCAGCCTGGTCTACAGAGTAAGTTCTAGGACAGCCAAAGCTACACAGAAAAACCCTGTCTCGAAAAACCAAAAATAAATAAATAAATAAATAAATAAATAAATAAATAAATAGATAAATAAATGGCAAATAAGTGAAGACTAAATCTGTTTTTAAATGCAATATTAAATCTGAAGAATTTCTTGTCCATCTGTCTCAGTTCTCAAGCATGCTGCGTGAAAAGATAAGTGTGCCAAAGTTAAACCTTCCAAGTGGCTTTTCTGAAGTAAGTATCAACATTGAGAAAGGGTCAAAACCAATTTTCCTTATCAAAAATGAGACTATGTTGTAATTGGGCAGCAGAGTATTTTGTGTGAAATGTGTTTAATGAGTAGGATTGTACGGATTTGTGACTTCAAAATACAATGCCTGGGCCATCAAGACACCTTAGCAGGTAATGGATCTTGCCACAACCTGGCAACTGAATTTGATCCTTGGAACCTGCACGAGGAAAGACTCTAGCAAGCTGTTAGGAGTGACAAATAACTTCCCCTTGCTGTATTCTGAGCACAAAGGATGGCAGCTGTCCAAACTTTCAACTTGGATTCCTTATTGCCCCGAGGATACACAATTTGGGAGAATCTTCTAGAATGTTCTGTCTTGTGCTGGAGAATAATGGTGAGATTCATGTAGATTGGACTTTGGGAACTCTCTCTCTCTCTCTTTTTCTTCTAGACAATATTAGCCATTTCACAGTCTTATTGTTGATACATAAGTCGCCCTGATTGGGTGAAGGAGTCTATTGAGGTTTTAACAAAAGTGTTGGCTTTACTCTGGTGACTTAAAAGTGTTCACAGTACCTGTTAAGTGTGAACTTCACACATTAATTGTCCCCTAACATACAGACATCATCCTGACAGTGTGGGTCGATGACCTAGAACAAACCTTCTTAAAGGTGTTGGTCCTACTCATGGTGTGCAGATCCCCTCTGGACACTTGGGCATCTTAGGTACATTGTTCCCAGAAACCAGATGAGAAGACTGGAAACCGAATGTATTATTAGAGTCTTAGGTCAGAGATGTGGAGCATGTGCAGAAGGTAGGAGTAGCAACCTAGAGTCTGAGGATCAATGGAGGGTACCTCCCACGTTTCCTGGGTACCTCAGCTACCCTAGGAGGCCCGTGGAAAACCTCTTCCTGGTATTCTAGTGCCCAAAGGACCCCACAGCATTCTGCTATCTCTAGGCTCAATCACAGGCATGTGTCAACCCACCCAGATAAGGCGACTACACTGATACTATTGCATCACCTTGGCGGCAACCATGCATGAGTAAGTACATGTGCTGGAAGCAGAGAGGAAGGAATCTATTGACTGAAATGGAGTGTCACTTAACACATTTTTCCTTTTGTTTGTAATGAAATCAATCACGGGTGGTGGTAATGGCTACAACACATCTTTGTGTGGATTTGATTTCTAAGTTTCTAGACTGTGTTGCCCAATTGCTTTATTCTTCCTTCCTTTCTTTTTTTATTTATTTTTTTTTATTTTTCTTCAATTAGGCTAAAATAAACTTTTGACTGAAGGTGGGTGAAGGAGGCATAAATTACGATAGTAACTTTTGTTCCAGTGTTAATTTTCAAAAACTCCAGATGTCTAATATTGAAAGCCAGTCCAGCGCACACAGAGTTAAAGGGCTGCCTGCCTACCCCTCCTCCAGCTGAGGTTGAATCACACTGGGAGGGAAAGTCTGGCTCAGCCAGCCAGTGTTTCTCTTCAGTGATTTCTTTCTCTGCTGCTAAAGGGGACCCGGGGGAAGGGGTGGTAAGGTGAGTGGGCAGCCAGGAAACATGGTAATTTTTTTCTTGGTTCCTTGTGATTGGAGAAAATTCTGTCTTCTCCTTTTGATTCAAAAGATTTTTAGCAAAGTAACCTTTTCTTTGTTCTATACAGCAGTATGACTTTTGCTAGTGGAAGTTACCCTTTTGGGGTGTCAAACCAGTTCACTTTGATATGACTTGATCAAATGAGGCTACAGCAAGATGGTAGGTAGGCTGCGTGCTGCCCTGACCTCTGGAGGAGCAGGGTTCTGTCTGTCTTCTTCAGTAATTCCTGGCTTTCAGCTATGTCTGCTAAAAGGAGACCTTGAATCTCCTCCTTGAACTTCATTCCATTTTTTTTTCTTTCCCTGTTTTTTCTGGTGCGTGACCATTACTAAGAATGCTCTTCCATACCTGCTATCAGAAGACCCAGGACTTTTCTTCATATCCAATCCAAAGATGAAGACTGAAGCATGTTACTAGGAAAGCCATGTGCAAAATGAATAGCAAGAAAGTTTAGACCACTAACTCTTGAGTCCTTTCAATAACACATGTTCAAATCTGGGAGCGATGTAATACGTAGCAGAGCAGTAATTTAACATCATTTAGCATATTTCAGTTCAAACACGTGCTTTCTTTTTTGGCTTATTGTTAAAGAACTTTTTATTTTCAGTACATTCCAACCATGAACCACATATATTAAATAAGCTGGTTTTTTTTTTTCCTCAGTATAATCTAATGTCATCTTAAGAACACCAAGTTAAGTATTATCTCCATTTGACAAACAATTGAATCTCAGAATCGTCACTCAGCCATCTCTGAAAATGTCACCCTTGTTTCTTAAAAGCCCAAACTACACGGGCCTCCAAAGGGAAAAGATAGATTGATAAACTCATTCTAATGCCCTTGGACCTTAATGTGAAACTAAATAAAAGGCTAATACTTGAAGGCATAGTTTCTAAAAAGAAACAAACAAACAAGTAAATAACAAGACATATAATTACCCTGAGCTTCAGTAATCCTCTTGAGGGTCCACAGACCCCTCTCCAGCCCCATGGTTCTTTCCTGACCACTCAGTACAGAGAATTAGCCGTCTCCTTAGTTCCAACGGAGCTTCTGAACGTTTATAAAGTAATTTGTCTTGCTTTCACTTCTACTCTATTGATTATTCGCAATAATTCATTGGTTGGTTTTGCTTAGGTACAAACTTTTCATACTTAAGTCTTCTGATTAAATACAGTCTGTGTTTAAAGGACAGCACACAATGCTTCTCCACTGTTACTTAATATCCAACTCTATGGATTTCATTTATTTGTCACCCTCCTTATGTGGTTTTCTTCTTTTTTCTCTATGAAAATGTAAGCATTCTTATTTGAGTCTTGGTACTATGTTATAATCCTTCTTAGGGATATATTTAGAATTAAAATCCGCAAGCTGATATGGCCTCTTGGAAGGGAGAAATGGAGGTATAATGTGATCCTATTTCAGTATATAATATGATTGTTTTCCATTGCACAAATGTACAAAATTCTTATCTCAGAAATAATCCCCGATTTAGAATTCATAAATGTGTTGTCATTAAAAAAATATCGTTAATAGCCAGGCATAGTGGCACATGCCTCTATGCAACACTAACTATCTCTCAGGAAGTCAAGGCAGGAGGCTCACCCGGAGTACACCTTGGGCAATCTGGGCTGTGGAGAGAGATCCCGTCTCAATAAACAAACAAATGTCTTTTCAGCTTTCTTGTTCATCGTTAAATCTTTCACCTGTTCTTTTCCATAAAACTAAGGAAGGGGTCACCCAACACATGGAGCCAGACCAGATGGGTTAACATATAAAACTGCACAGTAGTCTCTACATATTTTGGCTCTTCTTTTGGAAATGAAACTGTTTCTATGTCTTGTGTTTTCTCTTCCTTTAATATTTATTCTGTGGCTTAATGGTGTCTTAGACTGAGGGTGGAGATATACAGTGAAGCTGAGGCAGGGGAATCAAGAGTTTTGGGTGAGATTGAGCTGCACAGCAAGGCCTTGCCTAAGAATAGACAGACTACTGTCTTCTTAAAAAATTATGTTTCTAATTTATTTTTAGTTACATAAAAACTCAGGTGACTTTTACGCACAAATTTTGAATTTTAATAAATTATAGATTTGACAAGACTCTCCACTACCTAACCTGATGGCCTATCATTTGACACGTGGTTTTCTCTTTTGTATTTTATTAATTATTATTATTATCATTATTATTATTATTATTATTATTATTATTTGCGTGGAGGTCAGAGAATGACTTTTATGGTTAGTCCTCTTCTTCTACCATGTGTTCCGAGAAATGCATAAGGGCCATGCTGCTTGGGCACTTACTGCTCCAACCCACTGAGCCCATCACTTAGTGTGAGAGTGTGTGTGTGTGTGTGTGTGTGTGTGTGTGTGCTTATGAAAGCATGTGTAGGGAAAGGCTAAGGAAATATCTATTCTATTGCTTTACCACCTCAACAAAAGTAATTTTACTTTATGTCTTTATTTAATTCTCTGTGCACATACATTAATTTTCTATAATACAAATTTTGTTTGTTTTTCCTTATATTGTTGCTTATTAAATAACTGATTTAGTGTTTTTTGAGATGATCTTGCTCGAACCCAGGCCTACCCTCCTCTGCCACCCCGATGCTAGGAGTGTAGGTATGTACCAAGCACCATTAACCCCTGTTGGCTTTTACACAAAATAAAATATAAACTACAAACTGAAAAATTAGAAAATTTTGTAAAACAGAAAGAATTAAAATACTCAGAATTGCATCACATAATTTAATTAATTCATCCAAATTAACTCTGAATCACCATTGCAATACAAATATGCTATTTCCAATTTCAAGGACTTTGCTTTTAGATGAAAAACCACCAAAAGGCCTTTTATGTTAGAGCCATTCAGATTTTATTCAGTAATAAGCACATTTTTCCTACAAACAAGCTCATACTTTGTAAGCATTGAGGAACTGAATAGTGAGATATCTATCTATCTATCTATCTATCTATCTATCTATCTATCTATCTAATCTGTTTATCCTCTTTTTATTTATTATAAGTTTTCTGCATCTTTTGATGAATCTACTGTATCTTTCATGATATTTAATAATTATTTTATCATAGAACATTCAATATTTTGTCATTACAAAATTATGATTTTTTTTTCATTATTCTATGATGATTTCCTTAGAGTGAATTTGTGGAAATAGGGAACAAACTTCATGGTATTGCCAGGTCGCCCTCTAGGGATTTGGTTCTGATATGGATCCCCACCAACCAAGGACCTGGTCCATTCTGTAATCATATTCTTCCCTATCTCTGTTTTTCTCTCTTGAATATACACAGGCATGCATATCCGCCTGCCAGCAAGCAAACAAGCTCATTGACTTCTGAAGAAACACACACACACAGATGGAGGGAGGGAGAGAGAGAGAGAGAGAGAGAGAGAGAGAGAGCTCTAAACCTCTAAGTTTGAATCATTAAATGGTACCAAAAACTTCCAAAAAAAATTTCACTAAAACTACCTAGGAAAACCTTGCAAAATTACCCCTATAAGAATTACTGTTCCCACTGACTTTGTCTAAAAAAAGAAAGAGAGTGTGTATTTTTGGTGCATTTTCAGACAAGACGGCTAGGTACACACAATTTTATTTGTTGTCACAAAGTAGAGAGAGAGGTTGCTTGTTTTAATCTCAGTGTATCTGATGGAATTCCTTTGTGTGTTCATTGCTTTGTTTCTAAATATAAGTATGGCAGGCTCTGTGCTGTCTGTGGTCACGTAGGGGTTTTTGGAAACAGTTTTAACTTGGGGCATACCCCTGAACGTGGGCAGCGCCCACACATGTCATCTCAGCCCCCTGTTACCCTTTTGGGAAGTCCTGTTAGCCTCCTGAGGAGATTTTTTTTCTGCTTCATCTTACCATTCTCAGTTCAGTGGGGATTTCTTAGGTCCCCAACTCCCATTTAATTCACAATATTTTAATACGCAATCTTACATTGAAAATACATGTTCTAGATATTTGTTCTTTCCAAGAATATACTTTTTTTGTTGTTTTTAATATCCATGTCTGGGCGCTCTCAGTGAGGTTCAGAGATAATTTCTCTCAGTTTTCATCCCACATAGGGATACACTCCTGTGGACTCTCTACTATGCACCACTGCAGATCATTAAAATGGCCTTTCCAAAGCGGGGGGGGGGGGGGGGAATGAGACGGAAAGGGAAAGGAATCAGATGTAAAAAAGGATAGTCATGAAGCAGGACTGACTCTCTCCTCTTTCCAAGTAACATGATTTTAAAGTGGGACACACCTTACTGCTGAAAATTAGATGATATAAGGTTTACTCGGAGCATGTGGTATGGCCATCTCTGCTTATCAGTCTGCTTAATAAAAGGTAGGTATCTTTATAGGGTACACTTTACAGAGCACTGCTTCTCATTTCTCTTTATAGAATGGGAAGGAAAGAGACAGAAGGCAGAGGCGAGAGCGCGAGGAAAGCTAGAGAGACAGGCAGGCCTGGAAGGGAAGGACATGGGCAGGGAAGACACCCGAGAGTGACTGGCAGGGGTACTTACCATGTAGAAGTGAACATTCAACAGGAAAGCAAAAGAGTCACACAGAGGCAGGATGACAGGGAAAGAGAGCTACACAGACATCGACACAGATGCCCGGGCTTACCTCAGAGAGAAAGATGAGGTGACTGAGGAGCTGTGGCAGACCTTTCACACTCCTTCAAATGTCCCCACTCTTCCATGCTCACAGGTCTCAAAGACAGACTTAGACACTCTCCAACTCTTCAAGGAGACTCTGACCTGGTAGAGAGATGCTGAACCTTTCCCCAGAAACTTACTTGCCTTCTATCTCATCCCTTCCTCATCTCTTCAGGTATGTCTACACATTCATAAATCCTAGAGCTTCTTGCCTTTTCCTACACGATTGACATAATTTAGGCATCTTTCACAGAATTTCGCCTACCGAAACCCTACTCTTTACAGGAAAGGCATGTGTTCAGGAGCAAACTCAAGGGCAGAAATCAGCTGGCAGCTTTCTTTTCCTTCTTTTCTTTTCCGTGTTTTGTCTGAATGTGTGTCTGTGTGTCAGATGCATGTCTGGTGCTCAACCAGGCCAGAAGAGAGTATGGGGTTCCCTGCGACTGGAGTTGTAGACCCTTTTAAGGTGCAGCTTAGGTGCTGAGAATCAAACTCAGGTCTTTTAGAAAAGCAGCCAGTGCTTTTAACTGCAGAGCCATCTCCCAGGCAGGCCGCAAACTGACAACTTTTTAAATTAAATCTTCTACCTGAATTAAGACACTTCTATGGTGGTAAACAAACCACCCTGTGGACAATACCTCAGGAATAGACAGCTCCACAGTCACATCCCCTTTCCTGCTGTGCCAGCCTTAAGGTAGTTTTGTTTCATCCTTGAAAGACTTTGTCCTTAAGTCAGCATCTCTGCCAGAAACTGAAGGCAAGGGAAAGTTCCTATCCTTTCAACCAGAAATCAGACTAACTTTCCTGGAAGTTCACACTGTAAATCTACTTAATGCTATACTGATAGACGGGAGTCAGATGGACCTTCTCCGGTACAGGCAAGTGTAGGAAGGGTTTGCTATTCATCTTGCCTGATGGGAAGAGGGCAGAGAAAAGTGCCGAAGGTGGCAGTGGAACCCACTAAGTCCCCTTCTGTGCTCCTCTGTCTCTTGATATCTTTACTCAGAATTTCAAAAGCATATTGCTTCAATAGAAACAAAGCCGAGGGATTTCAACCAACTAAGATAAGCACATTCATATTTATAAAAAACATTTTCTTATAAGGTCCAAACGGTAACAATCTTGACAAGAATGAAGATGTACTCAAGAGATCATTGTGCCCCTCCCTTGGGCAAGCAGAGCCTATTGAGGCAATGGGCCCCCACCCTTACCCCAAATGTGAATTTCTCCAGAAATCTCATATTGAGAAAAGGACAAGGCTGGAACCTTGAGCCAGCCAGAAGGGTCTTGTCTCTGAGCTATGACTCACAATAGTTTGTAACTCTCATCTCCTATAGATTTTACATAGTTCTGACAACTTTTCAGGTGACTGTGGAAGGGGGTGGAGCTGAGGCTGTGAGGCCGGACAGTAACACACCTTGGTAAGAACTGCTGGGCTATGCATACCTCTTACCTTCTGTTTAAACCTAAACCTTATGCAAGAATCTTGAAGGTGCATTTGGGGGAAGAGGCAGGAAACTGGACTTAATCATTCCTCTTCCCAATATGTGTGAATATATATGTACATTGTGTAAGTATACCTTGTCAACTTTTTATCATTAATTGTGTCTCTAATTGGCCTGCTGAGTACAGGTGGCTGCACCCTACTATTTAAGATTGTCAAAGCCCAGGCTTCGAGCCTAACAACCCCAACAACAACAAGAAGCTTTTCAGAGACTTTACTTAGCTAACAAAGCTTCTACGGCCCTTGTCTCTGCATAGTCACGGACCACCCTTAAGACTGGTTTCTCCAGGCAGAGACTGATGGCTGGTGGTGCCTTTAAACCCAGTGCTAGAGAGGCAAAGGCAGGCAAATCTCTAAAATGAAGACCCGGCCTGGGCTACGGAATGAGTTCCCAGGACAGCCTCCGAAGAAACCCTCTCTGGATGGGGAGTGGGGGAAAGAAATATGTGGTTTCATGTATCCAGTAGTTTCAGATGCTCCTGCTGCTGTGGCTGTGAGCAGATTACTTACACTCACCAGTTTTGTAACGTCTTTAAAGTCTTCCCCTAATCACCGTATTCTTTGTAACAGTGGGAATTCTCCACTTTCATTTGATTTTCTGGCAAGTAACAAAAGTTGATTGGCTGGCTGGTTGGTTGGTTGGTTGGTTGATTGGTTGATTGGCTGGTTGGTTGGTTGGTTGGTTGGTTGGTTGGTTGGTTGGTTGGTTGGTTGGTTAGTTGTTTGCTTGCTTGCTTGCTTGGTTGATTGATTGGTTGGTTGGTTGGTTGGATGGTTGACTGGCTGGCTGGTTGGTTGGTTGGTTGGTTGGTTGGTTGGTTGGTTGGTTGGTTGGTTGGTTGGTTAGTTGGCTGGTTGGTTTGTTGGTTGGTTGGTTGGTTGATTGGTTGGTTGGTTGGTTGGTTGGTTAGTTGGCTGGTTGGTTGGTTGTTTGGTTGGTTGGTTAGTTGATGGTTGGTTGGTTTTCTGGTGTTTGCTGTCGTTGTTCATTTTGGGGTTTTTCCCTATTTGTTTATTCTTAAGGAGTGACCCCTATACTTACTTCAGTTCATTGCCTACTAGAAAGTATTAATGGTCTTTTGGCTGGGTTGTGATCCCTCACTATGCTTTGGAATTGATTTCTCATTTCCACTGCTCAGTTATTTATACCTGGACTCCCCCAGGTAAACCCAACAGTACAAGCACACTGGGTTATACCAAATTCCCTTTGTGCCCAGTACAGCCTCCAGATTAAGGTGACCCTTCCTCTGAATATTATGAAATTGATGATGGATGGAGACTAAAGGGTCTGAACTGCACAGACTAGCTGGGTCACTCTTGGCTGGAGGCAGGTGAACCACCCCCACACACTTATAAAGCAAGCTTCTCTGAGCCAGCCAGCTTCAGTGGACCCCTTTGCCTTGCCTGTCTTTCTTTAGAAAGTAACTGCTCTCCCACTGAGTGGAGCACAAGAATACGCGCTGTTGTGATGTGGATGAAAGTGAGGATTGATGGTTGAAGCTGCTTTGGCTCCTTCACCACATGTTGGCGCTGGGGAAACACCTTTCTGCTACTGAGCCCCCCCCCAACCCCCACTTCCAGCACGGGAGGACAAGCAGAGAAGATGTGAGGGGAACAAGAAAGTAGAGCCAAATTGTCTCCATCCCACCCTTCTTCCCTGGTGGCAGTTCCTATTTGAACTCATTTCCTCTGTAAAGAATCTTTTCGGGCAGGCCCTGAGGGCACACAATCACATTTATCAGGCTCCCTTTTTGGTTAGTGTAGCACAGCTTCAATTCCTTCTAACTCTACCATCACCCAAACTCTTTGAAATCAAATTGAATCACATCCAAAACGCACTCTTGTGTGTTGAACGACATTCTTGTGAATTAAAACTTCGGCATAGCCAGAAGTTTTAACTCTCCAGGCAAGACATTAACCTTGTCAACTTCATGGTTGCCCCTCAGCGCATCATCTGAATCCTGGCCCTCTTCCACTTCTTTCTTAGCAGGAGTTAGGAAGTAAGCTATTTCCTGAGAGGCATACCGTATGTCCTGAGATTTTTTTTTTTAATGAAATCCTTCTACTTGGCATCATTACCCTTTCACTTGCTTCCCCCTCTTTTGCTATACGCAAGTGTTGGTTTCACACTGAATTTAAAATGCTCCAGTCAAGAGCTCTCTGGTTCAGTAAAAGGTCACTCGTATTCTAAATGTAAAATTCGGTATGCACTGATGTACTATTAAGTGGCTGGGAGAACATAAAATGATAGGTACACACTGAAAGGAAAATGTGAATACATTTTTGTATGTCTCCTAATGAGTGTTGAGGATGCCCATACACAAACTGAAAGCCATCTGTGCTGTAGAATGTAACAATCAGGCAGCTATTTCCTTAATATCCCTTCTCTCTTCTCTCCCCCTCTCTGTCCTTCTTCCTCTCCCTGATAAGATCTCATGTAGCCCAGCCTAGCCCCAAGTTCACTGTAGAGCTGAGGATGGCCTTGGATTTCCAATGCTCTTCTTCTACCTCCTGGGTTATAAAACTACATTGCCATGCCTGGGTTATATGGTGCTAGGGACTGACCCAGGGCCTCATTCTTTGTAGACAGTCACTCAGTAGGTTGGGTGACTGTCTGTAGCTCCCCTTTCTTGTTCTTGATTTGTTCCCTGGTACCAGTGTAAGGCTTAACGATTCACTGGAGTCACTACTGAGTGGTTATGGTTTCAGAAGGCTGATCGATGGTTCCAGAAAGCCCCCCTTTTTGTTAAGCAGTGCACCTTTTCCACCAGTGGAGCTTCTTCATTTGAGTCTCTGTGACAATTCTACTGTTCTCTGAATTATATGTAATATTAAAAAATATGCTTATAATCATCAAGGAACCATAATTGTGGGTCTCTGCAAGGGAAGGTTTAAGCAGGGATTGTTTTGATTTTACACATAGGAAAAAAAATGGGCCAGAGATAACATGAAGGTTAAGGACGCTTTTATGATTAGAAGCTCATAAAACAGAAATCTGTTAAAATATATTTTTATTAATTAATTATAAATCAGCATGTATGCAATGTATTCACCCTCATCCCTCTTCCAACTCATCCCAGATAGATACATGCCTTACCCCAACTCCCTCTCAACTTTGTATCCTCCTTTTTAAAAATTATAATGCACCAATTGCGGTTTGTTCTGCTCATATACTTATGGTTGTGGGGACATCTGTCAAAGCATGATCATCCCACTCTGGGCCACAGTCTTTAAGAAACTGGACTCTCACCTTCCAAGAAGCCATCAACTGTCAATGACTCCATAGGTAGGGTTGGTGCTCTCGAGCCTCTTCCCACTCCAGGGTAGAATGTGGACTGGCTTGATCCTATGCAGGTCTTGCGTAGGTCACTACCACTGCTGCATTCGTGAGTACAGAAGCTCTGTCATGGCTGGAAGATACTGTTTTGCTCTGACCTCTGGTCCTTATGATCTTCCTGCCCCATGTCATCCAGAACTCAGTATGTATACCAGGCTGACCTGCTTCTTCCTCCACAATGCTGAAATTAAAGGGATGCACTACCACACACAGGTGGCATTCGACACTTTCTCCAACCCCTATCCTCTTGAAAGCCTCTACTTTGGAAGTCTGAAATATTTAAAGGTAGCCAGTAACAGGACCCTAGGCACCTGTATAAACGAGAAGTCTGGGAGCGGGACTTTGGTCTCTTTCTTAATGGAAAAAAAAAAAAGTCGAGGGTTGTCACCTCAGTCATCTGCCTACCTAGGAAGTAGATTGTGAAGACTGTTGAAACTGTCCTTCCTTCACCAGTCAGGATAGGAAGAAATAGCAGTCCTCTAGGAATTAGGACCTCAAAACAAGGAAGAGCACAGTGCGTTTTACTTTGTTGCTGGGTAGAGTTCCTACACCCAGGCTCTTGGTAAGTGTCCTAATTTGACATCTCTTTGTTGTAGAAGCAGTGCGGTATTCCCAACACTTTCTAATCTCATCGCCTGTCTTCACAGGCTCTCTTCCCCTTAGGTAAATGCAGATGTGCCAGCTTATTGCACAAGTCGCATATTTTTTTCATAGATGGCCACGACTGTTTCTTATGGATTATGCGATCTATTGTGCTTTCATTCGTTTCATCATCTGTGTCTCCTTTTCTTTCCACCGGGTCCTCTTTTCTCCCACACCATCCTGCAGAAGCTACACCATTAAAGAAAATGACTCCCTCCTTCAGCAGCCATTCACAGAGTCAATACAGCTCCACAGAAAGGGGGTACATTCTCCTCTGTGGAGATCTGACTTAAAATGCATGGTGTCCATAAGTGATCATGGGCTTTTACTTAATTTGTTTCTATGTTGGAGAAATGGTCTTGCTACATTGTCCACACTAACCTCAAACTCCTGAAGCCCAAGAGATCTTCCTGCCTCCGCCCCTCAAGGAAACAGTCTACAGCATGTATCACTGAGCCTTTTAGCCTCAACACAGAATTTTAAACACAAAAAGATACAGTATAAAATGTTTCTCCAAAGTATCTCCCATTCAGTTTGAAAACACAACATACCAAGTAAATTCAGTCTTTTGGGAAGGTGATAGTTTTGAATAAGGTCCAAGACCCATCAAAATTCAATCTTATTTTTGCCACTTAGTATATAAAGTTAAACTGTGCATACTTTCCGTTTCTAAACCTTCAACTCTCCAAGAGCAAAAGTACACTTATTTAAAGGCATTTATAAGTGTTAAAAACCATGTTCATTGGTAAAACACTAGCCTGGATCTTTAGGCCAGATCTCACCTCGACTGAAAGGCCACCCATCCCCAGAGCTCCATCAAGGACAGAGGGCTGGGCTGTGACTTGACAGCTCTCAAAACATATACTTGCCTCTTCCACTCTGTTGTTTGTCATGTCCACTGTATGTCAAACTAAATCACAGAAAGCTGTGTGCCTCACCCCACCCCAGATCTAGAAAAGCTCCTATGTCCTCTGTTCATGAAATTTGCTCAGGGAAGAATTCTTAAGTCTGCTTCTAAAGGGGCCCTCTGGCCTCTCCTATTCCTTTCATGACTTTCTCCATTCTGTCTCTCTGTCATCTCTGTCTCTATTCTCTCTCTCCCTCTTCCTCCCTCCCCCTCTCCCTCCCTCTGCCTCCCCCCCTCTCTCTTCTTCCCCTTCTCTCTCTCATTGCCACTTTCTTCTTCTCATACACATTTTAAATTAAAAATAAATATTAAAAAGCCTCAAAATGGCAAATAAAAAAGTTAGCATCTACTTTATGCACCCTGGAATCGCCACCATCTAGTAATAACTAGAATAAGCTAGTGTTGGACAGAGTGTGGAGCAACAGGCCCATTCACTCACTGCTGATAAGAAGACAAACAGGGCAGACACTCTCTGGAAGGCAGGGTGGCAGCTGCCAGAAGAACTTTATCAAGTTGTGACACTTGATAAGGAAACAAGTGACATGTTATTTCCAAGTCCGTTTTACATTAGAGTTCAGTGTTTGTTTTTAAATCCTATGGGATTTTAACAAGTACATATAGCGTCGTGTTCATCATTATAGGGCCTCAAACAATGGCTTCATTATCCTCTAAATCATCTCTGGGTTAGCTCCGCCTATCTTCCTTTTTCCTTCCCCCTCTCCATCCTTGGCGTTTAACCATCATGTCACCCTCTCCATCAGGATGTCAAGTGATCAGCTCATAATGGTGGGTCTGGAGGTGTGAGAGGAACATCAAAACTTCTATTTTTCACTCAGATTTTCTTTAATTATAAAACTGTTCCAAGCCAGGCGGTGGTGGCGGCGCATGCCTTTAATCCCAGCACTTGGGAGGCAGAGGCAGGCAGATTTCTGAGTTCGAGGCCAGCCTGGTCTACAGAGTGAGTTCCAGGACAGCCAGGGCTACACAGAGAAACCCTGTCTTGAAAAAAAAACAAAAAACAAAAAACAAAACAAGAAAAAAAACTGTTCCAAAAGTCAAAACTATTCCAAAAACTACTATAGTAAAAATTAAGTGCTGCTATTGAAAGTAATGTGTGTCAAATGCCTGGAACACAAAGAACAATGAATAATTGCTATAACTTGCTGTCTCCCTGGGGAGTATATCCACTCTATGGTAACTTCTGCAGCCAGCTAAGGGAACCCGCCATATCTGGGTTTCCCATCCTCTACATTATGGGCATTTTGGAGACAGACGATTTTGTGCTGTGGCTTTCCCTGGACATGGTATGATGAGCAGCATCTTTGACCTTTCTCCAGTAGGGGGCAGAGATTGCCCTGACCCTGGCTGACCTCTAATCACCCCCAAACCCATTCCCAATAACCAAAACTGCCCTGGGAAGACCGAGAATGTTCTCAGTAGAGTATCACTGAATTATGTTCTTTGGAAGAAAACTAAAGGACCTCCTTTCACCCCCCCAACCAAGTAAGCCCACATGCTGTGTTAGAACAGTGTTCCCAAACTGAAAATGCAGAAGGCGCACCATTAGGTACCATCTTCTGGGCCTTTTCATTTCAAGGTTTGGGCCTTGGGGTCACAATAAGCTATGGTTATACAATAATTTAGTTCAGTGAAAGCTGAGGGCCAGCAAGCTTGTTCAGTGAGTAAAGGTACTTGCTGCCAAGTCTGAGCACCTAAGTTTGACTGTGTTACTGTCTGACCTCTATCCCTGTCTGATGGTTTAAATTTGCTTGGCCCAGGGAGTGGCACTAGAAGGTGTGGCCTTGTTGGTGAAAGTGTGTCATTGTGGGCATTGGCTTTAAGACCCTCTTCCTAGCTCCCTGGAAGCCACTCTTCTCTTGTTTGCCTTTGGAACAAGATGTAGAACTCTCAGCTCCTCCTATACCGTGTCTGCCTGGAGGCTGCTGTGCTCCCACATTGATGATAATGGACTGAACTTCTGAACCTGTAAGCCAGCTCCAATTAAATGTTTTCCTTATAAGACTTGCTTTGGTCATGGTGCCTGTTCACAGCAGTAAGACCCTAACAAAGACATGCCCACAGCCTTATGATCCCTCAAAACACCCAATGAGTAAGTGTAATAAAAACATTTTTAGAGAAATTGAAAGGAGGATTGTTTCTGCATTTAGTGATTTCAGCCCAATGAGTCAAATAAACCAAAACCATATGACTTTTCATGTCCATTTTGAAAGGAGCACAGAAGCCAAGAATAGCAAATCCCTATGCCAAAGGGATAGTTTTTGTTTTGTTTTGTCTGAATGATTGTCTAGGGCTTTTTTTTACTACTTTGTGGCACCATCTTTCCAAGAAAAAAAAACAAAACCCTTCAGATTAGACAGGTTCCCTCACTAATTCCAGAGTTAGCCATGGAACCATAAAAGGGTCTGGAAAAGCAAAGGCCCTGCTGTTTGTCATTTGTTGGGATCAGAGGGGATTTTGTACACGTGCTTTAGCTGGGAGTTTCCAGGCTATGTGCTCAGCCTGATTTGCCTGTATGTGTTTTGATTAGATACTAGCCAAAAGATTGTATGTGTGTGTTTATTTATGTAAAGAGCGAAGGGTTTTAGCATAGGCCTTGGTCCAGGGGAATTCATGGTGCAATAAAGACTGACAACCCAAGCAGTAGACTAGCCATTCTCTCAGCTGCTTCTGCTCTGGTTTCTTTATCTACAGTGAACAAACGCTCTATGAAAGGACTTCAAATGGATTGTCATTCCTTTTTTAAACCAGGCTTCTTGGTGAAGCTAAAAGATGATGCTGCACATTTAGGAAGGGCAAGTAAACAAGACAAGTAAACAAACAAGGCAAGTAAACAAGAATGTGTGGGACAGGGGCTCTGTTGGCTCGAGCTGCAAAGACCTGGGCTGCCCAGACCCTAGGACTACCAAGATCCCCTGGGTTTGCATAGTCTCCCTGGTCTCTATGCAGGCTTAGACGTCGGGGTGATGCATTAGGTGTGAGCTAGGAAGTGGGAGAAGTGTGTGTGTGTCTGTGTGTGTGTGTGTGTGTGTGTGTGTGCTTCTGAGAGAAAACAAATACAAACAATAAGCTGGATCACAAAACGCCTGTTGTTCAGATAGAATTGGGAGGGAGGGAGGGAAAGAGACAGACAGACAGACAGACAGACAGACAGACTATGGAGGTTCAACCCCTGTTCTACCTCTTCTTCATTAGATCTCTAGAAAAAGTGTCAAGATCACCTTTAGTTGGTGGTGGAAGCCAAAATTCCGTAGGCTGGATGAAAACACTAGAGTTACAGAAGGTCACCCAGCCGTGTGCTCTGTGGCACACTCATGTATGACTGAAGTGTGTGTCCTATCCTGCTCCTGGTGGGATATCAAGCAGAGAACAAAGGATACCTTTGTTTCCTAGTGCACCTTGGATGACCATTACCTGAGTCTTTCCCGATCATTTCTCTATCTGCTTTCAGTAAAACTATGAGTGAGTGGTCAACTCCCCTCTGTGCTTAGGAAGTAGAGCCACGAAGGCAGCTGATATCTTTCTTCATTTTCCAGGTGACTAGTCTGGCCTGCTCAGTCAGAACCTAAATAAATATTAGCACAGTCAGTAAAAGTATGAGGTTTCTGGGGGTCTGAATTTCCTCTGAGGGAAGGGATCATTCACATAATAGTGTGTGGGAAATTGTGTCCTCATCATAACCCCCGGGGAAAACTGGAAGTCCTGCCAAAAGGCAACAATTTTAGGGGAGAGTTGAACACATCCAGAATCTCAAAAGCCCTTCTCTGTGAATAGGCATTTTACATAGAGAAAGTTTATAAGAAACATTTAAGAAGATCTATTTGATATTGAATCAAAGACTTTCATATTAAACCAGATTACCTTCACCTTGAACAGTGGAAAACTTGGAGTTGCCTTCTCTTCTGACAGTCTGGCAGGGTCCCGATTTCAATTTCTGGTCCTCAGTCCTGTTCAATGATGCACTATGGCTCTAAGGTTCATTACTGATATCCATGGGCAATGTAACTGAGAACTGTAAAATATCAAAGATCAAACTCTTCCTCAGTTGGGGTGCTCAGCTGCAAACTTTAATACTGGTGTCAGGTCAAATTACGGTTCTGCTACTGAATAACTCCAAGTGACACTGGATGTATTAAGAAAATTCATTCAATGTCAGCTTGGTCTGCATAGAAAGACCCTGTCTTGAAAGAAAGAAAGAAAGAAAGAAAGAAAGAAAGAAAGAAAGAAAGAAAGAAAGAAAGAAAGAAAGAAAGAAAGAAAGAAAGAAAGAAAGAAAGAAAGAAAGGAGGGAGGGAGGGAGGGAGGGAGGGAGGGGAAGGGAAGAAGGGAAGGGAAGGGAAGGGAAGGGAAGAGAAGGGAAGAGAAGGGAAGAGAAGAGAAGAGAAGAGAAGAGAAGAGAAGAGAAGAGAAGAGAAGAGAAGAGAAGAGAAGAGAAGAGAAGAGAAGAGAAGAGAGAAAGTCACATAATTGCAAAGTATTCATTGTGTGCCAGAAAGTGCTAGGGATTTAATAATGATCAAAATGCCTGCTCTTGATGAGTAGGGTAAGAGTTTGAACAAAGCATTACACAGAAGTGTATGCAGAAAGACAACTTTCAAATGGATTGGGTAGTAATTATGTAACAAGAGGGGGTTCCATCCTTAAGTATGAGAGGTTGGCTAGACCCTTCAAAGTAATTGAACTCTGGATCTGAAGGAGTTACACAGACAGAAACCATGTGGGAAGAGAGTAGCAGCTATGGATGATAGCAAGCAAGGACTAGAGAGGTAGCTCAATGGAAGAATACTTGCCTGGAATGCAGAGGATATGGATTTGATCTCCAGAACTTTGGGAAGAAAAAAAATCAGGAAAAAAATCAGAAGCAGCACTGAGGACTGATGTTCAAAGAAAAGTGTATTTGCAAGGTGACCAAGAGAGTTCCACATCCTTTCCTTGAAAATGATAGAAATGATAGCTTAAGAGACAATGGTGGTTAAGACTGGAAGGAAAAGGAAAGAGGGGAGTTCTGAGTGGGAGTGCATTGGTGGAAACTGGATAACCCTTGAGTGGGGACCGCAAGCCTATGACCTGAACTAGAATTTCACCATAGAGAAATTCTAGGATGAACCAGGAAGAGCTGCGGTGTCCATGTGGCAGAATGCATGGCTGGCATGGTATATAGAAGAAAGTTATTGGCAATGAAATGCCAAGAAGAGACAGCTGTCAGGTTGGGGATGGTAGTATACACCTTTAATCCCAGCATTCAAGAGATAGAGGTGGGCAGATATCTGAGTTGGAGGCCAGCCAAGTATACATAGTAAAACTGCCTCAAAAGCAAGCAGAAAGGAAAGAAGAAAGGAAGGAAAGAAGGAAGGAAAGGAAGGAGGAAGGGAGGGAAGGGGGGAGGGAAGGAGGGAGGGAGGGAGGTTCATCTATCAAATGAGCTCTGTATTGATTGGACCTCTGATTTTTCACTTTATAAAAATAAAAATTGATCCAGATCGTAAAATCTTCAATGGGTGACAAGAAATGATGAAAAGGTTGGCAAGCAATTCCCTCAATTCCCAAGGAAGCCCCTAGGACTTTTCTAGAGGCGGTAAAAATACTCAGTTTTCTTACCCCTTTGAAACAGGATGAAAACCCCTGTGGGAACCACCAACTGCAAGTTCTGGCCGGGTGCCTGTCTGCAAGTACCACTTACTTGAGTGTACCATTCCCAGTCTTCAGGTCTGAGATTTTCCATCTGTGAGGTGTGTAAATGAGAAGGGTGAGAAGGAGGTGGGGAGAGGGGACATGCCTTCCTGGGAAGTACCTCAGAATTTTGGGGAAAAGGCTTTCAATCTTCCTTACCCATCAGAATCACCCAGGAAATAATAATAATAATAATAATAATAATAATAATAATAATAATAATAATAATAAATCATAAGCCACCACCAATAGAGGTGCTGAAGTTAATGTGGGTGGGCCAAACTTTAGAACATCTTAAAGCCTCCCCAGTGAGTCTAAAGGGCAGTTTGGGAACCACTGTCTGAGGAAAACTCGTTATTTAAGAATACATCATACTCCACTCTAATAAAAGCTGAATTTTTCGATTTTGTTTACTAAAATTATCTTAACACCCAGAAAACCTAACACAGAGAGGGTACTTAAAAAATATTGTGTTTCAGTGTCATTATAATTATAAGGCAGATCACAGTAATAACCAGAAACATAAAGACTGGACTGCTTATATTTAATGACAAACTGGCTGCAGAAATTGCATGACCCTAAAAAAACCAAACACAATTCTAAAATATTACATATGAATTTTTCACATATGAGCTACCTTCATAATCTCTCTCTCTCTCTCTCTCTCTCTCTCTCTCTCTCTCTCTCTCTCCCCCATGCCTTCCTTTATCCCTCCAAACCCTACCCCCCAGACACACATACACAGTCTCCCTTAGAGCCGTGGTACAGTATTGTAGTATTCAGCAGACTTATTTTCACTGGAGCCTCGGGACCATTGTATTCTCTCTTCTCTCTTCCTGCACTGCCAGGGAACTGTTTCTTCTCCCGGCAATGTCAGAAAGCAGAGATTCTCCATGTAAAGTCTGTCTCCTTCTTGGTAGCAAGCTCCTAGAAGGCGGAGTCTTGTAGTTTCCGTGTGCTTCCAGCACACATTGATATGACATAGAGAAGATTATGGCCAGTCATCTCTCACTTAGTGAATATATCTATATATGGGTTTGTGTACATTGGAGATGTTCTTCAGTTGTATCCCTCTGACCAAGAAGGAACCAGGGTAAGTCTAAAGACATCAATCACATAGTTCCTTAGTGGCTAATGGTAGGGTAGTCTAGGAGTTACTTAGTGGCTAATGGTAGGGTAGTCTAGGAGTTACTTAGTGGCTAATGGTAGGGTAGTCTAGGAGTTACTTAGTGGCTAATGGTAGGGTAGCCTAGGAATTACTTAGTGGCTAATGGTAGGGTAGCCTAGGAGTTACTAAGTAGCTAATGGTGAGGTAGTCTAGGAGTTTCTCTGTCTCTGGACAGAAGCTGTGCATAAAGGGACACAAGCATGCATGGACTCTTGCCATTGAGAGGTGGCTGGTGGGCAAACAGTTTTGGTCTTTTTCCATGCTGCCCGAGGGAGGTCAGATCAACAAAAGCACTATGATAAAAATCTCAAAGGAAGGCGAGCTCTCAGAGGGATCAGAAGTGCCCATACCTTCACATTACAGACCATACCTGTTACCTTGCCTCCTAGAAACAGTCGCAGAATGAGCATTAAGAAAATTTGCCTCTAGTATTCTCCTTAACTAGCTGAGTGATATTGGGCAAACCACTTAACCACTGCATGGGTGTCTTTTCATCCATGAGAAAAAAAAAATGGTTACATGCTTTTCTCCACCCACGGGTGGTGAGGAAAAAGAGAAGGCTGCATTTGAAGACTTTTTACAATGAAACCCTTTGTGTGCGCCATGCCGAGAAACCAAGCGTTGCTCATATTATGGTATAGTGGTTTAGGAGCTCAGGAATTTGCTGTAAAAGCAAGAGCAGGGTCCTTGTAAGAAGCCCTCCACTCTAGCATGGAACCTGAAAGTGAACCCTGATGAATAACTTTGTCACTGGGTAGTCTGTCACTCTATATGTGAACGCACTTTTGTCTGTCTTGAAAACAGACAAGAGTCCAGCAGAGTCAAGGTTTCCTAAGACCCTAACAAACTCTATCACCTGAGCCCATTTGCTGTAAGGTAACCCATTGGCAGAGTTCTGCACTTCTCTCAGGGACTTTCCAGCACAGGTCTGTGAGGGCCGCAAGGCCCAAGCACCTCCTGCCCTCATCTTTCACAAATACTCCTTCACGCTCCTCTCTGTACAACATTGCAGCCCATCTGTGTTCCTATGTCTTCCTCCTGACAAAACCTAAATTGCTGAACACTTGGTGTTCTACACAAATAAATGTTTCCTTTTTAGAAACCTGTATTTGACCAACTAGGCTTGAAGTGAGCTGAACTCCTTAAGCTAGACATCTCCTTAAGACGTTTACCTTTCATTCTCTTGTCAGTTTCCATTAATGAATAGAACGAAGCACACTCCTATGTGTATCTGTAAGAGCATCTCCAGAAAGGGTAATTTAAAAGACCAAAGACCTACCTGGAATGTGTGATGGAGTATAAAGTGGAATTAAAAGTGGGAAAGTAGAAAGTCAGTTAGCCCTCAAAGCCAATTCCATAATAGAAATTATAGTCATTTACTACAGATAGCTCAGATCCACCTAAATAATTACAGCAACAGTAACAATAAAAGAAGAGAATGTGTCCCTTCGCCTCCTGACTTTGGAAGGAAATTTTGTATAAGAATTCTTGCTGTTCCCTCCATCCTAGGACATGTGACATCAAAACAGAATCCAGGTCTCTTAGACCATAGTGGAGAAAAGAGATGGACACAGCAAACTTAGCCTTTAGCCTAGCTTCCAGTTTTTGCTTCTTGGATGTTCTAACAAGAGCTATCTTACCCTCTGACACCCTTCCCATCATGATGCATGGAATCTTCTGAAACCGTGAACCAAATCAAATCTTTCTTCCCTTAGCTTGTTTTAATAAGGCATTTGACCACAGAAATGAAAACTGCTGACGATCCGTCTAACCAATGTTTCTCTCCAAGTCCTCTTAGACCTGGAATTCTAGACTAAATCTTATGGACAGCAGGAGTTCTTATACACTAATTTCCTTCCAAAGTCAGGAGACAAAGGGACACATTCCCTCTTTTACTGTGTTGTAACTGTTTAGGCGGATCTGAGCTACCTGTAGTAAATGACTACAGTTTCTATTGTGGAACTGACCTTGAGGGCTAAACACGTCTGCTCTGTATTGAGTAGGCCTGAGATAAGGGTAAGGCTAATGAAATGCTTGCCTTGGGCTTGAAATTGAAAAAGGTGGCTCAAAATTCAGTGACCAAGAATAGAGTTTACTTACTTATTTTAAAGTAGAAATTAATAACATAATCTGTGATGAGGGGCTGGAGAGATGACTTGGTGGTTCAGAATGCTTGATACTCTTTAGAAGACTGGAGTTTGGCTCCCAGGAGCAAACATCAGGTAGGTCACAACTGCCTATAACTCCAGCTCTAGAGAATTAAAATACATAAATGAAAATATATTTTTTGAAATCCATAATGAAAAGCATGATTTTTTTTTAAAAAATAATCGTGTAATCAATATATCTGCATTTTTATTTGACTTTATGCTCCACTGTAGTGGTTGGTGCTACACTAGCTATGGGACCCTGTTTCTGAAATTCTTCCTTCCTCATGAGCTTTCTGACCCACACTGACTCTTTCTCTGTCTGTGTAGAACACTTACCTCCTGTAGGGATTTCCCCAAGCTACAGTGTCCTCAAAAGTCTTCAGGGTGCTCTCTTCCTGCCTCATGCATCCTCTCCTCACATTGAATACCAGCACCCAACCTTTCCCACCCACAGGCCAGGTACTGAGCTAAACTTTTCCTATTTCAGTTTAGCCTAAGTATTTCAGCGTCCAAAGCACCAGGCCCTAGCATTATCCTCGTCTGTGCCGTGCGGCAGAGAAAAGTACAGAATGGTCTTTGGACGGCTCAGGGGACCTGCGATAGGGGAGCTACCCCCAACCACTTCACATTGCTTCTCCTCACAGATTAGAGCCCTCATTTCTTTTTTTTTTTCCCCCTCTTCCCATTATTAACCCCCTTAGGACTTCCATTCCAGAGTGTTCTGGTATCGATTAGAAGCTTGGTAAGAATCATTTTATTAAAGTAAGTAAAGTTGTTAGAGGCTTGAGAGACAAGGCAATTTGTCACTACAGAGACACTCATTTTCAAGAAAATGGCCCTGCCCTTCATTTTCCAGGTTGGGGTCTAGTTCTTCAAACTGCTCAGGTTCCCTGCTTTGTTCTACCTACATCAACGACTGCTTCATACATGGGATAGGAGGCGTTCTGGGCAAAGGCAAAAACAAAAGCCCACTTTGACTCAATAAAGTTTATGAGCTAAACAAACAAACAAACAAACAAACTAAAAGTGGGGGTGGGGTCCAGCATCACCTGCCACCTGCCAGTCCCCACCTGCAGACACTCTGCACTGAAGAAAGTGAGACACTTTGAACAGACTTCTATTTGGATCTGTGGGGGCCAGCTCTCCCTCTAAAGCCGTTACTGTGAACAAATGACATGAATTTGTGAGGCTTCATCAAAGCACACCTAGGCTCCCTTCCATCCCTCCTGTTTGCAGAGCACCTTAGTAAATGCACTCGTCAGCATCTTGAAATGTGCCTTGGAATGGAATAAGACAATACATGAAAAAGAAGCTTGGATGTGAGGAGAACGATTTCGACTTGAGAGAAGCCCATGCTCTCATCCGAGATGTTCAGGTTCAGTGATTGCACAGACACTGGCTATAACGCAGTTCCACTACTTGGAGGAAGGAAGGTGATCTAAGATTCACCCTTCCTGCTTTTGCTACCCCAGGGGAGGTAAACTAGGTAGGGAGGGAGGGAAGGAGGGATGGAGGGAGGGAGGGGGTGAATGAAACTATAATAGTTGTAGACTCATGAAGAAGAAATAGCACCCAAACAGAAATCTGGTCATTTCAAGCCCAAGAGTTAAGGAGATGTTTGAAAAATCTTTGATGAACTTCAACCAGCAGGCAAGGAAGGCTTCTCTTTCTCTTGATTTGGGATGGTGGCAAAGATTCTGCTTCTACTAATGCCTTGAGAAAGGAAGTGTCCTTGGTGGCCCTGGTTCTCTTCCATATGTTGCAGAGTGTAGATTCTAGAGCATATTAAGAGTGTCCTGAATGTCACTTTCAAAAGACAGACATATGGCTTATGATATAACCCCCTGAACTTAGGAAGCTGAAGCAGAAGGATTGCTGAGAGTTCCAGGACATCCTGAACAATATAGAGTGCCAGACCAGTCATAACATAACATAACATAACATAACACAACACAACACAACACAACAAGACCCTGCCTCAAACAAAACAAAACACATGCAACCAAAAGTTATTTTTCAAGGAGACTGGTGGAGAAGTAGCCCCTTATTAGAAAGGCTATATGTTTCCCTCAATCCAAAATTAAACCCAGGATGATACATGATCTCACTGCTTCTCTGGGACTGCACTGGGCAAGCAAGCAGAGCAAGGACTGCTGGACTGAGAGACAGCTCTACTCAGTTCTACGCCAAGTCTGTCTTTGAACATTGACCTTTCTCTGTGGGACTATTGGAATATAAAAGGATCCCCTCAACCCCCAAGCTTCCAATCTTTGTATAGATTTTTACTTTTTAAGCAAAAAAAAAAAANAAAGAAAGANAGAGAGAGAGAGAGAGAGAGAGAGAGAGAGAGANAGANAGAAAGAAAGAAAGAAAGAAAGAAAGAAAGAAAGAAAGAAAGAAAGAAAGAAAGAAAAAATAACTCATTATAGGTTTTATTTTTTGAGATTCTCTTTTTGCAATTTGTACAACTAATGATCATTAAGTGGAGAGCCCTGGGGCTAACTGGCTCTAGGCTGAAACTTTTCAGTTTTTACAACTAAGCCAGCAGAACACCCTAACCCATTGATCCCACCTATGAGCACTTTTTTTTTTTTTAATACAAACTACCATATATGCAATTGGGAAAGCGGAGAGAAGCCCGAAGAAGAACAATAGTCACTTTCCCCCTTTGACCATGCTGATGAACAGATTTTTATTTATTTTTATTTTTGTCAATGCCACAGCTTGCTTTATACATCTAGGAAAACAACTTGATTACAAATTGAAACTTGGGGTAAATTAGGTCATTAAGCATCTGAGAACTTGTGCTATGCTGCAAGCGGGGCTTTAAAGGACGTGATTGGGGTGGGGGTGGTGAACCTAAATTATAAGAAACTTCCCAAAAAAGGCCATCTCAAACCTAACTGAAGTTGTGCTATTTTTGAAAGTGGAAATCCCCGTTTTCGCCGCACAGTCCTGTGGTTGAGCAGTCTAAGAATTCAACCTCTCTGCTGGCCATAGTTCAAAGCCCATCCTTTGCAGAATGCCAAGGGCACTCCTCTTCCTTCCTGCCACCCACAGGGTCAGTCCTACATGCTATGGGTTAAACGTGACACCCCGTGTCCGTGGGCTGCCTCTGGTGAAGATAGATCCTATTTACCATGTGATTTCCCCACCGGTAGAAGTTTCTCTTTAAATCACTTCTCCTGGCCTCTCCTGGCCTCTCCTCCTCCTTCCCCAGGGTCAGGATGGAACCCAGGTCCTCAAGCTGAGTTCAGTTCCAAAAGCATTTCTTTGCAAGCTGTAATAGCAATTTTAGGTTCTGAACCTTTGCCAACATTTCTCCATATGAAAATTCTTATATTTGCTTTTAAAGAAAAACAAACAAACAAAAAAAACAGGAGGTTTGTGTTTTGCAAAAAACAGCCCGTGAACATCTCTAACTTTTAACATGCCCAAAGAAGAACTGTACCTCTTTCTTTTCATACATTTTAAGTAGAGAAACAATAACAATCTGTCCATATCTTAGTCTCTCTCAAAGTTCATGCCCATGTTCTTTTTGAACTGGGTTATATTTGTACTTTGGATACCAATCAACCTGACCAGGTCACTTGGATGTTCCTGGTTTTCAGCAATAGTTGCTGAAGGAACCAGTTTCAGTGCAGGCTCCTTTATTCTTCAAGCCACCCTCCACTGTTGGCCTCAGGTAAACGTGGACAGACATAGCAAACAGACTCTGACACCTACCTGGTAGGCAGTTGCCAGACATTTATTTATTTATTTATTTATTTATTTATTTATTTATTTATATTTTTCAAGACAGGGTTTCTCTGTATAGCCCTGGCTGTCCTGGAACTCACTTTGTAGACCAGGCTGGCCTCAAACTCAGAAATCCGCCTGCCTCTGCCTCCCAAGTGCTGGGATTAAAGGCGTGCGCCACCACGCCTGGCTCAGACATTTATTTCTTATATTGTCATATAGTTCCACTGCAAACCCCTAATTCCATATGACACAACTACCCTTCTGTACCTGGGAGGGCTGCATCAGCAGATTCAACCAACAGAGGATGGGAAGTACTCATAAAACCAAGCTGCATCTCTACGGGACACGTGCGAATTCCCTGGACAGTTCTTGGCATTGCCTCAAAGTACTGCAGTGAAGTGGCTCTTTCTATCACATGTTTACTGTATCAGGATGTGTAAGCTGGACTGAGATGATTTAAAGTACACAGAAAGATGTACATAGGTAGCATGCAATTATAAGGCCATTTAATGCTGGCGTCTTGAGAACCCCATAGACTTTAGTGTTCACAGGTGGTTCTGGAATCAACACCCATGGCTGCCAAGGTGTGACTGCGATTCAAAAGCCCCTGATTTAAGAGAACAATTAAAACCACAAGTTATAAAACCTAACGCAGAGGCCTCCTACCGTCTCTTTATAATCCACTGGTCCTGATAACTGATTACTTTGTTCCATTCCGTTTACATGTCTTGTTAGATTGAATTCTTGATCTATTCAGTTTAGGATCAAGATATGGACCACAAATTACCACCCAGCACTACAGTTAGGGTCCTGCCATGTTCTAGAGTACCATATCCCAGCCAGGTATAAAGGCAGAGAAAAAAAAATCCCAGAACATTTCCTAAAATATTCAGTCATAATCTTTAGAAAATGGCTTAGGTCAGTAGTTTTATCTTCCTGTTAATGTCTCAACTGCATCCTGCTTTAGACCATGACATTTTGGCTATTGAATGAGAATCCTCTCCCTAGATTTATTTGTTTCCATAGCTTTATCTGCTATCATAAGCAGCTAGAGAAACAGCCAGGGCAGATATCCTTAACCCTTTCCCCCAGGTTAAGAAGTGAGACACAATAGTGGCAATCGATGGAGATGAGACAGGTGGCTCGGCAGCTAAGAATATTTCGTTCCTAGCACCCAAGGCAGATCATTCACAAGAGCCTATAACTCTAGTCCTAGGTGTCTGACATCTTCTGGTGTCCACAGTCATTCCCTCACGTGCTCACGCATAAATAAGCGTAGTCTAAAACAAAAAGTGACAATGCTAAGTTTAGTACCAGCCAGTTTGAGTCTTCTGAAGGCCAACCAAAATTAAAGTGACAGAAAAAGACAATCAGAAGTCATGACTATTCCTACTGCAGGAACTGGAGACTTTAATAACAGCAAGCGTCCTGACTTCCTCAAGAGGAAAAAGTGATACATTTTACTACTAAAGCAACGATGATGCTAATTTCTAAATGGGAGAAAATATAATGTTTTTCAGCTTGCAGAGATAGCTGAGAATAGTTGGTAAAGATGGTGAAGGGGGAGGAGCAGATACTAAAATCTGATTCCCTAATTAGTTCTCGATTGTGTCAGTAAAGAAGGTGGAAACCAATTGCTGGGTGAAGGGAAAAGGGTGGGATTTCTGGGTTCCAAGAGGAAGAGAAGGGACACAGGGAAAGAGGAGGTCTTTCGGGCCAGGCTTTGGAACGGGAGGCACACAACAGCCATGTAAGATCTTGGATGGCTAGAAACGGGTGGCCTCTGCTGCCAGCGGATGGCTGGAATAGGTGGGCTGTTAGCTGATAAGACTAGGACAAGAGATTCTTCGCCCAGCCATTGTGTTGTCCGACTACTTTTAAAATAGTCTAGTGTTTTCCATCCTAGGGGCTAAGGTGGGCAGGAGGAGAAAGAAAGCAGCCAGGGCGGTTGTTGGCGGTTTGGCAAAGCTAGCTGCAAGGAACTGGCAAATTGAGGGTGAGGCCAGTGACAGCCGATCTCAGAGCTAAACAGGGACAGGTCAGAGCGTGGCCCCGGGCAAAGGAGCGATTTTAAAATTACACGCAACAAGATGGGGAGTTCTCATTCATTGCTGGTGAGAAATATATTATCATGAATCCTTTGGCAACAGACAAACATACAACCATCCAGCACTTTCTAGCAGCCAAGCAAAGTGACCAGAGCAAGCTGAGTTCTGTAGCTTTGCCCTTTATAAACTTTTATTGAGACGCAGTCACTTGTTTGCATATTATCCAGCAGTGATATTTTTTAAAGTAACATTATTGGGTAACTATGAGACCATATTTAATGCAGACATCAGAAGCATTTTACTATTTGACCCACCATGGTAAAAGTATGTAACCTCCTACTTAAAAAAATAAAATACATTCACAAATGACAGCTGTATAAATATTTTTCCCAAAGGGAAGCTCATCTAGATTTCTACCAATAGTAGAGTATATTAATATTTGCACTTACATATAGCAGAATGCCTAAATATGATGAAAAAGAAAAATCCGTTGCTATTTACAACAAACTTGTATCTCACAAAAAAACAAGTGAGTAAATAAACTTAGGTATAATCTAAAAATGTACCTAAAAAGTGACTATATGAAGTTGAAGTACCCTACAGTCAAAAATTAATTTATGGTGAATCAAGTTAGTTATTTCTTCCTTATGAGAGGTACTGACTAGAAGGAGATATCGAGAAGTGTCTGGAGTGTTTAATATTTTCTATAGTTTAATCTATGTAGTAAATTTTAATATATGTTTTTTAAACATAAATAAATAATATAGTTCTATTCCATATATATATATATATATATTTATACATACACACATACATGCATACGTACACCACACTACACATACGCACACACACACACACACACACACACACACACACTCATGTTCTGCAGATGTTGCAGAGCTGCATAGGACTATGAATTGCCTCCTCCCACTGGTAGTTTACATAATATCTTCTGAAATCACTTTAGATCATAATCTCTCAAACAAGAGAAATGCTCTGCCAATAGTTGCCATGATGTATTATTTAAAGAATAATGAATGGCAAAGAGATAATCCACATGTGATCAGTACAGACACACTTAAAAAAACTATACTTTTAATCTGGGTTCTGTTTTGAAATCCCATAAGCAAAGCCCACTGGCATGGAATGGTCACTCTCTCTAAATGTATGACTGTTTCCTGGGCATTACATTTTAACTTTAGATTATTTATTTTCTTTGTATCTAGAAGAAATTTTTTATAATTTTACTTAATTCTTTGTCTATCAGCTGGCCCTGGCAGTGCTGTAGGCAAAGAATAACAAGTTCATAAAATAATACATACCATCTAAACAGTAACTTACTGTTTTCAAAGTACTTTCAGAAATTCTGGCAGATTCCACTTTTTAAAAAAAAGGAAAATAATTTTAGGAAAGTAAAAGGGCATCTGACGCTGACTTGGTGACAGAGCTGGGCCTATTGGGCTCCTATGCAAACTTTCCTAAAAGTGATTTGATGTTTCAGTGAGCAAAAACATTCATCTGAAATGACATTAAAATACTAAGTCGAACAGAGTTTTGCCTAAGAACAGCTCTTTCATCTTCCACTAATAACTGAGTCTCCCTCCCTTCTATTTTCCAAGCTGCCCCAACATCTACCTGGACATTTTGTTGCCCACATTGAGAGCTGTGGAATGTCAGACAAAGGAGAAAGGTCAATGGATGGCAAGTCTCCGCTATAGCACTCTGTTAAGGAAGGGCCTAAGTGCCGTGCGCGCGCACACACGGACAATTAATTCCACTCTACCCTCAGGTCCCTTATTCAGCTGCCCCTGCCATTCTTAATTAACCCCAGTGTGCCTGGTATTTTTAATCTTTTGCCACCTGTTTTCGAACACCCTTTTTTATCCGAGCCCAGCTGGTACACCACTCTTCAATCCTTCCTATTTTTGCTTCCCACTTTTTGAGCTGCTTCGTTTCGGTGTTTAGTTTCACTGAACGATGATGAGCTGGATAGGAACGCCTAACTCTTGCCTCATTTCAAGAGAGTCTGACCTTGGACATTTGAGGTGTGGGAAGACCTTGGACAGCCAAAGAGGAAAGCTGACTTGCGGCTATCTTATCAGTCTATCAGCCAGGAAAGAGAGGGCTTGAGACAGTCTGGGGGAGATGTGGAGTATTACAGTGGTTTTCCTTCACCATAAACGACAGTGGGACTTTTTGCTTGAAACCACATGTCAGACTTGCTTACACAGATTTTTTTTTCCAGAATATTTCTTTTTCTATGGCAACTCCCTGCTAACAAAATAAAAATAAAAATATGCAGAGGTTGATTTAGGATAGTCATGGTTACTTGGTACTGAAATAGACCTATTCTGCCTAAATGCTTTGCCTTTCAGAGAAAATTTAGTAACCCCTTTATTTCTAAATTGTAATTTCATTTAATATAACTTTATAGCAATAGAAATTTATCTGACTTGATAATGTGGAAACAATGGAAATAATGTTCTAGTCTAAAGAGCAACTTTATAGCTTTTCCCAAATTGGGTCATTGGCATCTGCCTTGGAACTTATTGTCAAAGGCAGAGAGTTTATCTGTAGTCTTGTTAAAATTATCATTTTAAGAAAGGACAGTATTTATACCAATTTGACTCCCTTTATATCCAAAGATGACCTTGAATTTGCAATCCTCTTGCCTCTGCCTCCTGACTGCTGGGATAACAAGCATGTATGCTCTGCTGTGGATCTGCCCAGGGCTTCCCACATGCTGGACAAACATGCCATTCTATTGGGTTTGGCTTGGTTTTGTTTTTTATTTGCATAGCTCAGGGTTAAGAACTACTATGGCAATACTGAATTAGCTAGCCATTTGGCCTTGTACCTTGTTAATATAATGAAAAATGATCTTTTACTCAGCAAAACAATAAAATGCGTGTTCAGTTTCTCCTTACAAAGTAATTTCTGATCACTATTCCCTTTCCTCAGAGTTACCAAGTTAAATTGATAAAACTGTGTTTGTTTGTTTGTTTGTTTGTTTGTTGTTTGTTGGAGACAAGGGCTCATGGCTAACTCAAGCTAGCCTTAAATGTGTTACGTAACTGAGAAGTGACCTGGAATTTCAGGGCCTCCTTCCTCTACCTACCGACCGATCGGGAAGATTAGAGACATTAGTAGCTTGGCCAGCCTAAGGATTGTGGAGTCCCTCTGTTTTTCACTTTTTAAATTGCTGTGACCAAAATCCATGACAGAAAGGGTTGAAGAGAGGGATTGTCATGTTTTCAAAGGGTTCGACCCAGGGTGACTTGGCTCCACAGTGCTGGGCCTGTTGTGAGGCGCAGCATCAGGGCAGTGGGAGAACGTGGAGAAACTTCTTCAGGTCCTCTGAAGCAGAGAAGGGAATGCACGGCTTTTTCCTTTCTTCTCTTTTATCCGCTTTGAGTCTGCTCATCAGCGAATCCCTAAGAAACAAACCACATGGTAGTTCCAGTTTCATTCTTTGGGCTCAGATTGCTTCAGCTATTTGGGAATCTTCACAGCTCCATAGAAATTCAAAATTATTTGTCTTTTCAATAGTTTGAAAAGTACCATTAGAATTTTGCCAGTTATTTGCAGCACTTTCTGGTTGCTTTGAACGATGCAAACATCTGGAAAATAGCCACTCTTTCAGTCCATGAACATAGAACTCTATAGAACTCCCACAAATATAGTTTCCATTTATTGGAATCTCACTTCAAACTTCTCAGTGGTATTTTATATTTTTGAATGTGTGGATGCTTACCCTCTACGGTTAGGTTTATTAGTACGTATTCTTATACTCGTTTAAATGGGATTGTTTTCCTTATTTATTTTATTGTACTTGGTAATACATTCATTGTTAATGTGTAAAAGCATGCCTAGCTTTTTTGCATATTGGTTTTGGTTTCCTGCAACTTTGTCGAATTCATTTATTCTAACTGTATTTGGTGACATGTTTAGGGTTTTCCATATCGGAGATGATGTCATTTGTAAGCAGAGACAACTGTACTCTTCTTCCTTTCTCAATCTGTGTCTTGCCTAATGGCTCTAGCTAGGGCTTCCTTCCAGTTCGGCATTGAATACAAAAAGAGAGTGAGTATGCTCATCTTGCTCCTAGTATTGTACAAGGAAGCATTTGGTGCTGCATGCACTCCAGTAGTGACAAGCGCGACAGGCCCCCAAAACCTGGGCATTGTCCCGAGGCGAAAAGTTCACAGAAACTTAGTCTCCTGGAATCGTGGCATCCTGTATAATGAATGCTCCAATGTCCTTGCTTTAGTTGGAAAACAGATTCATGTGCTTTCCCTTAATATTGCTTTATTATAAGTGCTCCTAAGGTTTGACTTTTTGACATATAGCTAAGTTAGATTCTTCACCAGTCCTAGGCAGGCAGTCCTTGAGCTGACCCTGGGCATGGATAGCTCACTGCCCTACACAGGAATTTACCATTATCTAGGAAGAAGGAAGTTTGTGATCTAAGGAGGAACCAGAGTAGTTACTTAGAACCATAGGTAGCTGAGTTACACCCATACATGAGTATTTACAATGGCCTAGGGGGAAGGTGGACTATAGGAACTATGGCAAGGGCATGAAGCCATTCAGATATTACAGGCTCTCTCATCAGTCTGTTTGTCATTCACCAAATCCTCGCTCACCTGCAACCAGAGACCCATTCCACGCAGATAGGAGACCCTAGAAAGGAGGTAGTCTGTGACAATTTGGGTTTTTTTTAATTCGGTATTTTCGTCATTTACATTTCAAATGCTATCACAAAAGTCCCCTATACCCTCCCCTGGCCCTGATCCCCAACCCACCCACTCCTGCTTCCTGGCCTGGCATTCCCCTGTACTGGGGCATATGATCTTCACAAGACCAAGGGCCTCTCCTCCCAATGATGGCCAACTAGGCCATCTTCTGCTACCTATGCAGCTAGAGACACGAGCTCTGGGGGTACTGGTTAGTTCATATTGTTGTTCCTCCTATAGGACAAGGAAGCATTTGCAACTCTGCATCCTTAAGCACGTCAGCTTTGACCTTGTCCTACAGATGATCTAAGTGGCTGAATTTGGACCAATGACTTTCCTGCATTTACAGAGATATTTGTCTTAGTTACCCTTCATTTTGTGCTCAGCCCTATGGTAAGTTTTGGTTTGAACCATCTTTGGCCCCCCAGGAACACCTTTTTCTGATGATGGAGTTTGGTCTCACTACTGTGCTGTTGAAACTACTCTGCAGATATTTACTGAGGAGGTTTCCATGTTTATCAGGGATAGTAATCTATCATTTTCTTTTCTTCAGAGACTTTGTCTAGCTTTCACTTCATGGTAACATTGTCCTTGCAAAATCAGCTTGGAATTGATCCCTCCATGACTTTCTGGGAGAGTGTAAGGACTGGTATTAATTATCCTTTAACTGGTAGAATTTATAATTAGGTCTTAGGCTCTTATCCGTTAGGAAGTATTGGATCAATGATTTAATCTCCTCTGTCATTACTGATTTGTTCACATAATTCTGTATGAACATGTGATATGTTTCTAGGGATTTTTCATTTCTCCTTGGTGAACTACTTTGTTTATATAATTATTCTAGCAAGCCTACAACTATTTCAGAAGAAACACCATAGACAAGTAGCTTAACATGAGGACAGCAAAGGAGAACCCCAACATCCTGGGGGCTGAAAACATCAAGGGAAAATGAATTCACTGCACAAGGAAAATTCTGTAACAGTATTGGCAGATTTTCTAGGAGAAATCTTTCAGGTCAGGAGGTGGAAGGATGTGAGAAAAAAATTAGTGTCCAACAACAGTATTATGCCACATAGGGCTGTTCTTTAAGAATGAAGGAAACGTATTGAACCAAACAAAAATCAGTGGCATTTTACTATTATTAAACTCATTAAGAGAAATCTAAAGGGAACCAGTCCTACATGTTGAAGTGAAAGAAACTGACAACAAGAAAACATATGAAGTTGATTGAAAAAATATATACTCATGTACAAAAAAAGCTCAAAAATATAATGGTGATAGGCAGATGACTTAAAGATAACTGAAAGCCCATTAAGGGTGTACAATATACAAATAAGTAAGTAAATGACATTAACAATAAAACATGGAGACAGGAGAAGTTAAAAGACAGGGTTTTGTGCAAATTTATGTTGTTAACAACTTAAACTGTTATAAATCCAAACCCAAATCCAGGGCTTTGGGTTGGCTCACCCCAATATCGATCCCATCTATGAACTGCCAAAACTGCAGGATCTCCATGAAACAGGCTAACAGCAGAACATCTGAGCAGAGTCCAGGTGAGAGTCTGGTGGTACTGGTGTTGTAATAGAAGCCAGAGACCTAGAAACCAGACCAATGACTCATTGCAACAAATATTTGCAAGTAAAGATGTGGGCACAAAAGGTGTACTGTGTGACACACTGTGACATGCTACAGCTCCCACAATGAGGCTTTCTTATGTAAATAAATTTATTTGTTTGCTTTTGTGGGGAGAAGGTTGCAG
>NC_034610.1:42508556-42548556 GCF_900095145.1 Mus pahari | reverse complement strand
TCAGAGCAAATCAAAGAATAAGGAGGGGAGAATTGTTACTTTAACTTCATTCCTAACTGATGACGCGAGTATTTATTCACTACTGATTGTGTCCTGGCGGTCAGACACTGAGACCAGGAACTACACAATCACAGATTCTACACCAAGTTGCTTTACACTGAGTAACACTCTTCTATTGCTAATTCCTCGTTCCATCTTTACCTCCTACATTGGGTAGAGCCTGTGGACACAGCAACAAGGAGCATCTAGAACCTTTCAAAGCGAGAGCTCCATCTACTGGACTATAGGAAAACTCACCAGTGACCCACCACTCATAGAAGAGCATTAGACTAATCCCCATGATTGAGAAGGCTTTGGTGCTAATTAGGTTAACACCAAGAAAAATGTTCCTAATATAGTTCTGACTGCTGAAGATGAACTGACCTTTCTTACAGGAGTCTCCTCTTGCTCCTGGGTTCCTAAGACAAGACCAGAATAGAGCCCTGTTTCTGAGCCTACTGATAGGTAGTATACATTAGGTAGGATACATTACAACAGCCAGGAACTCTTTCCTGAGTCTCCTGGACTTGGCCTTCTCCCTGTGTGTCCTGAAGCTGTATGTTACACCCACTTCCTATTTCCTGTGACTCCATTCTTTTCTCTGCATCACTCAACGCCCACTACATTCACCCACTAAGGCTCAGGGTCCAACCCCTTCTATGCAATCTGCTTTGTTAGGCTTACTTCTTTAATGAATTTGCATAGAGAGAAATCTGTTACCTCTGCACGGGCTGCCATATTGGGGTCTGCTGGGAGGCCCTTGATCTCTCTGTAGGCAGGTGCGCATCTCTGCGGAAAGGAGCAAGAACCAAAGGCGGATAGATCAGGATTCACAAGCAAGACCATAACACTGCTATTTTTACACATGCTGTCTTCTACTGAAATGGAGGATTTGAATAAGTAGAGGGCAGGAACAGGGTGAGGAGGGTGGAAAGAACATTTGTGAGTGAGTCTGGGAATGAATGTGAGCCATGAAGGCACAGGGGCGGAATGGGGAACCCCCTTCCCAGTATCAGCTCCGCAAGAGCAGAAACTTCATCTGGGTTATTTCACCCGGGTTATCCTCTGGGCTTGAACGGCAGGATCTGATGGCAAACACACAGTGTTTGATGGATGAGTGAGTGAATGAGAGAGAGAGAGAGAGAGAGAGAGAGAGAGAGAGAGAGAGAGAGAGAGAGACTATAGATGGATGTTGTAGTAGTGATGATTGTTACAATCTACCAAACAGCACCTTAAAGAAATACGTAGATGTCTGCACGTTCTAGACTGCTTTAGGAGTACCCGTGATGCCTACAGACCACCTAGGGGAGGATCTATGAGTCTGCCTACATGTGGACTTTGGAGTGGAAGAGCCACAGCGGTCACAGAGATGGTTCTTTCTGTGCCTGACCCCACAGGAATCCTCACAACCACTGCCTCCAGAATTTGGATTCAACTCCTTATTAACTAGATGACCGAGAACAAATTTCCCTTCTCACATCCCGGGACACTTAGCCTCCGTCTCTTCTATCGAGATTTGGATTTTTCAGCATTCAGACTGGAGGGGGCCTCTTTTCTCTGGGTAGCTTCTCTTCTTCCTGTTTCCATCGCCCGTCAGACCCCAGATCTGGATGCTTGCATGGGACCCTCTCATTCAACTCCTCACGCAAGGGCCTCCTTTCTTTGCGTAGCCCATTTCTTTCTCAGAACCTGTTTCTACGGTAATCATTGGTTATAAGATACGCCAGTTACCCAGATGCTGAACTTATAGATCTTTCCTGGCTAGTGCTTTCTCTCATTCCCCCCCACCCCAAAACCCATCAGTCAGTCAAAACGACTCTACCTCAGAGATAAGCAACAACATCTGAATGTTCATGCTTATGATCTTGACACTTGGTAGACCCAGGGTATAAGATTGCCGAGTTTGTGGCAAGCCTGGCCTGTGCGGTGAGTCCCAGGCCAGCCTGAATGACACAGCGAGACATCTGATACTCTTCAGTATTGTTCCATCTGGTTTTGAACACCTTTCTCTCTCTCCCTGAAGTGCCTTCACAACGGAATACTCTCTCGTTCCTCCTTTGGTTCCTCCATTGAGAGTTAGCTAACCTTCTGAGAAACTCCCACAAGACGCTGTTGTCTACTTTGAAGAACTCTGAACAGTCTGAGGTAGTTTTAGTCATTGATTTGGTGTTCCCTACTAGAATGAGAGTTTTACAAGAGAAAAATTTTATGTCATTTATGTACTGGTGAGTCCCGAGCTTTGTCCATAGACAAAGTATTCTATAAGGTTAGTTGAATGATAAAGGGGTCTTTATAAGCCTTGATTTTTTTGTGGTTTTATTTTGTTTTATTTTGACACAAAGTTAAAAATAGAGCCCAATTCATAGAAAAGTTACACAGGTTTACTGTGAAGATACTAGGACCTCAAAAATACTACCAATATTATGACTATGATATGATATTTTTCCAACCCTTCAACAGCTCTAAGTATTGCTATAATACCAGTAGCATTCTAGTCACTAATCCTTATGAAATGCTCAAAATTAAAGAAAACAAAGATCAGAGATAAAACAGCCAATCGAAGATTGTGTGGTTAGCCCATACTTAGACTCGAATTCCAAGAATGAAAGGGTTTAAAAAGAGTAGTGATCTTAAGAAGTAATGAGATTACCAATGGCAGGAGTAAAGGTTTTGGACACAGGTTGTCCCAAGAAAGGGAACTTGTTTTGTGCTAAGAGAGTATCTGGGAATCCAAGGAGAGTGCCTAATAACTTGTCCCAGGTACAGAACTGTTATTCAGGTGAAAGGTCAGGTGATGGGGATTTGAGCACTGAAAAAAATTATATAACCTCTCATCTGTGTTCATCATAGCATGCCTAGCTGCCTGGAACAGCATGTAAATGCATATCTCTCTCTCTCTCTCTCTCTCTCTCTCTCTCTCTCTCTCTTCCTCTCTTCTCCCCTCTCTCCCTCCATCCCCAGTAAGAAATTCTGCTTGCTTAATAAGCCTAAGCTACCATTGTTAACCAACTACCTAACACATGCCTCTATGACTCATTGCTCTTTTCTTAGACCCTTGCTCACAGCATCCTACATCCATTTGGGGGCTTACTATGAGATTCCTGAGAATATAATTAATGTCAGGACCTCAAAGCAGACCTATGCCAGCAGATATAAGAACAGGTAGTCTTGGACATCATAAAAATTTTAGAAAACAGCTTTTTTTTTTTCTCTCCCTTTATACCGTCTCTAAAATAGCTCAAAGTTTACACAAACCTTGTCCAGCAGTCTCTATTCTGAATACTTTGAGACATGAACTAAAGTGTTCCTTGTGTAGATCCAGTGAGATTAGTACTATTAGCTTCTCTGTTTGGAAGAAAGGCATTAGATAAAATTATGTTGGGCTGCGATTGGCCCTGGAAATAAGCTGTGTAAAGTTGATGGAAGGGCGGGAAGGTCTATAAAGCAATTTTGGTTAGAGAAAAACAGAGTATCATGGCCAAGACTGCAAGAGGAGAAGACCCACCCTGGCATCTATAAGTTTTTAGTATTCATACCAGCAAAACAAACAAACACGAAATACATGCAGACAACTCAAGTATCCCTTGGGAAAGTCGGTGACCTTCAGTGTAGTCTGCAGTAGGCATACTTTTTAGGCAGGTCCCCATGTTATTTCATAGCCTCACTTTCTTCTTCTGTTTTAAAGAGAGACTTGACGAGGAAGTTTCTGAGGACTTCTACCTTGAAGTCACTGCCCCCATGTCTTTGGCTGCGCAACCACAGAGATGATCCACTTATTAAAATACTTCCCCACCTCAAAGCACTCTTTCGATTCCTTCTCACAGCCATGGTCCCATCCCCTAAACCTCTCTAGCAATCTTGATATTAGAAGTAGCCCTGTTGTGGGGAAAAACCTCAAGGTTTCCATTTGTTTCCTAGTTTTAAATTAGCAAAGATGATTTACCGTTAATGCACCTCGAGAGATGGAGCCTTATTAAAACCAAAAACGGGCGGCTCACGGGAACACTCCAGCGCACTTGAGCGTAACTCCTTGTTTGTGTCAGCCAAAAGCTGGACTGACTTATGTTGCCATACCGTCTGACCAAACTAGAGTATCACATCACCAGTGCAGGTTTCACAATGTGTATCTCAGATATGTCCTCTTCTCTTTTCTCAATGTAGTGCGACATTGAGCTTGAGGTGCAGTGTCAGACTTCTGAGTGAGCAGACTCACACTGCAGGTGGCAGCTGACCTACTTGCTTCATTGGAAGTTAAGACTAATTATTCTCCTTTACTCTCCTCGTTGGTATCCCCTCTCCATGACTCTGTTTTTCTTGAAGAGAAAAAAAAAATGTCATTTGGGTCAGAGGTCTCAGATAACAGAGAAGATGACTTTTATCTTCCAGACCAGCTGATGGAGCACTGAGACCGAATGTCACCATGACTCTTCCACTAAGACGTGGGTTTGCAAGTGAGTCACGTAGAACACAGAAGTGTAAATATCACTGTACTGGATTTTTAAATTAGTTGTCACCAAGCTTGGTTATAAAAGTAAAAAAAAAAAAAAATTATTTTTTAAAACAAAAAAGATAGAAAAATTAGATCAGAGAGTCAAAGAAAATCTTATTTAAAATTAGCCAACACAATTTATGCTACTGCAGCAGGTCTATGCCTGTTCTCTCTGTGTTCTTCATAGTAATTCCCAGAACTTTCCAGAATGGGGTTATGCATCACTGGTTCACTCTCTCATTCACTCCATTATTGCAGCTCCCAAGAGAAGCGGAGTGCCAGGCTACTTTCTAAACAAAGGAACAGGTGGTTTGAGGAAAGACCAGGTGTTAGAAGGGACTGACTGCATCCTGGGACATAGAAGGTCACACGATGCTCAAGGGACCCAGGAGTTGCCACCATTATGTTTGCAAATGTTTGACACTAGAGGGAGAAGCACAGAAATTACAAAAACTTGCTAGCTTGAGGGAGGCTGCTTTAGGGTCGAACCAGCAGGTAGGGTCAAATTGCCTGGAATTCATAAAAACCATTTTTACTGGGATGAGATGGAGTCTCAAAGTAGTTTTGATTTGCATTTTTGTGACAGTTGGGGATGTTGAACATCTTTTAAAGTGTTCATTATTCATTTGTATTTTTTTCTTCTGCAAACTCTCTGTTCAAGTCCAAGGCCCATTTTTAACTAGGGTACTTGTTTTCTTGATGTTGACTGGTTTTTTTTTTAGTTCTTTTTATATTCTTTCTGTATAATATACATGATATAAGTGTATGTGTTTATATAAAATATATTTACTACATAAATAAGTATAAGAAATAAATTTAATATATCAATAAAATATATCTAATGTACTATACAATGTGTTACATGCATATATATTTACACAAAATACCTTTATACTATATATATAATATACAAATATTAAACTTGTCAGACACATAGCTGTCAAATATTTACTCCTATTCTTTTTATTTTGTTACTGCTTGCATACGCGTATTTAAATACTTACTTATATATTCCCAAAGATAACCTGTTTAGTCCATGTAATGCCTCTTGTACACTTGAACATCTGTTTTCAGAGCTGACTGTTCGGCGTTGGACGACTAGCTGGTATGCTCTTCCCTGAGAAGGGCCACACCTCCTGGTCCCAGGAATACTCAGTTGTCTGTAGTTCGTTGTGTAGGGCTAAGGCCTTGTGGGATTCTCCTCCTCAGTTTGTGGCTGTCCTCTTTGCTCAGCCCATGCTTAGTTGGTTCTATTCGTTACACTTTACACATGTAGCTTCTGATGTAATTAGGGAACGCAATCTCACAGCAAAGCCCTCTGACTTTGGGGGCTCTCCCAATTCCCCTTCCTACCACAATGTCCCTTGAGCCTTGGGTGTTCAAGTGTTTTGTGGATATATCCACTGAGACCGGCCTCCATAACTCTCTCTGTTGATTGGTCACCCTCTGTTGCAAAGAGAAGTTTCCTTGACAAGGAGGAGTGAAGAATACACTCACCTGTGGGTATTTGCCCTTATTTAAGTCGAAAGGTCTATAGATTATTGATGGGGGTTGTGTTAGTTTAGTAAACTAGTGGTTGAAGATTCCTCTAGTAAAAATGATTTCCCTAGCACTGATTAGTTAGCTAAGTTTCTAGTACCAGCTACAGTGTCCCTTTCGTAGAGTGGGTCTTAAATCCAGTTAGAAAATTTGAGGCTACTGCCAAAGTATGTGTGCCACTACCGCACATGTAAGGGTATTGTGCCACATTGGTCTTTGATGTGGTTCATAGGCACATGTGGCTCATAGGTGTGGTGGACTGTAGATTGCCTCTCTCCTTCGGAAGCTTGCATAATATTTTATAGTACCATGAAAACTAGTCCTTGAGGAGCATTTGTATCAGTTCCAGATGGCAGGCCTCTGGGCCTTGTTTCTTTAGTGCATGGTATCAGCAATAGGGACTTACCTTCCGCCACTGGGGAGTAATTAAACACAAGAGCAATAGGCTCTGTGTTTGGGGATTTTTCTTAGACAGCCCTAGCCCACAACTTCAAATGAGGCCTCTCATGGCTGGAGTTGGGGGTTTGTTAGCAGGTCTATGGCTCTTGAAGAGAGAGTTAACTGACCTCCTGTAAGCTGCTTCTTTGCTATTGAAAAGCTCTTTCATTTTATAAGGTCCCATTTGTCAGTTGTTGACCTTGTTTCCTGAGTAACTGTGGTCCTACTGACGAAGGTTTTACCTGGGCTAATTCCATCACACCCCAGTAAGAATGCTCTTTATTAAGAAAACAACAACAAATGCTGGCAAGGATGTGGTGGGAGTGTAAAATGGTACAGTCACTACAGAAACCAATGTGGAAGTTTCTCACAAAGCTAAAAATAGATCTGCCATATGACTAGATAGACCACTTCTGTGTGTACACCCAAAGGACTCTCTAGTCTATGATACTGACACCTGTACTGCCATGTTCACTCTTACCCTCTTCACAATAGCTAGCAAGTTCCAGTGCAAAGTGAAGGAAACCTTCCCATGAGCTGTTGGCCAGAGAACCCACAGAGGCTCCCAAATAATACAGGCTGTTGCTATTGCCAAGTTTTATATTTTGGGCAGATAAACCAAGCAGCAGACCAGGCCGAGGAGTTCCACATGGGAGAGGTTTATTATGTGGGAATGGGGGGGGGGGGGAGAGCGGCGAAGCAGGTAGAAGGGTAGAGAAGAGGAGAGAGAAAAAGAGGAGAATGGAAGAGGAAGAAGAGAAGAGAAGAAAGAGGAGGAGGAGGAGAAGAGACGAGAGCGAGGAGGGGGTGGCTTCCTATTTTATACAGAAAATGATGTCACACCAGTGAGGGCGGGAACTGAGCCAAATGGATTGTGGGATTGAAGGTCATTGCCCTGGCAACACAGGTCAAGGGTCACATGTTTAGGCCAGGGCTTGGAGTATCCTGATGCTAACATTCCTCCCTTCTTGTTATTATAAAAGAAGGGGAGAAAAAGAGAGGGGAAACCAATGGTGAAGAGGGAAGAGGGGCGTCATGTCTCTTAAGCTACTTCCTGCTGTTTAGGAGCGTCGTCAATTTTCAGGGTATATCTGGTCTTCACCATTGGAGTCCATTTGGTGATCATCTATGGGCAGCGGCTGGTAATCCTGTAACAGGAGCTGGTTAACAGTTTGGTTAGAAATTTTTTGTACTTGTCTCTGAAGGAAGGTAGAGATAAGATTGATAAAACAAGGAGCGAATAATAATGCCAGGAAATTAACCAAGAAAGGTGTTATGAGTGGAAGGATCCGTTTCCATATGGGGTTTTCAAAGGTACCAGAACCAGATGTCTCACAGTTGCTGAAGTCTCTTATGTCTGCCTGTAGCTCCTGGATTTTATTTTTTTACTATCTCGAATTGGTTGACGTAGAAGCAGCATTCTTCTTGTAGGAATAGGCAAAGGCCACCTTCTTTAGCTGTCAGGAGGTCTAGTCCTCGCTGGTTTTGAAGCACCACGGCTGCCAAAGAATCTATCTGTTTTTGGATAGTAAGCATGGTTTCAGTCATTCCCTGAAAATCCCTTCTAAACTGGGAAGTAAATGTATTGTACTGGGTCATAGAAGTCGTTATCCCTGCTATTTCCATGCCAGCCCCTATGGCTATCCCTGTGGCTACCAGGAGTGGTACAACCTGAACAGCCCTTTTATGTTGAGCAGCTATCATGTTCACGACTGGGATTGGTAGTGGCTCGTTTCCCTCAATTACTCCCAGTTCAGGGAAAAGGAGCACCAGCATACAAATCCCTGACCAGCCGGCTTGTAGGCAATGATACACTTGAGTGCCACAAAGGATCGACATGTTCTGGATAGCCGGGCATTGTGGCAAAGACATTGTATCAAGAGTTATGGTCTGGTTGCAGCCTGCAGGGCCCAGTGTCCCCACGGACTGGGTCCCAGAGGTTTTGAAGCAACTTGCTACACCAAAGAGAGGAATAGAGGTGAGGTATGGAGTCATAACAGCACTGGAGTTAGGGCAGCTAACGAAGGGTGAAGTAAGGTTACTTGGTAGCATCACCGGAGAAGACATAAGTGACACTTGTGAACTAGTTCCAGGAGGTACACATAGCCAGCAATCTTTAAAGCGCCCAGGTCTGGTAACATTAAGGAGCTGGTAGGCTGAAGTCAAGGTCTGAATGACAAGTTAGTATTATTCATTAGGGGTGAAGTCAGGGAAGTAAGAACCTTGGAGGAATGCTTGATTATCTCTCCTACCTTTTCTATGTCTAGAGGTAGAGCAATTGAGATGTACTTTCTCTGAATATGGATGGTACTTACTGGGGAACTAGACTGAGTTTTGTGGTAGGTCTTACCAGTAACTCCTGTTTCCCACCTGGAATCCCATGGGTCTCGAATGTAGAGGTAGAGTGTCTTGTGGAATCAATAGAAGAAGTGATTAATCAGTGTCCCTAGTATGTGTATCTCACAAGATCAGTATGGGTACCCCCCATACACGTCTGGCCATTTTCTACAATAATCTTTTGTCTGGTCAAAGAGAAAACAGGTATAAAGGTCATAATATGCAGATGGAGCCACAGATATAGGGACCATGGCAATCTGCATCGGTTCCTGGCACCCGGCTATGGAGCAGTTTCCTGATCCTATTTGGAAAGTCTGCTTGTTGTCAGCAGGCGTTTCTCGAACTTCGAATCTCCAGACGTAAGGACTACCCTTGATGGAAATNAACAGCAGGGAAAAGATGAAAAGGCCGCAACTAATCCGGGGTCTCATCCATCGAGGTCGGGTTTGGCTGTCGGATTGAAGCCCTCATTCTCTAGGATGGGAGACAAGACGGGTGGTCTCGGTGTCTTCTGGAGCTTAACAGAGCACGGCCCTGGTAGGGTCCAGCAATTGGATGACAACAGGCAAATTGTTTTAGCAATAGAGGGGTTCTGGATGCCCCAGACTCAGGGGTCTACCTGTGAGGCTGGTAAAGCGAATGACATGGTATTGTTAGTAGGTTGGCTAGTTAAAAGGAGGAGCAGAGGAACCACTGGTGAGCTTGAGTTCAGGCGAATGTGGGGAGCAAAAGAGAAAGGCTCCCAGCCTAGATAGGAGGTCTCTTCCCAATAAGGGGAATGACATGTGGGCACTACCAAAAAGGAATGGGTGAGAGNTACACCCCTAAAAATGCAATTAAGTGGTGGGGTCTGATATGGGAAATAAGGTTGTCCTCCTACCNCGACAATAGGAAAACAAGAGGGAGATGTGGGCCCCCAAAACTCTGTTATGACCAAGTGGCTCCAGCGTCCAAGAGGAAAGAGATGGGCCGCCCACAGACCACGATGTCTACCCTAAGCTTTCTGTTCGTGATGGCAGTGGCCAGGTCAGAGGAGCCTGGGCCTCGTCAGTCGGCCATAGCCAAGCCTAGGAGATTGGTTGGAGGGTTATCTGGGAGTGATGCCCCCCCTGTTTTGCATAACATGGGAGCAATCAACAGCCCAATGTCCCTCTTTATGGCACATAGGGCATTCTCCCCTCGGCTTGCAAGGATTAGGGCAGGTTTTGGCCCAATGACCTTGTGGACCGCATCTGTAACAGGTGCCTGGTGGTCTCTGGGTAGAAGACCATGAGCTCAGGGTGGCAGCTGGGGCTGGTTGGACAGCTTTTGACAACATATTATACTTCTGCTTGTGAACCCTCTCATCTCTCCCATGGTACACTTTGAAGGCCAGCGCCAGAACTTCTGCCTGTGGAGTCAGGGGTCCCTTCTCCAATTTTTTTAAAAGATTTATTTATTTATTTATTATATGTAAGTACACTGTAGCTATCTTCAGAAACTCCAGAAGAGGGCATCAAATCTCATTATGGATGGTGTGAGCCACCATGTGGTTGCTGGGATTTGAACTCAGGACCTTTGGAAGAGCAGTCAGTGCTCTTACCCGCTGAGCCATCTTGCCAGCCCCCTTCTCCAATTTTTAAGTTTAGCCTTTATGTCAGGGTAGCTCTGGGAAAAGAAGTGAGTCATTAAGAGCCATTTACCCTCTGGGTTCTCAGGTTCCACATTGGTATACTGCAATAAAGCACCTTTAAGGCATTCTAAAAACTGAGATGGATTTTCCTGTTTATCTTGGATAACCTCTTGAAGTTTTTCAAAATTTACTGGCTTTAAAGCTNCTTTTCTCAGACCCGCCAAAAGACATGTAACAAACCTGTCCCTGGNTAGAATACCACCTGGGGAATTATAATTCCATTGAAGATCCATGTCAGGCACTGTCTCTGCTGCGATTGGATGTGCTCTATCCGTTTGGTGAATCTCATCTGCATGTGCTCTCGCTTGTTCCCAAACTCACTTGCATTCCTCGAGAAGCAAATTGTTAATAAGTATCGTGTGTATATCATGAAAGGTCAAGCTGTACGACTGAGTGATATACTGGAANTCTTTGATAAAGGCAGAGGGATTAGAAGTATAGGAGCCCAATCTCTTCTCTATCTGAGAGAGTTCACTCAGTGAGAAGGGGACGTGCACTCTGACCAGACCGTCTACCCTCGCAACCTCCCTTAAGGGAAGGACAGTCGCTGGGTCAGATTCTTCTAGGGGTGGAGAGCTTGGGGCTTTGGTCATGGCCTTAGAGCGAGTGATAGGTGGTGTGAAAGTAGGTGCCAAGGTAGAATGTTTGGAGGAATCTGCAGTTGGTGCAGAAGGAGGAGGAGAGCTGGGGGTGACAAGCCCTGGGGAGTCTCGATGGGGGGAAGCCGAGGTAGCAGTTTGGGTTCTAAATGGCACAGAAGCAGGCCTATGGTGGAAAGGAGGTGGTTCATAAGCTGGGTCCAGTACTGTAGTGTCATCCAGTGGGAGTTGTGCAGGGTTCATGGTAAACAGGAGAGCAGGAAGAACACATAGCAGGATTGGAATGGAGATAGATGAAAGACTTTGCATAGGTAACCTCTTCCCATTTACCNGCTTGCTGGCAGTATGTATTAAGATCCTTAAAACAACTGGATCTAGAATTTATTGCAAAGGAATATCAATTTTGATGCCTTCAAAGGAGGCATGAACCTTAAGGACTCAAGGTTTTCTAGGAGATACCCCAGAGGTGTATCTGGGGGTACGTCTGAGGACACATGGTTGCCCATGCTCTGGAAGTTCCTGGTGTTCTTACCGGCATCCCAGAGAACAACTCAGAAACCAAAAAGGAAATCAGCCAGGCTAAAGAGCCCAAGTCGTCATGAGGACCTCTAGTGGCTACCCAGTAAGTCCCGGACTTACTGTGGGAAGTGCTCCACCCTGGCCAGGGATTTCAGCTGACCTGCTGGGGGCCCGACCTGCTGGGGGCCTGTACGGAAAGAGCAGCTTCCAAGAGGAGCAGGATCCAGATGGGCGGTGTCTCTGCTATGTCGGCTGGGGTCTAGCCGCTTAGTTCTTGGGCCAAGCTGGTCAGGCTCTGTTCCGTGGACTGGTGGCTATTCCCTGCTGACAGGCCCTGCCAATAGTATGCCGGTGTCTACATGAGAGTTTTTAGCGAACCGGTAAAATGGGAGCATGGAAGCCCGGCCTAAAAGGCACATGGAAATGGAACAGCTGACTTGGTTTAAAGTTTCTGTGCCCTGAGACAGTGGCGGGCACTGTCTACAACAACTTCTGCATTAAATTTGAGGCCTTCTTCATGGCAGGGATACATGCCTGGCAGTAAAGAATTGATCAAAAGCCTAAGGTGAGGAAGGTCCCAGGCTATGGGAATTCTACTATTGATGTTGTATCAAATGGATTAACCTGCCTTGTAACCATTTATCTGTATACACATAGACTAGTGCAACTCTCAGCCTTGATTCAGCAGTGGGAAATGATGGAAAGTAGGGATCTATAAGTGACCACAGACTAAATGGCTGTTGAGTGTTCACTTCCAACCAGGACATCTATGTAACCCTGCTCCTGTGTCCAGCAAACATCACAGAAGAGGGAATACAAGGGCATTGAAGGAGTTGGTGGATGAGAAGGTCTGCTGTCACCTGTTTAATGACATGACAGGTACAAACACAGATGCTCAGCAGCTGTGAATGCCTAAGGCAGGCAGATTTCTGGAGTTTGAGGCCAGCCTGGTCTACAGAGAGAGTTCCAGGATATCCAGGGCTACACAGAGAAACCCCTATCTCAGGGAGGTGGGGGGAGGAAAAGAGGGATAGAAGGAAGCCAGTTGGGAATACAAAAGGAGTCAGTAGGAGTGGGAGGTTGCTATGCCCACTCCAGGGAAGTCTGCTTCACAGACTGAGAGGCATGGAAGCACTCACAAGTCAAAGAGTTTCAAGGAAGCTATGCCTCCGGGAACTTTGGCATTCCCATCACCCGTATACTCAAACCCTGTCCCCCGTTAGTCTGGTGTATGCTCTCTTTCAGTATTGTTGTATTATAAGTGCCTTTAAGGATTGATTTTTTTTGACATAACTAAGCCTCCACCAGTGTTCCAATGGCTCCTAGAAAATACTTGAAGCCCACTAGCCTGGAATTCAGTAAGAATGTTACCTATTCAGTAACACTCAAATTCACTTCCAGTAGAGACACTGAAGGTAATTAGGCATTACAAAGAACAGAGCTTTAAAAAAAAAAAAAAAAAAAAAAAAAAAAAAAAAGCTCAGGGCTGGTCTGCATAGTGATTACTTAGGACAATAGCCGAGTCTTACCCAAAAACACAATGACCTAGTGAATAGGTGGGTTAACAATGAAAGAGTTAGTGGAAGGGAATTCCTCTGGGGCAGGTTTCTTCACTAGGTCCAAAAGAATAGCATAATTAGGTATTTAGGAAGAACCCCTGGTGGTGGGTTTAACAATAGACTAGCATTACATCAGAGGATTCACCTGGCTCCATTTTAAGTGGCAAACATGGCCTGGTCCCCGCCATCTTTTGATGTATGCATTCCTTTTGTTTTGTAACTTGGCAGATGTGTCTGCCTGGCTTTTCTTGTTTTTCTTCTATATATATAAAAAAAAAGTCTGGTTTTTGTTTGGACATTACATTCAGATCCAGCACACTCTCTCGTGTCTGTGTCTGTTTGTCACTCTCACCTACTCCTCTGCCCACCTGCAACCAGAAACCCGTTCCTTGCATATAGGAGACCCAAAAGAGGTTTGTTTGCGGCAGGAGATGGATGAGAGAGGCCATGGGGAATGAAGGGGAGCTCAGCCCATTGTGTTCGAGTGGGATCGAAATGAAACTAGAACTTGAGAGGCAGAGGCAGGCAGATTTCTGAGTTTGAGGCCAGCCTGGTCTACAAAGTAAGTTCCAGGGCAGCCAGGGCTATACAGAGAAACCCTGTCTCGAACAACAACAACAACAACAACAACAACAGCAACAGCAACAAAAAGTAACTAGAAACATCTAGAGCAGCATATCCCACCTTGTCCAGGAGAAGGATCTTTACCTGACATCAAGTGTCCAGTGGACTCCCTGTGTGCTAATTGTTTTATCCATTCCTTTATAACACAATAATAATCTCTTAACTGAGAAAGTATATAAACATAAAAGTCAACTAGGAATAGAGCTTTGAAATACATTTTTATTTTGTTTGTTCTAATATAACTGCCAGGATTGTTTGGCTTGTTTGTTTGTTTGCTTGCTTGCTTTTTTAAAAAAAAATGCTTCTCCATTTCAAATTCTTTTGATAGTTGCTGTTCTGGGTCATCTTATGTCAACTTGACAGTAGCTAAAGTCATCTGAAAGGAAGGAATATCAAGAAAACACCTTGTCTTAGTCAGGGTTTCTATTCCTGCACAAACATCATGACCAAGAAGCAAGTTGGGGAGGAAAGGGTTTATTTGGCTTACATTTCCATACTGCTGTTGATCATCAAAGGATGCAGGACTGGAACACAAGCAGGACAGGGAGCAGGAGCTGATGCAGAAGCCATGGAGGGATGCTCTTTACTGGCTTGCTTCCCCTGGCTTGCTCAGCCTGCTCTCATAGAATCCAAGATTACCAGCCCAGAGATGGCACCACCCACAAGGGGCCTCTCCCCCCTGATCACTAATTGAGAAAATGTCCCAAGCTGGATCTCATGGAGGCATTTCCCCAACTGAAGCTCCTTTCTCTGTGATAACTCCAGCTGTGTCAAGTTGACACAAAACTAGCCAGTACACACCTCTATGAGACTGGGCTGTAGGCAATCTGGTAGAGTATTTTCTTAATTAGTGAGTGATGGGAGAGAGCCCAGCCCATTGTGGGTGGTCCCATCTCTGGGCTGGCGGTCCGGGGTTCTACAAGAAAGCAGGCGAAGCAAGTATAGAACAAGCCAGTCAGCAGCAGCCCTCCATGGCCTCTACATCAGCTCCTGCCTCCAGGTTCCTGCCCTGTGTAAGTTCCTGTTCTGGCTTCCTTTAATAACAAACAACGAAATGGAAGTGCAAGCTGACCGTGCCAGCTCAGTCAGTCAACAGGGTCTCAAGGGCAGGAGTGGGAATTGAAAAGAAAAAGACACGTAGACAAACATTATAAACACGACTCCAGCCATTGCTGAGGCTGAAGCGGGTGTTCTTCTTTCCCAGCCAGCTTTTATACCCTTCTAGGTACTAGCAGAGAATAGGGTCAGTTCTTCAATCAGAGACAAAATGATTAAACAAGGCAATGGACAAGGAGATCACACGAGGTAGTAATCAAACAAAGCAACAAACAAAGTCCCCAAGTCACTGGGTCTGGGGACTAGTCAGGATGACCAAGACGAAAGGGAAGTCACCCATTCCTTGTCCGCGTTCACCTTGATCACTTGCATCAGTCCAAATGTGAATATTCTTAGCGGAGCCTACTTCCTTGAGCTCAGTGACAATTACTTGCCAAATTCCTATAAGCAGTACCAAAAGATCTCCACAGTAAGCCACATGGACCCTTTTCTCCCTGACTTGCTTTTTGGTCATGGTGTTATAGTGTTTCATTGTAGCAATAGAGACCCTGACTAAGACAGATGCTTTCCACATGTGACCTCGACAGCATTTCCCCTTCGCAGCAACCACAATATGATGTTCTGTAAGTAAAACTACGGGAATGGGACTGTGGGAGGAAGGAAATGTCCTTTCTTGTCTCAAGTGTGCTCCAGTTTGCTTTTTCTTATTCTTGTTGCATAACTGCTCAATGGAACTGTGCGTAAGACCATCCCACCATGTCCTGGCCCTGACTCCTACTACCGACTGCTGAACCTACCTCTTCCTTCTGCTAAGAAACACATGACTCCTACAGGCTAGTCTTCCCATCTCAAGATCAGCAACCTGACTATTGCTACACAAGTCCCAGACACGAGGAGGTAACCGTTTCTCAGCCTCACCATGTAGCTCATCACATGTGCCCAGCCAGTACAGATCCTCTAACAGCTTGTGTTCCATGTTGCTCATTTACCACAGTTTTTCATTCACATTCCTAAATGATGGCTCTCCCAGAATAGTCATATCCTAATGCTTAGAACCTGCATGATTATAAGGAAAAAACATAAGAATTCCTGAAGAATATACTAATAGAATTAAATATGTATAGCCATTACCACCAACAGTCTCCAGGACCCTTTCATTTTTGTAAAACTGAAGCTTCTCTACTCATTAAGCTATAACTTCACCTTCTTCTCCCTGGCCCCAGCTTCTGCAATTATCATTTTGTTGTATTTCAGGACTAGCTTTGATAGATTCCATAGATGGTACTATAAAGTATTTGCCATTTTGTGACTGGCTTATTTCACTTAGCACATATACCTCAGTGCCCATCCATGTTGTACCATGTGTAATAATAATTCTATATATTGCATATTGTAATTATTTATTTCTCTTACCTTTTGCTTGTCCGTTTATCCAATAATATACCGTAAGTTATCTTTAAATGTACAATTATCCCAATAAGAAACCCAGATATTATTTCATGTTAAATAAATGTCAATTGCTAGTAAAATTAAAAGAAGTATGACAAGAGTCCACATATCAATTAAAAATGTGCCAGAAAGTATAATAAACTAAGCTGATATTGCTGCATAAATAGAAAGATTAGTGAAACAAGATAACAAATTTTAATGATGTGAATCCATTGAGAAATTTCTTATATGATAACAACCAATTTCAATATCAGCAAAATGAAAGCACATATTAGTTAAAGGGATAACTGGCTGATTGAAGGAAACAAACTATATATAAGATAAATCTTAAACCATGTCAAACACTTAAAATTAAAAATAAATAAAAATTATAAAGAAAACTATAGGTGCATTTCTCAATAACTTTGGAATCGAAAAGAGGGTTTCTATGGACTAATTTTAAAAGAAGAAACAAAATTGAAACAGTGAATGAATTTCTACAACTTTTGAAAACTCCATGAGCATGGAAAAATGCATCCTAAACAAGTTGAGTGAGTATGAAGGTTAGCAATGCACTTTTGCTAGAATCTCCAATCAGCAAGGAGTCAAGCCTCCAGGTACACTGTGAGGAATTACTTAGCCTCCAGGAATGTCTGTGAACTATCAGGTCAAGTTAATGGAGGTGGGAATATCAATGCTAAAGATGGGCGGTACCATTCCCTAGACTTTGGTTCTGGTCTACACAAAAAAGGAAACCATGATCTGAGCACTTGTGTTTATTGCTCTGTGTTTCCTGCCCATTGATGTGATGTGGCTAGCTGCATCAAGCTCGTGCTGTCTGGACTTGTCTGTCGTAACTGTGAGCTGAAGCTGTGTCAGGGAACAACAGAGCAAACGATCTTCCATCTTCTATTCTAGCTGAGGCCATTTTAGGACATTTAACTAAAATCTGGTCTTCTTAATGGAGAATTCCATGGAGATTACCCAACTCTACTGTAGGTTAAGATGCTCCAGCTAACTTAGCTTCTGTCAAACTGCCTGCGAGTGTGAACCCTCCTGCTAGCCACTTACGTTCTATTATAGTGCTTATTTGTGAAACCTCCCCCTCTAACTAACTGCTTATCTTAGAATCTGTTAAATTGTTTGCTTGCACAACCCCCACCTCTGCCACAGCTGCTGAGCAAGATATTAGGATGTGGTTTTTGCCTTTAAAAAAACCTTGCTGTAAACACTCAGCCCTATACTTGGGTCCCAAATATCTGAATATAGTCCCAGCCAGCTAGAGTGAAGACTTTCAATTGGCTATAAACTGTCTGCATGGTCAATTCTGGTAGGTGCTCTTTCACAAAATAAGCCCTTTCTCCTTTGAGTTGCTTTTGTTTTGTATTTTATCACAGTAACAGGAAAGAATCTAAGGCAATAATAAAATAAACTGGAAAAAAAACCCACAAATCACATCAATGACATTTCACACTCAAAATATTTGGAATGCACAAAAAAATTAGAACACTAAAATGTAAGATTATTCCACTTTACCATGAAGGGGAGAAAATTTAGCATTATGGAGGGAATGTGGCAATCTTTAAAAATTTATGGGAACACTCCTATTTGGGAATATATAAAAAAAAAATTCTGAAACACTGTGTACTAAAGAAGAACGATGAAAACATGTTTTAAAATATGGAAAGAACTTTCATATTTGTGTCAATGCTATTTGTCTAATTTACAACAGAAGTGGATCTACTGTTTCAAAAAAAATCATATAATTTGTTTCCAAGTTAGCAATACATCTATATGCCTCAAAAATAAGAAAGATAAGTCCATTGAGATCTCTCAGTGGGTAAAGGTGTCTGCCACCAAGCTTGACAACCTGAGCTCAATATTTGGGACCTATGTTGTGGAAGGAGAGAGCCAACTCTTGAAAGTTGTTTTCCAACCTCCAGATGTATGCCATGGCCCGGAGGGCTTGGCACCTTGACCTGACCGGGGTTGAAGAGAAAATAAAGAAATGATGGACACTACAGAAACAGTACACACGCATGTACAGGTAAGCTATGCACACTCTGGTGGAAGGCACCAACTATTGTATCAACCTAGAACCTCAGTGTATTGATTATGTATGGCATGGGGAGGGGGGAGAGGAGGAGAGTTAGCTATAGAGATAGTAGCCCAACAATGGCTATCTGCACATTGGAGAGACTGAAATCCCAGTAGCTGTTCAGACTACAATGCCGTGTGACTCAACAGTTCCAGTCCAGTGCGGACGACCCAGGAGGTACCTGGAGAGATACAAGTTGGAATGTCAAAGAAAGTGGAGATGTATTCATCATCAAGCCGAGAAATCAGGCAGGACTTTCTACCTGAGATCCCCACTGCACACTCCTGACCTAACTCAGGCAGGTGATTCCCACTCTCCTTTCTGCTCTCCGATCTCTCCAGTCTCCACACCCCTGCAGCAGATCACTTGCAGGGGTTTGTCTTCCTTTTCTACCTCCATTCCCTGGGGAGTCTTCTGAACCATAGAATGGACCCAGCTTTCTTTATTCTTGTGGATCTTCTCACCACACCCCCCGGCCCCACCAGTGAATTCTCGTTCCTTTGTGTCAGCCGCCGATACTTAGGAATGCTCTCTGCTTAGGGACACAGTGGCCATATAGAATTGGGGCAAAGGTAGGCAATGTCTACTCCTTCATCCCGCCACTGTATCTCTCCAGTCTCATTCCCAGCCCTGTAAGCAGACAGTTTGCAAGGACCTCTCCTCCCTCCTTACCTCCATTCTCAGGAGAGTTTACCAAACTTTCACACCACATCTGTAGTGGAATTTCCCCCTAATTAGTTGATTAGATAATAAAGACGCCAAGAAGCCAGTTGCTAGGTGAGGAGGAGGCAGGCCTGCCGGGTCTTGGAGAAGGATGCAAGAGGAAGGAACAGCCATTTTGGACAGCGTGAGGCAAGAGGGTAAGGAAGCAAAATGTAGACTGGGGACTGTTAGATCTGATGGTGGATTCCATCACCAGAAGATTTCTAACACAGAATACTTGATGGTTTAGGATGATAGATTCCACGCCCAGCAGTTGTTTCATCTGTTGATTCTAAACTAAGATCGTCTGGTGTTTTACATTCACAGCAACTTGGGTGGTCTCCGGGGGAGAGGTAACTGCAGCAGAGCACAGGCTGGCTATAGAGTGCGCCCCCAGCTAGCTGCAGAAACTTGGAGGTACAGAGCACTTTCAGAGCTCTGGGGAGGCAGAGCCAGTATTTGTGGGAGAAGTGTTGGCTAGGAGAAACATGTAGTCTCGGTCTCAGGCTATGTACCAGGCTAGGAACAGACCAAGACCACCAATGCCTAGCCAGCAATAGCATTGATTTTTTTTTTTAATAATTACATGCTACACACATACCATCGTGTCAGCCACCAATACCTAGAAATACTCTCTACCCAGGAACACAGGGGCCATACCTGGCAAGGACTCAGGTAGGAGAATCATACTTTCCTCCTTGCCCCCTTTATGGTCTGTCCACGCTCACCTTTAGCCTGGTAACAACCTGCTTACAGGTGGCCCTCTTCTTGCCCCAACCCCAACCCTTGGCTCAGACCCAGGGTCCCCCCCACGCCCTTTAACCCCATCTCTCCAGACAATTGTTTGCCTTACTACACCATATTTTCAGAATCTCCTCTTCCCGTCACACCTCCTACCCTACTTCTAGATCTTTCCCCTTGGTTCATTCCTAAAGCCTCTGTCAGCCTTTCTTCCAAGCTTGTCTCTATTCCTCTGCACCACCCATTGACCTGAAGAAGCACACCCTACCAGGCCACTCACAGCAATCACATTTTCCCAAGATTCAGAAAGGGCAACAGAAATGAAGAAATGAAACACCCACTCAAAAAATACAAGGCCAGATATCAATACCTAAAATCACTCCAATCACCCCAAACGCAAATACCTAGAAACCTTTACAAATACATAATCACTGACAGCAACGACAATACATCTCCACCAGAATCCGATGACCCTATTACAGTAGTGTAGAGAGAACAAATATCTGTGTCTGTATTGATGTGTCACTGCCAGTGATAAATTTGATGGCCTATGGCTTAGGCCGGAAATAAGAGGTGGTACATTCGGGAGGAGGGTCACCCAGGAAGATGCAAGGAGACTGACTCATGATACCTGAGCACAAGTAACCAGCCATGTGACAGGATATAAATTAAAATAAATGGGTTATTTTAAATTAAGATCTAGTCAGAGAAGAGCTTAACTATATGGCCAAGGTATTCGTAAATATATTTTGAGTCTGAGTCTTATCTCTGGGAGCATGGGGCTGGGAGGAAAATCCAGACCTAACTTCTACACAGTAGGACTTGGGAAATGTAAAATAGCTAAAAGCCAAAACAAGAACTTCAGATTAGAAATTTTGAATATGGACATTAAAGAAGATATGAATAAATCCCTTAATGAAGTCTATGAAAGCACAAAGGGTATAATAATGAAAATGGCTCAAGACATGAAAGTAGAAATAGAAACACTGAAGAAAATCCAAACTGACATAAAGCTGGAAAACTTTATGAGGTCAAAGAAAAACTTCAGAAATAAGCCTTACCATAATGTACAAGACATGGAAGTGAGCGAAACTCAGACGTTAAAGACAAGGCAGATGAAGTGTATATGTCAGTCAAAGAAAGTGTGAAGCAAAAGTAGTCCAGGCACAAAACATCCAGGAAAATCTGTAACACTATGATAATACCAAATTTATGAATAATAGGAATAGAGGAAGGAGAAGAAACCCAGGTCAGAAGCACAGAAAATATTTTCAACAAAATCATGAATGAAAACTTCTCTAACATAAAGGAGATGCCTATCAAAGTACAAGAAGCATATAAAACACCAAATTTATATGACTAGAAAAGAATTTCCTCATGAAGAAAAAAATCCCAAACATAGAGAACAAATAACGAATATTAAAGGTTTCAAGGAGAAAGAGCCACACAATGTACAAAGGCAAATGTATTAGGATAACACTGGATTTCTCCACAGAGCCTCTAAAAGTCAGAAGGGCCTGAATGAATGTTCTACAAACTCTAAAATACCACAAATTTCTGTCCAGATTACTATACCCAGCAAAGTTTTCAATCCTAATAGAGAAAGAAAGACATTCCACAATAAAACCACTTAAGCAATATGTATCTGCCAATCCAGTTCTATAGAAGGTGTTAGAAGTAAAATCTGTCTGAAAATGTTAGCCACATCCAAAGAATGTTAACCACAACAAAGAATAAATAATTGCAGACCAGCAGAGAAGAGGTGAAGGAGGAAGGGACCCACACAATAACAGCACTTGCTTTCTGTTTTTATTTTTACAGGGATCAATAAACATTGCTCTTTGATAAATTTTAAATATTAATGGCCTCAATTCTCCAATAAAGTACACAGACTAGCAAATTGGATTAGAAAACAGAATCCATCCAGGTGTAGCCATTTTAATATCTGACAAAACAGGCTTCAAACCAAACTGGTCAGAAAAGATAGGGAAGGACATTACATACTCATCAAAGGAAAAGTCCACCAAGAAGACATGTCAAGTCTGTGAGTTAAGGCTCACTCCATAAGATGGAACCCACACTAAATGCTGCTTGGGTGGCCAAGAACCTGAGACTACATAGGCCAGGGACCTAGAGGAAAACTAAATGCTACTGTCCTGCCAAAGGAATGCAGCAATACAATGGCTAATGACATTCTACTATATTCATAGATCCACCCATTTTTCAGCTATCATTGGAGAAGCTTCCTCCTGTGGGAACTAATACAGAGATCCACAGCAAGACAATATGTGGGGAATGAGAGAGCTTGAAACATTCAGCATTAAATGGGATGTCTCCATCAAATTCCTCTACTCAAGGCTCAGGGAACTGCAGAAAATGAGGCAGAAAGGAAGAGTATTCATACCAGAGAGGACAGAGGAGACCAAGGAAATAAGGCCTTTAGATAGAATAAGTCTGGCATGTATATGAACTCACTGAGACTGAAGCAACTTGCACAGATACAAGCCAATGGGTTCCCAGTACTGAAATGAGGAAGTAGACATGAGCTTTCATCCCTAGCCATGAAGATACCATCAATTAATAACTTTTCACAGGGAAAAGGTAGTTTCTCCAAGGGAGTCTCACTAGACAAAGCTCATATAAAGGCAGGCCTCATGCCCTGCAGTAGATCACCAACACAAAATTTCATCAAAGGTATATTTGGATATTTATTTTTGTTTGGGTCATATTACTGTTTCCAATTTTGTGCTTTAATGGTGTATATGTGTGTGTGCACACATGCATATGTGTGTGTGTGTGTGTTGTATATATGTATGTGTGTTCATGTATATGCATTTCTCATTTCCTTTTTTGTTGTCTTTTAGTTTGTTATATTCTTGTTTGTTTGTCTTTTCGATTTGCCTGGGTCTTTTTCTTAAGAGAGAGAGAGAAAAAAAAAAATAGCATGGAGTTTAGAGAGTGGAAAAGTAGACAGGGATCTGGAAGGAGATGAGGGAGGAGACACGGTGATCAGAATATATTACGTGAAACAAAATATTTTCAGTTTAAAAAAAAGAAAGAAGCCCAGCAGGCAAAAATCAAAACTTTTCCACTTGGAGTGTCTTTATCGGAGCTACCAAAGATGCCCCCACTCTAAAGGAGAGCTCATCCCTTCCATCTGTCTTTTCAGGAAATACCCCTAGGAACCCTCCAAACCTCGTATCTCTCAGTTGACTTCAGATATAATCAAGGAGACACCCAGGATTAACAATAAAAATAAGTAAGATTGTTATTGGTTCCCCTCTGCTTTCATGGGGCCTACCGCCAGGCTGTAATATGATTTATTCCTGGGACTCTCAGCTCCTATCTGGTGCCCAGGGTCTTCTTTCTAGTCACCACTTTATGAAAAGGCTCTCGAGTGAGTCCCACATTTGGGCAGCTGTTCTTCCTCTCTGTTCAGTCATCTTCCTCTTGCCTTCTAGACTCAGCTTTAGAAAGCTGGCCGATGTCGCTTCTCATCTGTTGATGGAAATGGATCTTGAGACTCAGAAACCAAGTAAGTACCCGTGTTGATATCCCAGGTGTCACAAGGAGTGAAGTCAGCTCTGAGACTCAGTATATTTGTCAGGTTTGCATGAATGTAACCAAATACCCACGGGAAACAACTTAACTGAGGAAAGATTTATCTCACTCATGACTTTAAAAGATTCCAGTCCATTACGGTGGAAAAGCATGGTAGGACCTCGGTCTGTGGCAGTGGAGTTTGAGGGTCACATGGCCAGTTAGCAGAGAGGGCAGGCTGGACCCATGGAGGATATAACCTCCAAAGACCCGTGTCTAGTGATCTACTTCTGCCTTCCAGACTTTACTTCCTAAAGACTAACCAGCTTTCTAAACAGTGTCCGCTTGGGAATAAATGCTCAAAATGTGAGCCTGTGGAGGACATTCCTACTCAAGCCATAGCACTGTATTTGGCTCCATGCCTAAACTTACCCTGACCCACAGGTTCACTATCCCTATTTCTTCTTCCCAGTGTAAGAAATGTTTCTCTCTCCTGCCTGATACTGACAGAAACAAGAAACTGCCAGTTCTTCATTGTTTTGTTTCCTCAGACCCAAGAACATAAGGAAAGGAGGCTCCTGTATGGCTGAAAGTAGATTCTTTCGAAGCAACAACTGCTACTGTGAGGTGATTTTTTGACTGTGTATGTTTGCCCACTTTAGTTCTTTAGAGCAAGCTCTTCTCCGTTTTCTATAAATATAGTCTAATTGGACCATAGCCACACCCATCTATTTACACAGCACCTATGGCTTTCCTCACATTACAGCAACAGAGTTAAGTAATAGAGACTGAGACCACAGTGCCCACAAAGCAAAAATGCTTACCCCCGGCCCTTAGCCAAAAGACGTCTTCCAGTCCCTGTTTAGAACCTTAGTCTGAGCAGAATCAGCTGAGGACTTTGTCATGGCGTCAGAGCAGAAAGTCCAGTCAGAATCCACTGTCATGGCTCTGTCAACTGCCAAGGTTTACAGACTCTTCTAAACAGCTAAGTTTCCATTTTGTAAGACAATACCTAGAATAAAAGCATATTCTTAAGAGTTGTAAGGATAGCTGGGTGTGGTGGCGCATTCCTTTAATCCCAGCACCCAGGAGGCAGAGGCAGGCGGATTTCTGAGTTCGAGGCCAGCCTGGTCTACAAAGTGAGTTCCAGGACAGCCAGGGCTGTACAGAGAAACCCTGTCTCGGAAAAAAAAAAAAAAAAAAGAGTTGTAAGGATACACAGATGACAACCACAGGTGACAACCTAAAGAGCAGACACCGTGTAGCTCCTGAAAGAAAGCAATTCCTAGGAAGCAGCTATAGTTGTCAACATTACTGATACCATCTCTCTCTCTCTCTCTCTCTCTCTCTCTCTCTCTCTCTCTCACACACACACACACACACACACACACACTTTCTTTGTGTGTTTGTATATGTTTATTGTGTGTATATGTGCACACATATATGTGGTTACTTGTGTCTGTGTGTATATGTGGAGTCCAGATGTTGGGTATCCTGTTATATCACTTTCTGCCTTATTTTCTTGACACAGAGTTTCTCGTTGAACCTGGATCAGGACTCACCAGCAAGACTCAAAAATATTCCTCTCACTGTCTTCTGTAGCACTGTAGTTGCAGGTGTGCACCGCCACTCCTGGAGTTTTACAGTTTCTGGGGGTTCACACTCAGGTTTTCATGCTTGCTGTTAAAATGTCATATAGTCCAAATCCCCTCTCGTCTAAGCCATGGGAGTAAACCAAGTTGTCAGAAACATTAAGACATGAGGAAATTCAGCTAGGTCTGGGAACCTGGGGCCCTGGGTCAATCAGTTAAGAAAGGGAGTTTAAGGCAAGGGACCTTGACACTCCTGTTTCTCTAGAAACAACCCTAGCCTAAAGTCATTACCTCAAGTTTGCTTACTTGGTCATGTGTTCTTGTTGACGCAAATAAAGAAGAGGCCCAGAAATAACTGACCATCCTTGGGTGGATGACGATGGCTTTACCAGTTTTCCCAGATTGGATCACTGGTTTTATTGTTAACTAAACCACAGTCTCTCCATGGTCTCATATTCCACACTGCCCTTATCAACGGCACTTTTTATTTTGTCTCTCGCTTTTGCTTTAAAATGTTTACACAGATTATTTTTTCATGCCTGTGTATCTCTGCTAGGCAGTTACTTTCTTTAGAGCAAGACTGCTTTTGTGCACATCCTAATATCTCACAGTAACTGCACGCGATATACACCAAAGACTTACATGTGGTGGCGGGAAGGAAAGAAAAAGGAAGGGAAGACAGCTGGTGGGGAAGAGGAAGGGGATTTTTGTTGCCTTAGGACTCCATGCTTGGTTAATTTCTTCTTGGTGCTTCTGATGGCTTGGTTTCATTTCAGAGCTAGGTAAGAGGGTTGGCTCAGGTGACATCTGACACAGATGCTATAAATAAGTGGCAAATTTGCTCATGTTTCCTCAGAAGCTGATAAGGAATCACACCCTGGGAGAGCCCCGGGATCTGGGATGTGAGATGTCTGTTGCCTTCCTTCTTGGGTGCTCCAGACACATGGACAGAGGGTGCAAGCCGGGCTTTCTTCTGCAAGTCTGAACACTTGGGAGCCCTCCAATATGGACAAGTTAGAGTTGGAGCCCCATGACAGCCTGGTGAAGGCTCCTGTGGCTAGAGCCTCCGGAACTGCCCTGTTTCCATACTTCCCAGCACTGGGAAGATCTGGGTAAATGCCCTTGTCCATAGACCCTTTTCAGGATAAGTTAAAGAAAGTCAGCTTCAGAATATTGATCAAAGTGTGTTAAGAGTGAACGTCAAAATGAGTACTTGGAGCTAGAAATGCGTGTTCTTTCACTATTGGGAACAGATGGTTCAAGGGCTGTCAACCACTGAATTCAACTTAAAATTTCTAACCAGCCTCCACGGAGAGCCATGATGACATGTCTAAGAAGCACCAGCTTTCAGAAAGCCTAAGGAAAGGAGAAAAATACATTCACACACATGGACTACAGGGGGAAAAAAAAGTATTGTGAAATTACAGGAAAAACATTGTTTGCCACAAAAAAGGAGTACAATGAAAGTAGTTAATATTTCCTGAACATCTGCCAGGTCCATGGAATTTTACATGTACAGAACCTTTATATTTGTACCCAGTGCACCAAGGAAGATGGCATTCTTCTGATTCTGTACCTGAGATCAAAGTCTTAGGCAGAACAAGGATTTGCTCCAGCTTCCACAGTTCATAGCAGGTAGATTTTGATCAAAACTCAAATCTCATGGAGCCTGAAGTCCAGGATCCATCTATTCTACAACACTACCTCTTGAAGGACAGCTTGAGCCACCACTGAGAGGTTATTAGGCTCTGCTTCACCTAAAGAAAAATTATATTTTTACCATGCGCTTCTTAAAACATCTATGATAGGGATGTCTTCTCAATGATGGGATGGCATACTTAAATAATGAATGAAGCACTTGATTATGACTTTAAACTTTATAGCATGGTTTGCTCTAGGTAAATAATAAACAACAATGTCCCCTCCCACCATAACTGTTTCATATACTTCATTGGCTTTGATTATCTTTCTATGTCGGTGCCCCTGTGCCAGATGGCTAGTTATCTTTAGAGCAAATATCGCATCCTATGTAACCAGAGCTTCCAGGTTCCAGAGGCCTATTTTTCCCCCTTTACCTTTGGCAGGTGAGGAAGTGAGCTGTATGTACCTACCTGCTGGAAATTCCCCTTATGTTTCCTTGTTGGAGGGACTTGGCCTATAGTGTGCAAAGCAAAGCTGTCTGAAAGAGGAACCAGAACACATAATAAAGAGACAGGGCATAACCCCAGTGAGCTCATTAGATCAGCAAATAGTTTCAAAACATCTGCTTTGTAGTGAAGACATGGAATAAGGCCACACTTTCACCATGCTTGGTTGTTCAGGGCATATGAAGACACGTAAAATAATAAAGGGCTGGAGAGATCAAATGTTGGGACAAACAAGAGCAGCTAGGAGTATTGTTCACTTGGCTCAGAGATGCTGCGAGACTCTCTACAGGCGTGCAGGTATGCAGGCTAGCAAGGAGGAAGTGTCCAGATTGTCTAGACCCCCGTTTCCTAATTCCTACAGTTGATTTATTTGAGAACTTGTAATGGTAGAAATGCCATGCTACCTACCTCTTTCCCCCCAAAGTAAAAATATCTCACATTGTGATAAAAATTTGCACAAGTCCAGAAACTCGAACATGTGCTAAAGAAGCAATAGGAATGACAGAAAGCTTTCGTATGCCCAGGAAGTGTCTGTTCAAATGATAAAATATTTAGTTTCTACTGGACACATTTAAGGGAGCAATGCAGTATTTCATTTTAAAGTCAACTTTTTAATTTAAAAGTTCATAATGCATCAGAAATCACATGTATCTCCACTATTTAATCTTATAATGAAGAAGTTTAGAACAGCTGGATGTAACTGAGAATACATAAGGTGTAATTAAAACCTGGATTAAGAGATTCAGAGCAAGAGTGTTGGGAGACCAGTGCTGGCAAGGAATGGGCTCTGTATTAATCTCCAGGATTGGGCTAAGGAATGGGAAAGCATAAGCCAAGGGGAGAGATGAGATGATAATGGAGCGGTCTCAAAGGCCTAGAGGCAATCACTCATACAAGAGTAAAGTAACATCATGTGCCAAGACCAGAGGCAGGAACAGGGTTGATGTGTATGGACATGGTTGTCCTATTTGTAAGTTTTGAGAAATTGTAAGAAATGAGATAAAGAAGGGTGGAATATACCGGAATAAAGAGCAAAAGGTCTATACTACCAATAGCATCTCACTGATTTCCTTGGTCAAACTGATGACTGAAAATCATCCTGAGTGTAATAAATCTGGGGATGAATTTTTGGATCCTATGACCCATGAGAGGTTGAACAAATTAGCTCCCTAAGCCTTTGGTTCTTCATCTGTGAAAGGAAAATAAAGAATGAGCAACTCATAAACATAATCATTTGCCCCAACACTTACCATATAATCAATGTTACATATGTAGGCTATGGTTGCCACGCCTAATATTTGATGACCATCCATTGTAATATCCCCCTGCTTAAAATATCATCAGCTTGGCTGATGTGTCATAATGCAGACTTGCAGTTCAGGTGGCTGGGGCAAAGGCAGCAGGATTTCAAGATCTAGGTCAGCCTGGGTTCAAGGCCAGTCCGAGATGCACAGCAAGACCTCATCTGAAACCAAACCACAAGAGCCTTACCTGGAATGTGTATAGTTCTGGGTTGGGTCACCAACAGCACATACATGAATGAATGAATAAATAATCCTGAACTGTTCCATTTTTAAATGTAACTATCCAGACTTGCTAACGTTACATGAAGGCTTCCCTGGTGTGGAGTAGTCACCAGAGTCGATTGCTCAGACATGGGTTTGGGCCAGTGGAAAGTATTAGCTAACCAGTGACTGCACTGGGTGTTTGTGATGCCGACGTAGCAATGAGCCTTTCTAAGGGTGAGCTTTGAAGCACAAAAATCCATGTTCTAGGTTGACATACTTCAGTTGACAAGATCAGTTAGCCAGAAGTAGAACTACAGAAATAAATTTAAAAAAAAAAAGGTTAGCATGTTTAGACATTATTCCCAGAACTATAGACTTTGACAGATCAGGTCTTTGTTTTAATTGCGGCTGGTCTGTGCTGAGTTTTACAGCCTGAGTGGCATTTTCATCATGGAGTCAGTTGTGCTGAAGTCTGGAACTCTGTTACATTCTCCATTACTGGGTATTAGTGGCAGCATCTATCTTCTGAGTCTGCCAAACCTAAGGGCCTGATGGCCTCAAAAGTCCAGAGTAAGCCAAGACGTCTATGTCCAACTCTGCCTGCATCGTTGCTTTGCTGTCCTAGCCCCTGGTCTTGCCAGGCATTTGAGGTCTACATATTAAAATGCTGCAGGAAAGCAGTTCACGTAGCTTTGTGAAACGACAACTCCTTCTGAGGTATCGCCTGTAGAGTAAAACAGGTAGGGAAGTAAGGAGCCAGTTGTGAAATCTGTGGCCAGAGTTGCCTCAGTAACACACTTCTTCTTTCCTTTTTATTGATTTGTTGCATTATGCTACTTGATAATGCTATTTAAAGAAAAAACTTCTTTTCAGGGTTCAGAGAGATGAGTATGATGTACTCTATGTGTCCAATGCTGTCCCCCTGCTCTTCTCTCTCCAGTCAAGGGAGAGCACTAACCATTGTGTTCCGCAGATGTCTTCAGAGACAGCAATCCAGTGCCTGTGAGGTTCTGAGATCTCTCTCTCTCTCTCTCTCTCTGTGTGTGTGTGTGTGTGTATGTGTGTGTATGTGTGTGTGTGTGTGTGTGTGTGTGTGTGTGTGTGTGTGTGTGATAGAGAGAGATGAGAGACAGAGAGTCAGAAAAAGAGAAGAGAGACAAAGACATATACAGAAAAAGACAGTGCAAGGAGGGATTGAAAGAGGAAGATGAATGGTACTGCTTGTGTTTGCCCCACCCCATTAAGGTTAATCTCTCATACATGAATCTCACATACGGCAAGAAAAATATAGTAGTTGAGGATATAGTTTATATGCATCACCGAGATTTGATCCAATGGAAGTAATGATAAATACAATGGGATAGGTGAATAGAAAAAAATATCAAGAGAAATTTCTATATTTCTCACTTTGGCAACTAAATTGAAACTCTGCTAGTCTTTAACTTTTGTATTTAGGGTTCCCATAATACAGTTAAATGGTGATATTTTGAAGGAAGCTAGATATGGGTCAAAAGGGCAGGAGGTCACAGCTCTTTGAGAAAAGGTAAACTTATAAAGAAAGCTACATTTATAACGAGGGATTAGTCTGCCCAGGTAGAATACAGTGTAGAGGAAAGAACAAAGACAGACCCCTGAGAGTGTTGTGTCACTCAACAATAATAAACCACAAATAACAGGCTGACAGCATGAAAACCAGGGACATCACCAGCTAAGTACCCAATACAAGATGATTCCTTAGACGGCAGCCAACATTATATGACTCAAATACAGAAGCCAAAACAGAATTCATTCAACCAATGGGTTCCTTCATTCAACCGTCACTGAGACTTTTAAAACTTGCCACGGACTATTGGGGATGTTGGAGACTTGGTAAATAGGAAACTATCTTGTTACGGAATATATTTTCTTGAGTAAGACAAAAAAATGAATTTGTCAGTTATGCTATAAAAATATATTAAGTACAGGTGTTTTAAGCTGATAGAAGTGTGTCTGAGACCTGAGTGCCGACGTTTGAGTGAAGAAGAGACTACAAGATTATAAAATCCACATTTAAGGAGCTTGGCTCTGAATCCTAGGCTAAAAACTTCAGGTGGACACAGAACTGGAAGAGCTATCTCTTTTGAAGACTAAAGAAAGAAATCAATTGCATCCATTCAGGAAAGCAAGATTGGTGGTCAACAATAAAAAGAAATTCACTTTCTGCAAGTTCTCCAGCAGGTTAAGGATGGAGAGAAAGGAGTCCTAGACTCGGGGTGGGAAATGAAATCCAAAGTTCTGTGGACTAACTACCTCAGGTTGCTTGTCATAAAGAAGCACAAGATGGCTGGACAGGCGGATGGATGGATGGATGGATGGATGGATGGTAGGTAAATGGGTGAATAGGTGGGTAGATGGGTGGGAGTGTGAATGGATTGGGTGGGTATAGGTGCAGATGATCTTTAGATTCAGAATTATGGATTTTTGAGTCTTAAAATTATCTATTAGTAAATATATTTATTAGCCTACGTTTCCCTCCATTCATACAAACAGTGAGTAAAGGGATTCCCTTGAATGAGCAACCTCAGAGGCCTTTCAAAGAATCTGGTAGGCTTTGCTGGAAATATTTTAATCAGCAGTCTGATGCTTGAGAAATGGGTTTGTGGGGCTCTGCTGGGAAGTTCTTGATGGCCTGAGCCACAAGTTCCCAGGGGGAGAAGCATTCTCACCTCAGCTGGTGATCTGTGAAAGGTCACCTCAGCCCGAGGAAGCAAGACATCCTCCTCCTCCCCACACGCTTCCTTTGTAACACCAGCAAGCGCACAGCCTTCTACCCAGGCTGCTTCATCAAAACCTGTCCTTTGAAGGTCACCAGGGACATCTTGTTGTTAATTCAAATGGCCTTTCCTTCCAGCATACTCTCACCTTCCCGATAGCCTGTTGTTTAGCAGCGTCATTTCAGGAACAGTTGACACAATTGACCCTGACTCCCCTTGGATTCCGTAACACTGCTTGATTATGGTTTCTCTCGTGTTTGTGAGTAAAGGGTAGTCCCTAGAGAGTGGAAAAACTAAATTGACAGCATCCCTCAGTAAAGGATGAGGGGCTGTTGCTATGGCAGATCCCCTAGTGACCATCAGGCCTGGAAAATCTGAGCACCTGTTCTACTAAACTCCACCCACCACCTTCCCAGGCCCACCCCTGCCACCTGTCTTCAATTCCTGGAACTCTGCCCACTACATTCTTCATTCGTTATTTCCTCTGGCTCCTGGGATCGGCCCTCTGATACCCTCTAGGCTCAGCAGGTAAAGCGTCTACTGCATAAACGTGAGGAACCTGAATTCATATCCCCAGTATCCAGATAAAAAGCCAGGTGTGCTGAGGTCTGTAACCTCAGCTTTGTATGAAGCAAATAGGTGGATGCCACAGGCTTGCGGGCCAAGCAGTCGGGCCAAATCAGAGCTCCAGGATCAGTGACCAACCCTGCCTCAAAGAAAAAACTGGAGAGTCATAGAGGAAGATGCTCAGCATCAATTTCCGGTCTCCACATGTACAGGTGAGCAGATTCGCACACATGCATGCACACATGCATGCACACATGCATGCACACATGCACTATAAAGCAGTGGTCCTCAACCTTCCTAATGCTGCAGCCTCTTAATACAGTTCCTCATGTTCTGGTGACTTCAATCCATGAAATGACTTCATTGCTACATTGTAACTGTAATTTTGCTACTGATATGTATTGTAATGTAAATATGCAGGATATCTAATATGCAACCCCCACAGGTTGAGAACAACTACAGAAAAATGGGTTTAACCATATATATGATATATACATATACATATATATGTGTGTGTGTATTAAATATATCATATGTACATATATATCAAATATATCATATATACATATATATATCAAATATATCATATATACATATATATATCAAATATATCATTCATATATATGTATATGTGTATGTATGTATATGTATATATATATATATATGTTAGAATAACTGGGATAAAGCTTTTATCATTATCAATTGGCTCTGAAATTATTGTATTGGCATCTTATAAATTGAGAATTTATTGATACATAAATCTGCTTGGTTAATTATAAGGTTCAAGAGTTTTTCTCTACTTGGTCACTGATGGCAGAGAGGGAACTAGCGGCTCCAGGGACACACGAGCCAGATGCTGCCAGGGGCGGGTGCTGCGAGGGTTACCAGCAGCAGGATTTCAGGAAGCTTGCCAGTCTGGCCCCGCTGGGGAGTTGGCAGGTTGGGAGAAGCAGGAGCACAGAGAGCTGGCGGGTTCCTTTTTAATTTTCCCACAACACTTGTCCTTATAACCTCACTATCAGTGGCAAAAAAACCAAGGTGGGGCCTAAGTGGGGAGATCCTACTAGAAATGCATATCTCAGAAGTCATTCAGTCTGGGCCTTCCACCTGCATAGGTTTAATACATTCACCCATGTTCCCTGCTTTTTGTGTTCTCATTTTGTGTCTTAGGTTAGTTTGCTAGTCTCTATCATCTAAGCATCCTAATTTGAGCTTCTCTCTGTTCAATAACAGGATGACTTACCTGGTCCTCGGAGGTTCCTGTCCTCATCCATTTGTGTGTATGTATGTGTCCATGTGTATGGGTGTGCATACATGTATGTGCACATATTCAGAGATCATAGGCCAATGTCGTCTGTCTTCCTCAGTCATAGGGTACCTCACTGAGCTTGGAGCTCACTGATTAGGCAAGCCTGGCTGGCCAGTGTGCCCCGAGGCCCTCCTTTCCCTGCACCAGGGTTACAAAGACATAATGTCACACTTGGTTTTTCCATGGGTGCTAGGGATCAAGCACAGGTCCTCATGTTCACATAGCAAGCATTATTCTGTCGAGTCTCTCTAGCCCCTCTTTCTATTGTTTTCCTCTTGACAAATATCCCTTTACAACAGTATCAGCCAACCGGATTACTGTACTCTCTGTTTCTCATCTGTTCCCTACACAGAGCATTGCCTCCTTCAGGTTGCTCTGTTTTAGTAAGAGAGAAATCACATTGATGAAACAATTCCAGAAACACTGGAGGCACTAAACAATGTTTGTGGTAGAAGCAGAAAAGTGATTCTGTCCATAAAGTGTTTGACATGAAGCATGGGGACTTAAATTCAGAACTTTAGCACCTCTGGGAAAAGTTCAGCATGGTGGAACTCACCCGAAATCCCAGCATCTGTGAGGTAGAGACGAAAGGATCCCTGAATCCCTGAAGCTAGATAATCTGTCCAAATTGGTGAGCTTCGGGTTCAGAAAGAAGCCTTGTCTCTACAATAGGGTGGAAAGTGATGTAGAAAGACGTCCCAACATTAACTTCTGTCTTTCCAACATAAGTACTCACACATGCATATGCCACAAGCACATTCTCTCTCTCTCTCTCTCTCTCTCTCTCTCTCTCTCTCTCTCTCTCTCTCTCTCTCTCTCTCTCTCTCCCTCCCTCCCTCCCTCCCTCCCTCCCTCCCTCCCTTCCTCCCTCCCTCCCTTTCTCTCTCTCAAACACACACACAGGCCAAGGGGGAAAAAAGAAAAAAAGAAAAGAAAAGAAAAAAAACCAAATAAAATAAACCAAAGAGACACCAAAAACAATATTGGCAAGCTTTCACAAACTCAAAAACAATTAACATCAGTCCCAGTATTGAACAGCAGTAACGGGCAGTTTAAAAGCACAGAATACAGAAAATGCCTAAACAATAGAAGACAGGGATGACCAGAAAGGATCAGCAAGGAAAAGCTGCCATGCAAGTCTGGATGCCTAGACTATTTGGGTATAAAATCACATGCAGTGGCATATGCTTGTAGTCACAGCAGTCACATGGCAAGAGACAAGGATGACCTTAAATTCATGGCAATCCTCTGTTCTTCACTTTATCTGGAATTACAGGTATATGCCACCATGACCAGGCTGTCTCATCTTCACAGGGCTATTAGAGGAACCATAAAATTTTGTTAGCAGATAAATTTTCCGAATATGTTTTTTTATATTTAAGATTGGAAATTATTCTGTTCATGGGAGTTAATCAGAGAATTCAAGCAAGAGAGAGGAGAAGATGAACAGGATATGATGTGAATTTGGGTAGAGTAGAGAACTCATAATGTCTTTCAACCCCATAATTAGAGTCTCTCTGGAGAAGAGGTTCCAAAACAGGGAAGGTAGCAACTCTGCTGCCCGGGGGACACTTGGCGATGTCTAGAGATGCCTTGGGATGCCATAAACTGGGTAGGGGTGTATTATTGGCATCTATCAAGTAGCAGCCAGAAGGCTACTAACTATGCTATAGTGGAAAGAGTACACCTTGCTTCCTAACAAAGAATTATCTACCTCAAGATGTCATTAGTGTCACAGTGGAAAGCCCTACTCAAAGAAGCCTCAGTGCCCAAGCCTATCGCCGCTATGTGAGATCTGTCCTTTCATACACTCTTGAGCCTTACTAGTTAGGTAGGGAAGAGAGGGTGGTTGAAGGAGTTGAAGGATGATCTTAGCAAGTGGTTGGTGGTCTGTGGATCCTGAGAACCCCCCTCAGTCCATGAGCTTCTTGGCCCGCAGCTCCCTCCCCTTTCCTTTTTATTACATGGATACATCACTGTCGGTATGTGTCTGAACACTTTCTGTCGTCGCGAGTCACTTCTCTGACTTGCATGGCCAACCATGGAATCCAGTGTGAACGACCTCCTTGAAGAACACTGATTAGAATAAGTTTCAAGTACGAATGGAGAATTCAGGTAGCTCAAGCCTGAAAGAAAAGAAAACACGCTGAAAATGTGAACTCATTCTTGTAGTTTCCCAAGGAGACAGCTGCTTTTAGAAGAAGGTCAAGCGTCTATCTTGTACTCACTCACACATGTAGGCTGTGAATGCCTGTGGTTACAGCACCATTTCCTCCCTCGGAACTTTCCTACATCAGCAGCCCGCCCGTTGTCTTTTGTGATGAACTGTCATCTAGTTGGATATGCTTCTTCTTTTTCTTTTTCTTTTCTCTTTTAGTTTCTTTTTAAATCTCCTCCCTCCCACGTTTCCTTCCTCTTACTTCTTTCCTTCTGTTTCTTACTTCTCTGTGTTATTCCTCATTTCATTCCGATTTTTAGGAACAAGAAGAAACATGTCCACTATGGGTGCCGTCCACCTCTCTTTGTCCACTTTGGAGGTGTGGGGGTGATGTACAGGGGCAGGAAGGTGGGGGGGGGGGAGTAGTGCTTCTTTTAAAAATCACATGCTGCCATCTGGTGGTTAATTTATGTACTCCACCAAATAGCTGGGCTCAGACTGTTTCAAGTGTCTTGACAGTGAATGGGGTCCTGCTTGACCAGAGGTGAGCAATAATTGATATTGTCTCTCTTCATGGTTAAAGTCCCAGTGTTCAAAGCTAATCCCCCACTTAAGATTTTTTATTTCTCTCAGGCAGGTGGAATATATTGTTCACAAATTGAGCACAGAAAAATCTGAGCATAAAGCAAATCTTTGCTGTAGGTTCATAGCATGCAAACTCGTCCATAGGACTTGTGGATTCCTGATTCTCCCTTTCAGCTCACCCTAACTAATTTTAAATTTACTGGACTAACAGAAGGGAACTTGGAGCTCCTTCTGGCTGTTGGCAATGCTGGTGATTGGATGAACACTGTACCACTACACTATAACCCTAACCCTCAGAGAGATATTTGAAAGGTAAAAATAAAACATACTTGATATAATGGTACAGATACATATTCTTTTTCTATAGCAAGGAACTTTTCACACACACAGAGAGAAAGACAGATAGAGACAGAGACAGAGAGAGAAAGAGACAAAGAGGGAGAGAAAGAGAGAGGGGGAGAGGGAGGGAGGGAGGGAGAGAGAGAGAGAGAGAGAGAGAGAGAGAGAGAGAGAGAGAGTCAGTCTATAGACAATGATACTACTACCCAAAGCAACTCAGAAGATCTTGAAAACCATTTTCCATTCCACAACCCATCAGCAAATCCCTTAGACTGTGTCTTTTAATCCTCCTCCATCTTGTCTTCTTTTTCCTCTTATTTGGCACAACTCTACACCAGGTTCTCCGTCTCCCTTCCTTGCTTCCTCTCCCTCCCTCCACACTGTGTGTGCCTCTGCATTTCTTCTGTCTGTCTGTCTGTCTGCCTGTCTGTCTCTGCCCCACCTCCTGAAAGTAGATCCAGTTGTTCCAACAAGAGTCTCTAGAGACCGACTGGTGTGTGAGAAGTAGAGAGGGGATGCTGTCTCTGGAGATGGCATCGGATGGATCAGGGCTTTCACCCAAGCGTAGCCTCTACTTCCTTTGCTTCGTTCTTTTAGTGTGACTTTACTGGATTGGCTTTGATTGAAAACTAAATGGCAAATCCTCTAAGACTGTGGCTTTAGGGTGGCTACTACAAAGCTCTAGAAATGGGGAAGAGGAAGCAGAGATGAGTTTGTGTTTCCAGAATTTTAGCAATTCTAAAAAACATGCTACTCTTCAACATGCTTAAAAAAAAAAAAAACAGAATCTCAACAAAAAGCCCTGTGAAGAGTGAGCTATGGTGACTGAGGTCCTTGTGAACAATGAGCTACAGTGACTGAGGTCCCTGTTAACAGTGAGCTATGGTGACTGAGGTCCTTGTGAACAGTGAGCTATAGTGACCGAAGTCCCTATGAACAATGAACTACAACTACTGAGGTCCCCATGATCAGTGAGCTATAGTGACTGAGGTCCCTATGAGCAGTGAGCTATGGTGACCAAGGTCTCCATGAACAGTGAGCTATAGTGACCGAGGCCCTTGTGAACAGTAAGTTATAGTGACTGAGGTCCCTATGAGCAGTGAGCTATGGTGACTGAGGTCCCTGTGAACAGTGAGCTATGGTGACTGAGGTCCCCACAAACAGTGAGCTATAGTGACCAAGGCTCTTGTGAACAGCAAGCTATAATGACTGAGGTTTCTTTGAATAGTGAACTATGGCAGTGGAGGGCCCTGTGAACTGTGAGCCATGGTGACTGAGCTTCCTACAGACAATGAGCTATGGTGACAGAGTTCTCCGTGAATGTGAGCTAGGAAGACCGAAGTCCTTATGAACAATAAGCTACAATGACTGAAGTCTTCATCGGTACCACTCTCTAGTTTCCCCTCAATGAAGTGTCATGTGCTGGAATTTGAGGCACCCAGAAAAGTGGTGTCCATCTTGTCATTGAAGTTATATTCAGACTTGGGAGTATTCAGGTTCAGGAATGGCTCGTTCTGACTTTGTTTCCATGATCACTGACGACTATGTTGAGAATATATGGGGAGGAACAGGAACAAGGCTACCAAGCATCAGGAAGACCTGCCTAGAAGTCACCTTCATCAACCTTGAGTTCTAAACTCCTGAATCTGGCTGCTAGCCATCTCTTACAATTGAGGATTTGGCCTGCAGAAATTCTCTGAATGAAACCTATAAATAGACTAGACATAGTTATGCAAAAAAGAATTTACCTAATTAGGGTTGACTACTTACTATGTCCTAGAAAGATTTTACAAGGCTGGGCCTTAACTGGCACCAGGGAACTTGGATTTCAGAACCTTTCATTTACAGAAATGAAATGTCTCTATGTGTCTAAACTCATTTTTTTCTTTTTACTTATTTATTTATTTATTTATTCATTCACTTTACATCCTGTGTCTTATTCAGGGTTTCTATTCTTGCACAAACATCATGACCAAGAAGCAAGTTAGGGAGGAAAGGGTTTATTCAGCTCACACTTCCACATTGCTGTTCATCACCAAAGGAAGTCAGGACTGGAACTCAAGCAGGGCAGGAAGCAGGAGCTGATACAGAGGCCATGGAGGGATGTTCTTTACTGGCTTGCTTCCTCTGGCTTGCTCAGTCCACTCTCTTATAGAACCCAAGACTACCAGCCCAGAGATGGCACCACCCACAAGGGACCCTCCCTGCTTGATCACTAATTGAGAAAATGCCTTACAGCTGGATCTCATGGAGGCATTTCCCCAACTGAAGCTCCTTTCTCTGTGATAACTCCAGCTGTGTCAAGTTGACACAAAGCTATCCAGTACATCCTGATTGCAATCCCTCACTCCTCTCTTCTCTGTCCCACCCTTACAAATCCCTACCCCCCCCATTAGTCCCTCCCCTTCTCCTCAGAGAAGGGGTACCACCCTGTCCCAGGACATCTAGTCCCAGCAGGATTCAGCATATCCTCTCCCACTGAGACCCAACCAAGCAGCCAGTTAAGGGGAGGGGCAGTGGCAGGCAACAGAGTCAGAGACTGCCCTCCCTCTCCAATTTTTAGGGAACCCACATGAGAATGAAGCCGCACATCTACTACAAATGTACAGCAGACCTAGGCCCAGCCCCTGCATGCCTTTTGGTTGGTGGTTCAGTCTCTGTGTGTCCCTGTGGGCCTAGGTTAGTTGACTCTATAGGTCTTCTTATGGTGTCCTTGACCCCTTCAGTTCTCTCGATTCTATCCCCCACTCTTCCACATGACTTCCTGAGATCTGCCAGGTGTTTTACTGTGTGTTTTTGCATCTGTTCTTATCACCTGCTGGATGAAGCATCTCAGGAGACAGTTATGCTAAGTAGCCATCTGCAAGCATAGCAGGCAGGGGTTGGCTCTCACATGGGATGGGCATCCAGGTGAAGCCGTCATTGGTTGGCCATTCCTTCTGTGTCTGCTTCATCTTAATCCCTGTGCATCTTCAGGCAAGACGAATTTTGCATTGAAGGTTTTGTGGGTAGTTTGATGTCCCCCTCCCTCTACTGGAATTCCTGCCTGATTACAGAAGATGGCCACTTCAGTCTTCATAGCCTCCTCTGGTAGAAGTCTCAGTTCAGGTCACCCCCATAGACACCCCGGAGCCTCCCCAGTCCCAGGTCTCCAGCTAGAACTCCCAGAGATGCTCCCATCCCCCCCTCCATTTCTATTTTCAGTCCCAGCCCTTTCCTCTCTGCACTCCTTATCACCATCCCTGTTCCCCTCCTCACTCCCTCTCTCATCCAGTTCCCTCTGTCCATCCACCTCTGATGATTACTTGGTTACTCTTTAAAGTCACTGGAGGAGGCAAAAAAATCTTCATTTTTGGCACTACTATTGATACGTTCTCCTCAGAATCTGAACTTCCACCATTCTTCTGTTCTCTGAGAACTTGCTCAAATTTTTCAACAAGCCCAGTTAATTCTTTTGGTTTCTTCTTCTTCTGTCCCTGGAATATCCTTGCCTGTTCCTTTGGAAAAAATACCTTAAGAGAATCCCAAAATGGAGGCCAATCCTCATTATGATACTGTCTTAGTCAGGGTTTCTATTCCTGCACAAACATCATGACCAAGAAGCAGTTGGGGAGGAAAGGGTTTATTCAGCTTACATTTCCACATTGCTGTTCATCACTGAA
>NC_034610.1:42505792-42508401 GCF_900095145.1 Mus pahari | reverse complement strand
CTCCAGCTTGTGTCAAGTTGACACAAAGCTATCCAGTACAGATACTTAGCAGCCCCTTTCTCCAACTCAGTTTTGCCTCTGGGATCAAGAGGCTCACCACTCTTTCCTGCCTTGTCTAAAAACTCAGAAATAGGAGGTACGGATGGAACAGCTTCGTCTTTCTTCTTGCTTTCACTATCTGCATCTTCCAATATCTTACCTAATTTTACACTTTCATGTCTAGGATCTAAGGTGTTCCTAACTAAGGCCCAAAGGCTAAAATCGTCTATGGGAATTTCTTCAGGACCATGTATTATCTGTCCCTTCTCCCTCTTTCTCCCATATCTATAAACTTACTGTGCCTTGCTCAGGGAACCAAGAACAGATTTCTCCTATAAAAATCAGAAACTGGGTAATTTGTTTCTGACTTATCTTTGCTCCTCTAACTTTTAGCATATCCCTTTTTTTTTCAGTTTATTTATTTTTTATTAGGTATTTTCTTTTTTTACATTTCAAATGCTATCCCGAAAGTTCCCTATACCCTCCCCCCACCCCTGCTCCCCTACCCACCCACTCCCACTTCTTGGCCCTGGTGTTCCCCTCTATGGGGCATATAAAATTTGCAANACCAAGGGGCCTCTCTTCCCAATGATGTTGACTAGACCATCTTCTGCTACGTATGCAGCTAGAGACACGAGCTCTGGAGGTAATGGTTAGTTCATATTGTTGTTCCTTCTATAGGGTTGCAGACCCCTTCAGCTCCTTGGGTATTTTCTCTAGCTCCTCCATTGGGGACCCTGTGTTCCATCCAATGGCTGTCTGTGAGCATCCACTTCTGTGTTTGCCAGGCACAGACATAGCCTCACAAGAGGCCGACTTTTAGCATTTCCTTAAGTATATATACAAAAAGCATTCTACCATTACTGTGCCCCATTCTTAAGGGATTTACTCATCTCTGGCCCAAATTTTCCTCTGCGTGTACTTCCTACTCCCACCATATCATTCATTGTATCCCCCTTACTGGAACCAGACACTGAGGCACCATCTGACAGAGTCAGCTCAGTCAATGGGTGTGAGGACTAAAAAGAAATAAGACAATCAGACAACACTGTAGCATGACCCCAGCGAGTTCTGAGGCTGGAGCGGGTTTATTTTTTTCTCAATTTGCTTTTATACCAATTCTAGGTCAAGGGACAAGCAAGGCAATAAGCAAGATCTCTCATAAACACTGTTTCTAGGGACTCATCAGGATGGCCAAGATAAGAGGAATGTCACACCACGTTCCTCCTTGGCTGAGCCTGTTCTGAGCTTTGCATCGGCCCAAATGTAAATATTCTTAATCTGAGCCTATTTCCTGAGTCTTGGTTCCTGCCTGAGCCTTCTTCCATGTCTTAGGCCAGTGCCAAACTCCTACCAAATTCCTACAATGTGGCCCCAACAGCTCTCCACAAATGTTGGTTGAAAGTCTGTTTTATTAGATATTAGAATGACTTCTCTAGATTGCTTCTTGGGTCTGTTTTGCTTGGAAAAAAATTTCCAGCCTTTTACTCTGAGATAATATCTATCATTGTTGCTGAGTTGTGGTACTTGTGGCAGAATGCTGGATTCTATTTTCACATCCATTCTGTTAGGCTGTGTCATTTATTAGGGAATTGAGTTCATTGATATTAATGACCAATGATTGTTAATGTCTGTTATTTTGAGGTTGGTGGTGTTCTTGTGAGTGTTTGTGTGTGTGTGTGTGTGTCCCTTATTTCGTTTTCGGTGGTGTGAAATTATTTTTTTCTGTGTTTTCTTGGGTATAGTTAACCTACTTGGGTAGGAGTTTTTCTTCTAATATTTTCTGTAGGGCTGGATTTGTAGGTAAATATTGTTTAAATTTGGTTTTGGCTTATAATATCTTGTTTTCTCCATCTATGGTGGTTGAGAGTTTTTGCTGGATATAGTAGTCTAGGTTGGCATCTGTGGTTTCTTAGAGACACAAGACATCTGTCCAGGATCTTCTGGTTTTCAGAGTCTCTGCTGAGAAGTCAGATGTAATTCTGACCGCTCTGCCTTTGTATGTTACTCGGCCTTTTTCCCTTGCAGCTTTTGAATATTCTTTCTTCATTCTGTGGATTTTGTATTTTGATTTTTATGTGGTGGGAGAATTTGCTTTTCTGGTCAAATCTAATTGATGTTCTACAAGCGTCTTATATGTTTATAGGCATCTCTTTTTATAGGTTGTGTAACTTTTCTTCTATGATTTTGTTGAAAATATTTTCTGGTCTTCGGAGCAGGGAATCTAGTCCTTCTTCTATTCCTATTATTCTTAGGTTAGTTCTTTCCATAGTATCCCCAATTTCCTGAATGTTTTATATTGGGCGTTTTTAGACTTAACATTTTCTTTGACTGATGTATCAATTTATTCTACCATATCTTCTGTGCCCGAGATCCTTTCTCCTATCTTATGATGATGATGATGATGATGATGATGATGATGATGATGGTGATGATGATGATAATGGTGATGGTGGTGGTGGTGATGGTGATGGTGATGGTGATGGTGATGGTGGTGGTGGTGATGGTGATGGTGATGGTGATGGTGATGGTGGTGGTGGTGGTGGTGGTGATGGTGATGGTGATGGTGG
>NC_034610.1:42497435-42505717 GCF_900095145.1 Mus pahari | reverse complement strand
TGGTGGTGGTGGTGATGGTGATGGTGATGGTGGTGGTGGTGGTGGTGGTGGTGATGGTGATGGTAATGGTGATGGTGATGGTGATAGTGATGGTGATGATGATGGTGATGCTTGTGCCTGTGGTTTCTATTCTCTTTCCTAGGTTTTCCATCTCCAGAATTCTCTCAGCTTGTGTTTTCTTTATTGTTCCTATTTCCATTTTCAGGTCTTGAACAGGTTTATTCACTTCCTTCACCTGTTTAATTGTATTTTCCTATATTTCTTTACGAGATGTATTGATTTCCTCTTCCAAGGCCTCCACCTGTTTGGTTGTATTTTCCTGTATTTCTTTAAGAAATGTATTGAGTTCCTGGTTAATGGCTTCTATCATCTTTATAAGATTGGATTTAAAGTCATTTTCTTGTGCTTTGGTTGTGTTAAAATATCTAGGGTTTGCTGTAGTGGGATAGCTGTGTTCTGGAGGTGCCATATTGCCCTAGGTTTTGTTGATTGTGTTCTGCTGGCCTTTAGCCATCTGGTTGTCCATGGATGTTCCTGGTGTAGCCTGTATCCACAAGGCAGGTCTAACCTGGATGTTCTTGGAGAACAAGCCTCTAGAGGGCAGCCTTGGGCTGAACAATGGAATTCAGTGGGCCCAACAGGTCTCAGAGCAGGTGGGTGTGCCCCAGAGGACACAGCAGACAGGGGGGTGGGGGTGGGGAGGGTCTAACCTGGATGTTCCCTGTGCTGCAGGCTTGAAGGCAGGCAGAGCAGTGGCTGCACAAGGGGGGTGGGGGACGGCACAAACCTCATGGCAGCTGGATGTGCCTTGGGGACTTGCCAGGCAGGGGGATCTAACCTGAGTGTTCCTGGTGGCCAGATAATGGATCTGGGGAAAGGGGAGCAAGCTGGGCTTTCCCCAGAGGACTCAGCAGGCAGGTGGTGCAGGGGGGGGGGGGGGAGGAGAAGGAAGCAATCTAACCTGAAAGTTCTTGGTGCTGTGGGTCTGGTGACTGTGGGCAGAGAGGTGGCCGGACAATCTTGTGTGTCTGAACTCTTGGTGCAACAATGTGATTTGAGTTTAATACCTGCTTCTTTTCTGGTCCCTGGAGTCTTACTACAACTAACACCCATCAACCAGATACAAAAATAAATTCTACAGGAAAATCCAATGGCTGACACTCATTACTGACTCCCAAACAAGAAACGACATTTATTTTTTCCAAGTTTCTTCCTTTGCTTCCCTCTTTCCCAGGACCTCACGGTTTGATGCATCCAAAGCTCAAAATTCAGTTACAAGTTTGGAGAGACTACACGCTATCTGCCTTTCAATTCTGCTTGTGACCAGTAGGGGGAGCTTCAGAGCCAAGGAAAGAGCTGCAGTCAACATCTGGGAACTTCTTTGAAAACAGAAAGTTACGGTCTCACTTGAAGGAAAACACTGAAAGTCTAGACTAAAATGTCTTAATCGATCAAGAGCATCTTTGTGACCTCCTGGCAGGTGTCCCTGATGCTTGGCAGCCCCATTCCCCTTCCACCCCATATAATCTCAACATGGTAGACAGTGATCCTGGAAACAAAAGCAGAACCCATCATTTCTATGATTGAAACCCAGTAACCTGCCTACATGCCCGAGCCGACCTGCCTGGACACAAGACTCTGTCCACATCTGTATCTGCTCTCCCTCTGTCCCTGGGCCGACCTGCCTGGACACAAGGCTCTGGTATCTGCCCTCCCTCTGTCCCTGGGCCGACCTGCCTGGACACAAGGCTCTGTCCACATCTGTATCTGCTCTCCCTCTGTCCCTGGGCTGTGGCTTCGCTGGTCCTCCATGTTCCGGGCCTGTTCCTATTGTAGCATCTTCCGTCCACTCTGCCCATCTTCCTCAATACCCAGATGAAGAAAAGAAAGGAAGAAGAGAGCAAAGGAAAGGAGAAGGGAGAGAAAGAGAAGGGAATGGGTCGTGTACTCGTGGAGCTAGATTCAGAGCTGGGAGAGACTGTCCACAGGGGAGCAGCCTTCCATCCAGCAGGTTTTGGGGTTGGATCCTTGACTTAGCATAGAACACTCTTTTTCTGCATCTTGTGAAGTCACTTCTGTCTTAAGCAGTTCCTTTCTGAAAAGCCCCCCACCTTTTTCACATTTTACCTTGTTTTCATTCTCCCATCTTCCACCCCTCCCCCTTTTTGAGATAGCATTTCTCTGTGTAACCCTAGCTGTTCTGGAACTCTCTGTAGACCAGGCTGGCCACTAACTCATGGATCTTCCTGCTCTGCCTTCTGAGGGCTAGGGTGAAAGATGTCAGCCACCACCAAAGGCTATCTATCTCTTTTCTCCCTTTCTTCCTTGCTACTTCCTATTGGGTGGAATGAATCCCTCGCATGTATATTCAGTAACATGGAAAGGCCTCTAGATATTACTGTGTTGTTCCAGGCCTTTGTTACTTCACCTCTTTGCCAAGAAGACAGCTGATCTACATTTTAAAGTTTGAAGCAGAATGCATCTCTACTGGCAACAATCCCAAAATTTCCTTATTTGATGAATTTGAGGCCAGAAGCTTATTCCAGAAAGCAAATTCATTTGGTTGAAAAATGTTGTGAACTTTATACATTGTATTCATTGCTTTTTTCCCAGCACATTAACTAAATACCTGACAAAAAGAAACAAGAGAAAATAATTTGGCTCACAGTTCAGAGGAACACAGTGACAGGAACAGTTTAGTGATGGCAACAACCAGGAAACACAGAGTGGGGAGTGCTGGTAATATGCTGGTTTTATTCTTTTTCTCCCTGTTTTCTCTGTCTAAGGTCCCAGCCCATCATGTGGTGTTCCCCACACTTTCAGTGTGGTCATCCTCTTCAGTTAAACTTTGCTGGAAACATTCTTGCTGGTTCATGCAAAGGAGTGTCCCATTGATAGGACATGCATTTCTTAATCCAACCAAGATGCAATCAAAGCAAATCCATACAAGTAATATTGTCAGAAAGGACGTTTTGTTAAGAGAAGGGATAGCTTTGGGCATAAAAATCCATAGTTGACCGTTGGGAATAAGGAGGCCATTGGGATAGAGAAGGGGGATTGAGGGGATACAGGGAGGAGGATGTGATCAAGGTACATGATATGAAGGTATGAAAATATCATGACAAACCTCAAAGTTGTTATAGCGAATATATAGTGTTAAAATATTAAAACTAACTCACAGTTTGCAAAGACTGGATATATTTTCTTGGAGGAAGATTATCCTGCCATTTCCTCCCTCTCCCTCTGTGGACAGTAGCCAAATTTGGGAACTGTATTAAAAGGACAGTGTCACCCCTTTAAAAGGAAAGGTTCCCAAGAGTGTAATAAGTTGCATTAAATGAGATATGTTAACTTATGAGACATGAAATTGTGACAGGACATGAATACACCTATTTATCCACATTCTAAACAATTTTATTTCACACTCTTCCGCTCCCCAACTGCCCGTTACCCTCTTCTGTCCCTTCCCACCCAACTTTGAGCTTATTTTTTTTTCTTTACTTTTTTCCTTTTTTCTCCACTGTGCTCTGTCTCTCTTTCCCACTGATTCTTGGGAATGGGACAACCAACCCCTGGTGTGTGGTCATCGCACTAGGGGCCCCGTCATTAAAGAGAACTGGCTTTCCCACTCCAAGTCACTATCAAATGACAACACCTCCTATGTTCTCTGATGGATTTCCTGCAACCCCCCCCCCCTCGTCTCCGTGCTGTTATTCTTGTCTGGCTGGAGCTTCCACAGTCTTGTGCATACTGACACAAGCAACCACTGAGAGGATTTATCCATTTGAGTAGCAAACAAAGTTTATTTTAGGATGTTTTATAAGACTTCGGTTTTACAAACATGTATATTTTACTGTATATGAAATTGTATTTAAGCAGACATCTGCCTAAGTGTATTTGGAAGTCTCTGAATGAGGCAGTTTCATCCACTGATGTAGGCAGAGGTTCCCTAATTGTCTCTTGTTTGGGTAGATCAAGACGGCAGGAGCTAATCGCTGGACTAAGATATAGAGGCCGGTTTCCCAGGTCCCAAAAGGAAGAGGAGTAGACAAAATAGAAAAAGGGCTTTTGGGCCAGGCTTTGGAGGGAGAAAGATGGATACCATGTAGGCCTGGGGGCAATTAAAACCGGTGACAGCCTCCATCACCAGATAAATCCTAATATAGAATAGTTGATACACTTAGGACAAGAGATTACGAGCCCAGTGGTTGTGTCATCTGGCTAATTGTAGAATATTAAGATTGTCTGGTGTTTTCCATCCACTACGATTCCGCGGGGTGGTCATTGGCAGTCTGCGGAGCCAACCACCCAGGCAGGCAGGTGAGCGGGCGGTAGGTGAGCGGGCGGTGGAACACAAGCGGTAGCTCCAGGCATTCTCAGCAAGGACATAGGCATGGGCAGCTTAGCAAGCCAGCCATGGGAGCTTGGTGAGCTGGCTGATGCTGTGCCAGCACCGGAAGAATAGGCGCCACTCTCCAGAATACTGGTGAGCGGCACAAGCGCGGTTTTTAAATTTACGCATGACAGATGGCACCCAACCTAGGGCACAAATCCACTAAAAATTTAGGATTCTCGGATTGATTCAGACACAGTAAGACTGGTGGCAAGTGGAGCAGTCACTCCACTCCAGAGCTTAAAGAAACACAGGGGCAGGCTCAGATCACCAACTCTGAGGTCCCCTGCTGTGAAAAGAGTGGAGATGGCTGCTCTGAGGCAGAGAGCCAAACATTAAAAGCTGCCTGCTTCCTACAAGCAGGTAATCGTAGGATAGAATTCTAAGTTTGGTTTAATTGTTTTTAAAGTTAGAAGAGAATATAGACTTTGCCTGAGCCCTGTAAAGAATGCTTCCTGTGGTTCAGAACTAATACAAAGAGTTTGGGCCCAGAGGCACTAAGACTCCTCCTGTAGGCAAAAAGGCTGCAGCCTCCGAACAAACAAACAAACAAACAAAAAACATGGAGATTGTATGAAAATAAAATGCTCTAAGTAGATTTTTTTTAAGTGGTGGGGGGGAGGGGAGTCTTACAGGGTAACTCATATTTTTGGAACATGGATTCCACAGGAATTTGGGGTTAAATATCCTGGCGTGACAGATTAGAAACAGTCTAAGAATAGGCTCACACAGTATTTGTTTAGTTTACTTCATTTTTTTAAAATTAATTTTAATTATCAAAATGGGTATGATTTTGAGTTTTGTGGTTATTTTATTATTCCTCTGGGAGAGGGGTCAAGCTAAAAGCTTTCCTGGTTACTGGCTAAAGGATATGCTAATTTAGGAGAAAGACTTTATGTTTGTGTTTATAGAAAAGGCCCAGAGTTACATAGATCAGATATGACAGAGGAAGACCCCCTGCAGATCTAGAAAACTTCAAGAGAACCAAACAGGAAAGGTAAAGATTCTTTGCACCGTTCTTCACATGGCATGAATGAAGACTTGTAATTGGTTATTATTAAAATTGGCTCATAAAAAAAGACTGTCTTTCACATGCTTAAACAAAGAACAAAAAGTCTTTCTTAAGTAGTCAGTACACAATTCATACAGATCTCTTGATGGTACTTAAATTCCGTTTTGAGATTTGTATATTGCAAAATATACAGCTTTGGTGAGATTCATGCTGAATTCAGACATGCCGAACTGACCTGCTTGGACTCCCCGTGTCGTGTTGTGGATTCCAGGTCATCTGGCCTCACTCAACCTTTCAGATGGATCCAGTCAGAACTTTAGGCGTCAGAGACTAAATAACAATTGTTGGCTGTAGCGTAACTTTCCCCTAATTAATCGATTGGCTAATAACCAAATCTCCTATTTTCCCTACCATTTCCCTTCCCTTTCAAGATATTTCCTTGCCCCTGTTCAGCAGGAAGAAGCTATGGAGAGTTGTTAGCCCAATATCCTGGGTTTGGGGGTCTGGAAATGGTTATTCTAAAGGAAATACTAGGGAATTTAGGAATGGTCATAATTCGAACAGGGAAGAATTAGGTAGAATCAACTATAGTCATAATCGTACATTGGTAGAAATCTCTATAATTGATGCAAAGTTGAAGTTATAACTTCTTACATTGGTACAGAATTAATTTTGAGACAGAAATAAGGTTTTCATTGGTATGAATTTCTTATATTGGTACAAAAATTGGGATTAGTATTGTCACTCTTAGGAAGACATTGTGCCTATACGACTCTTTCAAGAATATGAATTTAGGGCCAGGTAACATACTCATGGTTCTGAGTTAATAATAAAAGGGTGTTTTGAGATATTTAAACTAGAAATAGCTGAGAGTAGTTAAAGGGCAACAGTTCAGATATACTTTACATAGACAGATAGTCCTCAAAGGTGTCAGAGGTCCACAGAACATGGCGGGTGAGACATCTCGTTATTAATAATCATTTGTCTGGAGACTTGTCTGCTCCTGACACCCCCTTCACAGTTTGGAGAGAACGTTGGGCATCATTATCTCCAGAAGTTTGCTTCGTGGCAGGGCAGCCACGGGGCAGGAGATGCCCTAATTCATCTACAGACAAAAAAAAAAAAAAATTACTATCCATGCAAGGACACAAGATGCAGGATAGTTGACAACTTAGTTCTGCCAAGGCAGAGTAAACTAGTCCTTCATGATTATTCCTGTTTCACTTAGGGTCTATCAGATGTTCTGGGCCAGAAGTCTGAAGACAACTGCTCCAATATTTTGAGGAATGGGGGACTGTGAAGGTAGGCATCTGTTTCTACAATTTGTCTTATGGATTGATTGATTGATTGATTGATTGAGGATGGTACGTAATTTATATTTTAAATACCTTTGGGAACAGCAGTGAAACATAATAGAAAACAATATATTTTTCTTTTTGATATATAATAATTTGTGATTGTCAAAAGACTATAAAATTTAAACACCTAAAACTAATTATATTTCCATGAGTTTCATGGCATTACTCCACAATAAAATGACAATTAATTTGGATCTTCTTAAAAGCTGCGAACTTGATGATGTCCTATGCAAGGTACCCACCACAAACGGTGGGTGGCCTCCAGTGAATGGGCCAACCCTTCTTGGCAGTTTTTGTAAGCACATGCCATCACACTGGTACATAGACATACACAGTCCCCGCCCACGTTACATTTAGACGTTTCTTCCTGGCAGTTTTTGGCATAAGAAGTAAGGTAAATCACTTTGCGAACTGATTTGATGAATAAATAAATTACAAAGTTGTCCATGCCTTTTGGTTTTCCATGTCTGCCCTCCCGGGGACTAGTACACCATTGTGATATTATGCCAATGTGCCACCGGGTGGCGACAGAGGATGGCAGGTTTACACCAGGGGCCAAAGCAAGTTTTTCCTAAATGAGCTGACAGAGAAAAATGAAAAGTAATTTGTTAATCTTCGTTTTATTTCCATCATCTTTAAACTACCTCCTAGATAACCAATAATCTGTCTCTTTTGACTAAAGTGATCATGAACAGTAATTTTGTTCTACGGTTTCCCGTGTCTGCTACTGTCAATCCAAGCTAAGATCCAGGCTCCAGCTAAATCAATCCAGAGCAGAAGACTCCCTTGATAAACCTACAGATAGTATAAAGAGGGCCACATGACTGACCACCGAAATGCCAAAGGGCTTGAGGCACTGGAGGTCACAGCAGAGCAGCCACTTAACAAATGTAAACATCTAAATGGAATTATTTAATTTAAAATGCCTTTGAAGTAGTCAGATCTCTCTCTCTCTCTCTCTCTCTCTCTCTGTCTCTCTCTCTCTCTGTCTCTCTCTCTCTGTCTCTGTCTCTCTCTGTCTCTCTCTGTCTGTCTCTCTCTGTCTCTCTCTCTCAGCAGTCATTTTTTTAATGCTTTCAGGAACCCACTGTCCTGGAAAAACCACAAACTTCAGGTCCTGTCACAGTGTACACAGTTATGTATCTCACCGTGCCTCATGCCACGGACTTTCAATGCTCGCTCAGCAGATGCATGAGCGAGTGAATGGTGAGCCACTAATGGAATTCCCATGTGTTTTAAATTAGGAAGTTGTGAGTCCTTAAAGTGTCAGGCATCTTGTTTTGCAGATTGTCAACTTTACTAATGAAATTATTTACATTTCTTTTGTTCTCACAACAAACAACATGTGTCTCTGTTTATAAACGCAAGTAACCAAATTACCTCCTTTAAGGTGGTTTATAACTTTTCAAAAAATTATATAATTAGACCTTGGAGGGAATTCAGATCACTTCTTTAAAAGATCTTATTTTCATTCTCTCTCTCTCTCTCTCTCTCTCTCTCTCTCTCTCTCTCTCTCTCT
>NC_034610.1:42473569-42497355 GCF_900095145.1 Mus pahari | reverse complement strand
TGTGTGTGTATGTATGTATATATAACTATTTTGTGTATGTATGTATGTATACCTACCTGTTGTGCATGCTGTGGGTATGAATGCCCACAGAGGTCAGAAGAGGGCATTGGATCCCCTGGAAGTACAGGCAGTTGAGTATTTGGAAACTAATTTGGGTCCTGTGGAAGAGTGACGAGCATTGTTAATTGCTGAGCCATTTCTTCAGCCCCAAAATCTCTTTGTTGAAGAATCATTTTCATTGTACATTTGGATGTAGCATAAAAATTACAGCTTTTCACACATTGTGCAATACACGAAACATATTGTATATAAAAATTTGATCAAGCATATTGTATCAGGCCATTTGTGTTTAGAATTCACAGTATGGTCTTTAATGTTGTGTATATTTTTACAACTCATTGAATACACCTAGAGGATGGTTTGGGGCTGACCAGCTGGAGGAGAGGGTGTGGGGTTGATCATTTTTAAAACTATGAATCAGACTGACTCCTCATTAGCTGAGCTGTCCTTTCTGTAGAAACTTCTGGTTTGTGCTGTCTTCAGCAAGTGTGGAGTCTGCTGCTTTTACACAGTAGGCATTTACGCTCTGGAATGGAGCCTTAAGAACTGGTGAACAGTTGTGCCTCATGCTCGCACTGGTTCAGAAACGAATGAGTGAGTGGATTATCTCTGAAGTTTGAGGAAGATAGCCAAGCGTTGGTCCCTTTAGATCTAAGGCTCAGAGTGTGGAGCCCTGGGGAAGGCAGAGTTGGCCCCTGGAGAGTCATGCATAGCAGGTGAGAGTTGTGGTGAAGTTTGCGTTTATGTACAGCAGCAACACTCTTCTTTTGACCTATTTTAGTCTATTGCTAAAAATGGATGAAACTGGGTCAGGGGGAGGGAATCATACAAGAGGATCTATGGAAGATACTCTTCAAATATTCACTCTGCTTAGTTTAATATCTTAATGTTAATAATATGGATGCCATTGTTACATAAAATAGCCCTCACATTGTTCAATTATATAATACATAATCTTGACACTGAGAAAAAATTATCGGTTCTAAGTCCTGCTCAAAAGAAAGAAAGCAGCAGGTTTTCAAAGGTCCCCATGTCCCCTCACTCGGCCTTAGGTAATCACGTTGCAAACAGAAGTCTGAGAATATTGTTGGAAATACCAGTAAAGGCAAGCAGTGGGAAATGGTTGTGACAAGCCAGTTTTTGTAAAGGCCTTTGACTAGGACAGAGGCTGCATTGGTAGAGTGCCCTGTGTGTGTTCCTCTTACCTTTAAATTTTTTTAGTTGATCATTTGAATCCATCTACACATGCTCTGACATTAGTGCTCTGGCTGGTGGCTTTTCCAGTATTACACTGACTGGAAAGCCATCTAAAATCAGTAGGGAACCACACTTCAATTTCTAAAGTCTGTTCCTTTTCCTGAACCAATGGAATATGGTAAGATCTCTTTCGGATTGTGGGCCCGGGCAGCAAGCCACCCCCTCCCCGGCAGCCCCAGAGCACCAGGGATGCAACCCGCACCCTGCTGATAAGGCTGGGTGTGCTACATGCATCTCAGATCTCACTGAAAGTCCAGGAGCATCCACGCAAGTGCAGATGTTTCCAGAAAACATGGGCGCGAGGCAGAAGCTCTATGTCGCCTCACGAGTCTGAGCCTTCACGCCTCACCAAACCTCTTTCTTGGTCTTTGTTTCTTCCTCTGTCAGGAAGCAAGCAGGACTAGGATGGGGATGGAGGCTTATCACTGTAATCCAAACACTCAAAGGCTGAGATAGAAAGGTTACCATTCCAGGCCAGCCTGGGGTACACAGCCAGACCCTGTCCCAAGAGGAAGAAGAAGGAAGCCAGTGCACACAGACTGTGGAATTCAAGCTGACGTCGTCTCAGACACATGGCAGGAGAGTGCAGGTGACTGGCCCCATCTGAGATATTCAGAAGAGAGAGTATGGAGCCATCATTTCAAATATGCCCTTTTTAATATATTTCTGACACGTAAATTCTAGCTAGGGCTTTGACCTATGTCTCCTTGAATACTCCATCCTCAGGGCAGCTTCTTTTACAGAGGGAGCAGTCTTTCGATTTATGCTTCTTGAATGTATTCTGAATCAAGACACCAGGGATCTCGTTAAAATGATGATCTTGATGCACTTGGGCTGTGGCTTTCTGTGGCACTAAAAAGCTCCCCGTGCTGATGCCGCTGCTAGCATCAGTGGACCATACTTGCAGCAGTAAGAACGGAAGGCATGATGTCTGCAGACTTTGGCAGAATGCCACGTGGAGAATGGTCCACCCTTGCTTTAAAAAAAAAAAAAAAAAGTTTAAAAAGCTTGTGTTTGCTATTGAACAAAACCCTCGGCGAGCTGACCACCTGTAATGTGCTGTTCTAATCAAATCGAAAGCACAGGAAAAAAAAAATTAGCTGACATTTAACAATGCCTCATCAATAATGTATCACACGGTAATTGTCATACCTACTCAGCAGGCTACATAATTGCATCATTTATTCACAAATGGCATCCCTATGTTGCTGCTTCTCTCTTGACCTTGTTCCTCCCGATACAAAACAACATTGTAGCATCATTGAAGCCACGTGATGGTTCGAATACGCTTAAAGCAGAGTAAAAATGATGTTGTCACGCCATTTTGTTTTTGAGGAGGGTAATGGTTTAGAAAAATAAAGTATTCTCATTCTAATATGTGAAACAGGCGGGCTAGACAAAAGGGAACAGGGAGAAAAACCCAGCAACAATAATGATGGAGATTGATAAAGTCAGCCTGCTTGTTGCTTGAGTTTGAAACATGCTCTTACTCACTGTGAAGCAAGACAGACTGGAACTCCCCATATATCCCACGCTGGATCTTACCGTAACCCTTCTGCCTCAGTTTCCTGAGTGCTGGAATTACAGAGAAATACCCCTCCTCCATGTCCAGTGTGCTCTTTTGATGGCAGGTCAAGGAAGAAGGGGTCCTTTTCCCTAAGAGCCAGTCTTAGGACAAAGCTGTATTACTGGGTTAGCTCCTGAGCTGGTGAAAGCCGAATTTATAATACAGCCTTGCATTAGGAACACTCCCTGTGGCATGAGTGTCTACATCTAGCCCAGTTATTCACACTATTTGTCTAGTACTGTCTACCAAGAGTTTTCCTAAGTAGTATTTGTTCACTCTCCAATTACATTTCCGTTCTCCCCAATCACAATCCAGGCAGCAGAAAAAAGAAAAAGACAGAAGGACCTAAGGAATAACATCCAAGGTTTATCCCCCCACCCCTGACTCCTGACTCCCACCTCTGGTATTTGACCAAAGAAAGTTTGACAGAGGTCAAATCAGAAGTCCTGAAGTGAGCTATCGACCCCAAGAAGCTCCATCGTAAGCACTGAGCTGAGATACTGTGCAGAACTTCTGGCTCATTGGAATCAAATAAGCTCTCTATCCACAGCAGGGGACAAGGACAGCCCTGTAGCCTCCTGACGCCCCATTGTGGTAGGAGTTGAAGTCTCTCTTTACATTTTTTGGAGGTTCTCTCCAACCTCAACATTATGTCTGAAGAGAGCAGTTTCCGTCAGGCTCTGGGAGACCTAGGAAAGGTTCAAGATGACGGCAAAGTTGCTGATCCGACACTTTCCAGGTGGACTCATGACCACATCGTGTTGGAAGTTTCATTGGTGTTAGTGCTCTTGTCCTCCTCAGTGAGCAAAGGGTGACTCTGGAGGCCTGGGAGGGAGGGGTGGAGGCCAGCATCTGGCAGTGTGCTAGCTATTTCGATGTAAAAAGGTCATTATGGTGTGTGAGCTGTGATGAGCTGGGGTGGGGCCCACCTGACTCAAATCCGATGCAGCCGGGAAACTCAGACCCAGCAAATTACAACAAAGACAACTAACTATGCCTCCAAATGAGAAATTACAATCAAAGGAGAGAGTAATTAAGTTTCCTAATTGTACAAGGCTCCCCTCACCGACTTCCCTGGATTAGCAAGCTCCCATCCACTCAACCTGCAGGGGCTAAGAGCACTGTCTGGCTTTAAAGGAAACGGAGGTGAATCCAAGAAGAGCCACCAAGTGGACATAAATGATGGTTCTTCCGATGTTACACTTCCAGAGGGTTACACAGGAGTAGCCTGAGTTTCACACTACAGAGACACAAACCCAAGGAGGAAGCCAGATATTGTCTGGCCAGACTTCCCTGGCCACACCAGAGCTAACTCAGGTTCGAAGCTGTGGCCACTGGGAAGACCTACGACACTCCTGGAACATGAGTGGAAGACTGGTTCACTCCACTTGTCATTGCAGAAACAGAACATGGATGTCCCTGGCTACAGGATTGGGGAGAAAATGGCAAGAGGTCACATGAGCCCCACCAAGGGTCCTTAAAGGACCACAGCTTCTGTGAATGTTTGTCCTGTGTAGCCACCATTGAGTCCTACCACCCTCTTCTGGGTAGTTTCCTTCTCATGGCCGTGCCGAAGGTCTTCACTTAACAAGCATCCCCCTGCTGCCTCTCCTTCCTGCTATGGCCTTAGGAAGAATGTCCCCCAGGGAAGTAGCTGTTCCCCCAACCTGACCCCACATACAGCTACACTGTACATCAAGTGTTAGCAGTGTGGTCAGATGGTCTCTGAATATTTCATTAAAACACACACACACACACACACACACACACATCTGAAGTAATGTATTTGAGGTGGGTATTCACTCCAAATAGTAAGAAATCTGCCATTTAAGAGGTCATTTGTTCTGCAGGGTGGGGAAGAGGAGCCTTGAGGCAATGTAGAGGGAGGGGAGGGGAGGGGAGGGGAGGGGAGGGGAGGGGAGGGGAGGGGAGGGAGGAGCACACAGGACTTTAGCTGCCAGTGTAGTTTTCCTGCCTGCTCAGCTCTTCATGAACCCTTTATGGCTTCCAGAGTAGTGTGCAGAAGCACAGAGATCTGTCTTTCCTGGATCCTCTAAAGGTAGCCATGGCAACGAGGCAGTTCAGCCCAAGAGATAACTCAAATCATCTGAAGGGCTCCGTGGTTTTTAATTTTAATATTTTAAAGGAGAAAAGAAGTCATGAGTGGCCTGCATTTGGAGCCCAGGGCTGTTGCAGCCATTTTGTGACCACGGGGTAGGCACTGAAAAGGGTTTTAGCATCATTTAGTCATTAGAGTAATATGAGAGGATGCTTCTGAGTGTGTGCATCATAGACATGTAAGTCAGGCTTTCCTGGGCTAGCAGCAGAATGCTGTCAGAATCAGCAAAACGACACAGGCATGAATCACTCACCCTGGATAGCTTTTCAGGAAGGATTAAAAATCCTGGCATTTCAGCTCCATCCCAGACCATGAGCTGAATCAGCCATGGGGGGAGGAAGAAACACTTCTAAGCAAAAAGCATCATGAGCGCCCTCTACAGGCATGAAGGGGTATGCCACATTGTGACAAATTATGTAGAAACTACATAGACTCCAGAGCATGAACACACACACACACACACACACACACACACACACACATTCTGAAGGCATGGAGTAAATATTTGAAAAACCTAGAAGCTGAGAAGCAAATAATCACTCTAGAAATTTTTATTCACCTCCTGCCTTTGTAAAAGCTACGTCAATCTAAATCTGACCAGCAGGGCACAGGGAGGTGAATGAAGGCATTTCCCTATAATAGGTTATCTCTAGAACCATATTTTAGGCCGTATATCACTATGCTTATGAAATATCTTTTAAAAATGATATAAAACTACATGACAGAAGAAATGTTACCTAAAATACAATAGTAGCACCTGGGTAGTGAAATCTAAAGGCAGACATTTCGGGTCACTGTTTTTCATATCCGCCTTACTTCTCCGCCTTCTTGGGAGGTCCTCTGACCTGCTTTCCCTTAGTGCCGATGTACGGTTTCTTCTCTGCCACTTTGTAGTTGATGTTTTAAGTTGGCATTAGGAGAACTGGGCTTCATGATGTCATTGCTGTACCCATGGGCCACCTCCCACCACCCTCCCTCTGCCCTCCTGTACCCTCTGGCTGGTTTTCTTTCTTCTTCCAGTTAATCCTTCTGCTTCCAACCAACCCTCTCTTCTGCTTGCATATTTGCGTTCCACATCTATTTCAAACTTCCCTGAAGATCTCCCTGCTTCATGACCCTCTTTCAAGTTTTACCAGATAAACACACACACCACCACCACCACTGCACCCCATCCCACATCACACCATACCACCATACCACCTTACCCCACACCACTCCACACCACCTTACCCCACACCACACCACACCACTCCACACCATACCACACCACATTAGCTTCCACAATCAAAAGAAAACAAAGTTTGTTGGATTCAGTCTGGCTTATTTTATTCACAATTTCCAGTTGTATCCATCTTCCTGAAAGTGTCATGACCTCACTATGTGAAGAATCCATTGTACATATGTGTTAAAATCTCTCTATGCACACATGTGTTGATCGACATCTAGACTGGTTCTATTTTCTGTGAATAGTGAATCAATAAACATACAAGTGCAAATATTCTCCGGGATGCTCTGGTTCTCTGGGGCTCATCCCTGTTCTTTGTGCCCCTAATATTTTTAAGTTGATTTTTCTAACCTCTCTAGAGTCAACATTTTCCATTTCTCATTACTCTGGGTGAACTACCACCCCACTCTTCCTCAGAGTAATAAGTCATATTATATATATATATATATATATATATATATATATATATATATATAAAATTTTCTACAGAAAACCATGATGAGTGTTTGTGCCCTGTCTGTCACACCATTGGTTCTGACTCTTGTTCCTGCCAAATAAAACCCTGATACCCATGGTTTGTGTCACAGACCTCTTCATTATTCAACCAGCCAAGCTATGGAGCGCTAGGTTGGTTGGATAACTGCTCAGAGGTATTTAATCACGGACTGACATTTCATAGTGGAGTCTACTTCATCAGTTTCTTGCTCTTATCAGCTCAAACTGGGAAGCGTGAGGGAGAATCAGAGTTAGCAGCACGAGTTAAAGTTCAGTGATGTATAGGTGAGGTCAGAAGGTGATGATGTTGTCATTAATAAGCCAAGGCCAACCTGCTATGAGAAAGCAGAAACTATGAGTAGGTTGACGCAATGATGCATATGGGGGGAAAGAATGCAGAGAAGAGGGGAAATGAGTGGTCACAAGAAGTGACCAGAGCCACCCCTCAGAACACAGCCACCTAGCACAGATGGGGGAGAACTAGCAAAAAGTCTAGAAACTCTGCCACTGGAGTCGTTGGCAGTGGCTGCCTCGACAGAATGTTGCCTGCTGTGCTGCGTCCTAGTTTGTGGTTTTGTTTATCTTTACTATCTTTACACTGTGTGTGTGCATATCTTCCACGCTAATATTAGCATTTCCCACCTAACCTTGACACTTCATTTGATCTGTTTTTGTTTTTTTAATCTTTTTTCACATCAGAAAGGTATGCTTGCAATTGACTGGACCCTTTAACAATGACACAACGCTTGTCTTAGTGATGACTCAGTGTCAGTCCTGGTACCATGATAGAGAGAAAGCAAGTGTGAGTGAGACCTTCTTAGAAGCGTAGAGGGTGAGACTAAAGATGACCAGGAAAGGAGACTAGGGGAGGCAAGATTCTGCCAGGTCATTTAAAGAACAGTACTACAATTCTGGAATAAAAACGAAACAGGCAAGGGTGTCCAGATCTAGGTATTAACTTCACAGCTAAGGCTCCAGCTTAGTACCAGCCAGTGATTCTGAATCTCAGATTGTAAGGAGGAAAATCAACATTTAAGTGGAGCCAGAGGACACTGGGATGAAAGAGCCCAAATGGGACTGAGTAGGAGAAGAATATGTCAGAGAGGCTGAAGAACACAGTCTCACCAAGAAAGCATGGTCCGCAGTGTAGATGACATAGCACCAGAGACAGCGAAATCAAGACCAGAGTGCAAGGTGTGGTTACCGTCACTAGGATGTCATTGACACTAGGCCCTCTCATTAAACATAGGTGAGGAATACACATCTATTAGCATGTGTATATATACATCTCTATAACTATTTCAGTAGCTATCCATCTCATCTGTCTTAGTTTCTCCAAATATCATTTAACAGAACAAGGCCCATTCTGGACTCCCCCTTTCTCATCTGTCTTTCCAACAGGGAATGAGAAATTAGCCTCCCATAGTCTGCCATCCATTGATTGCATTGTTTAGTCTCAGGACACACATCCTATGGACTGGTGTCCTCTGGGCACCTCTTGAATGTTTCCATCTTAACTCTTAGCAGCTACGATTGTGCAAATACAGGAAACCCACACAAGATTGGGCTCAGCATCAGTGTTTCTTCATGGAGGAGAGAAGAGGCTCATGAGCACCTCCTGAGACTACATAAGCAGATAACAGTTGCTAGAGATGGGGTGTGGGGGGGACCTCAGTGGTGTAGTTTCTCAAAACTTGCCCATACTCCTTCCTGTAAGTAACCCCAATTAAACGTATCGGTTCAACAAGCTGCACAGGTGGCCCTGTTTCATCGGTCTGTCCTTACTGTCCTATACAGGGTGAAGATATTTTTTCCTCTGAAAAGTTCATACAAGTACAGAAGTTTCAAAATCGTCAATAAATATGCTCATGGGAACAACTTCTCCTAACTAGAACACAGTGATTGTTATAGGCCCTGCCGTTATTCCTACAGTTTCACACTGTAACACTACTTTCAAAGAAAATAAGTAATAAACACTTTCCAAGGCATTTTTTATATCCACATCCATTGGTTTTATTGTTGTTGTGTTTGTTTACAATTCATTTACAGGGATAGACATGATAGGCAATTGTTCTATCAGTGGGATACTTCTCATTTCATTGGTTTATTCTTACAATTCTCTGCTTATGTTCAGCTAGACTATGAAACTTCTGTTTATTAGTGTTGGCAACTAAGGTTTCAATAGCTTGATTTTTCAAAACTTCACATTTCTTCATTTTTCAGTCTTTTTTTTAAAGACCTATTGCAATGGTGCCAAACATGTAATATTTCTCAGCTCCAAATATAAAAATTGCATGTACTGACAAAGACCCCGATGCAGGTGAATTTAATACAAGTTGGCTAAAGAACAATGATTTCCAATCATCATTGTAAAGACAGAGAGTGACTCCCTTGGAGGATAGGAGAGAATGGAGTTAAAAGCATGGACTAGGCTAAGCTATATGGTGAGGAAGAGGAATGGGGAGGACTGGGAGGAGGAAGGAGAAAAGAGGGAAGAGGATGACAACAAAGACAAAGCTGGGGGCTGTACTGGGACAAGGACATTCATGATGCCTCAGTGAAAGTAGCTCATCCATTGCCTTTCATCAGTGCCACGTTTTTTAAAGGGAATATGAGAAGCCCAGGGACCTACAGAAGACCAAATGAGACAACAGACATTTCCCTCGAAATACTGTTAGCACATCATCTTTTTATACCCAAGTAATAGGGAATCCTAGTCACTGTCCAGGCAAAGCACACTGCACAGGCACAGGAGTTACGAGGTCACAGTCATAAGCAGGTGCACACACAATTTGGCAAACACAAACAAGGATGGCAGCTGGACACATTCTGCCAACCTGATGTTCAGTGTAAATACTAAATGGTATTTTCTGTTACACTCTTACATACGTAGTCTCCAATAGAAGACTTTTTCAGCATCTCAGCTACTTCCCAGCATTACCAGAAACATGGAAAATGTTATCCAGCTATTCAAGACCTTCCACTGTGCATTTGAAGAAAGACATCAACAACATGACTGCCCTCTGAGTTAGTTTTAAGCATCCCGTAGAGATCGTGGCTTCCATGATGACCATTAGTTACATGGATATCTAAGAAACAATCACAAAAGATAATCTCAGTGGTTTAATTTGAAGAGATATTTGTTATTTGACCCTTTATTTCCCAATTGTGATACTGGCTACAAAGAACTTATGGAAACTCTTCAGGAGACTCTTAGTTTTTGAGACTTATCTGATGTTTGGGGAAAGATGGAAACCACACCTTCTGGGCTCACCTCTTGAAGCAAAGCAATAGAAAGACTTCAATTCTATCGTTCAATTCAGTCAAACACACGGGCACCAAAACAGCAGAAGAGACGGTGTGCTGGGCTTGAGGCCTTTCATTCAAAATTAACTCAAACAACCATCAACCACAAGAAGATCCCAGTTTAGTCAGGGAAACAGGAAAATGGCTAACACAGAGTTAAGGTTTCCACGGGATTAATGGTGGAGGTGACCCTGGACATGACACCGTAACTTCATGACTACACTTTCATCAAATAGAAGTGAGAAGGAGGGCACTTCAGATCAAAGGAGCAATGAAGACACATGCATGAAACATGCACAATTGAGCCAGCCATGATGGTGCACGCCTCTGATCACCTTACTCAGCAGGCCTAGGCAGGAGCATAGTAAGTTTGAGAACATTTTGAGCTGGCCTCAGGGTACCTAGAAAAGCAATTTTAAACAAGTTTGGGAAGAGTAGTGGCTTTCAGAGTGTGGTTCTTGATAGTTTTCGGTTTCATAGAGAAGGGTGATATAAATTTGAGAGTGTGCAGATGAACAAATTGCTAGGGAATACATTCTGTTACCATAACTATCAAGACATTTCTAAGCCGGGCGGTGGTGGCGCACGCTTTAATCCCAGCACTTGGGAGGCAGAGGCAGGTGGATTTCTGAGTTCAAGGCCAGCCTAGTCTACAAAGTGAGTTCCAGAGAAACCCTGTCTCGGGGGGGGGGGGGGGGAGGGAGAGACATTTCTGATTCCTGCCTGGCTTTATGTCTTCTATAGAGTATGAACCTACCTGCTCCTGTCTAGATAGATCAAGAAACAGAATCAGGAGAGGAAGCATGGCCAGGCTATATAACTCAAGACTTTCGGTGACTCAGTTGCTCTAGCTAGGACCCATCTCCTAAAGGTTCTACAGTATCTTAAAATAGTCCCACCAGCTGTAACAAATGTTCACAAAAATATGTGCCTGTTGGGGACATTTCAAGCCAAACTAAAACAGTGTGGGTTTTGATACACATCTGGATTCTGTCGATGTCCTAGTTAGAGCTTAAGTTGTCCACCCGAGAGTCGCTGAGTTACTAAGAAAGAGATCCCAACTGCCCAAATCAGATTGGCCCATAAACATGACTGTGAGGGTTAGGGATTGTCTTGATTATTCGTTAATACTGGAAGGGTGAGACCACTGTGGATGGTGGTATCAGCATGGGCTACGTAACAACGGCAGTAAAGCAGGGGTGTGGCAGCAAGCAACATTCTTCGGTGGCTTCTGCAGAACTTCATTACCAGAGTGAAGACCCTGGATAAAGGTAACGCTATGTGGAACAGTAAGCAGACCTGCCTTCAAGTTTCTACATGGACTTCCCTCAGTGATAGCCTGTGACCTGGAAGTGTAAGCCAAACTCAGCCTTTCATCCCCTTAGTTGGTTTTAGCCAGATTATTTCATCACAGTAACAGAAAGGAAACGAGAACAATGGGAAAGAATCCTGAGATTGAACGGCAGCCACCTCCCCTGTCTGGTGCTGGGGAGAGAAGGATGCCGAACAGTTGCAAACCTTCTCACTGGATTCATTACCACAGAGCCAATGGCAGCCTCTTCTGTTGAGTATAGACTAGAAAGCATCTAGTCCTAGGAAGAATGATGCTAAAGCCAGCAGCTACGTTGTAACCTGGAACCCATGGCTCAACCTCCACTAACACTTTGGAATAGTGTTATATGCACCACACAGTCCCAAAGGGACCAATGTCTGGGTGCTTACGAGGAAATTAGAGCAACTGTGAAGAGTATCAAAGACATCCACAAGGCATTGCTGCAAATAACCCATTTGTCACCATGCTCCTTTCAATCATTAGAGAAGGGAGCTGCTACTTTGCTTTGGTTCTACCATACACAGCAGAAAGTTTATCGGTCATGTACCTTGGATGCTGTGCATAAAAAATATATATATATTGGTTGGAAATTTTGACCTGCAAATCTGACGTTCTTGTCGTTGAAAGTGAATAGACATCCTTATTAAAGAATTAATATACGTTAGTCTGCAAAACTGTTGACTGAGTTGGAGTGTGGCTGTACTAGCAAATCTCTGGCAGCACACCTGTGCTGTCCTTTCTGAGAAGGAGCCTGCAGAGGTTGGTGTTATCAGTGTATCAGTCATCCCTTTCCGTTCTCATGTGACCAGGAAAGCTGGGAGGATAGTCCGGGCAGGTAAACTTTTCCTAAAGAGATGGGTGAAGGAGATGCAGGCCTTAGCTGTGTTCAGGAGCAATGGTCCATTCCCTTGGGGTTTCTGCAGTTTCAAGACTCACATCACCAGACCCCCAGGGATGTTCCAAGATAAGCTAGAATGTAAGCGCTGCGTATTCTCCTCCTCTTCTATTTTTACCACAGAAGTTCATCTTCGCCAAGCAGTGTGGAGTGTGATCAAGCTGGCTTCCTGCCAGTTCTCTTCAGATCCCAGGAACTGTGTCATGTGAGGGGAACCCAGAAGGACCGCTGGTATGTTGGCAGGTCAGGTACACCAGAGCTGTTCTCAGGGTGACCTGTCAGCAGCAGGACCAGGACTGAGGACCTAGAAACCCCTCCTCTCATTTCATTCTCAGACAAGGGAAGACTTCCCTGGTGCCTCTCTCATTCTTAACTGTAAGTAATATGGGAAAGAAGTCATGTGCGATGTGAGTCTGTGAGGCACTTAAAATCAGCCATACTCAAATTGTAAGAGATTTGAATTCCGGGCTGGAGACATAGGTCAGCGGTTAGGTGTACTGCTCTTACAGAAGACTCCAGTCGGGGTTCTAGCTCCCACATTTGACAGTCCACAGTCTCCCCTAACTCCAGCTCCAGTGGACCCAATGCCTCTCTTACCCACAATGGCACTACACTCATGTGTACAAACCCACTTTTAGGCACACAAGAAATTCAAACCGTAACACAGCCTCTTGCAGAGTTTCCCGAACCCTACTCTCTCCTTCCAATGTAACGGTCACTTTTATTTGTGTGGAGGTTTTTCCAAACTTACACCTACATTTATAGTCAACCTATAAAGTTGGAGAAATATGCATGTGTATAAATATAAAATGTAATTATGAATGTGCCTGTGTAAACATACTAATAAGATATTGTACTGTATCTCAATCTATAATATTTATTATTATGCTATAAATTATACCTGCTATAACTACTTTATTATATTTATGTTACTGTTGTATACATATAATACGAATATATAAAATATATGAGTGTGGTGAAAGCATTTTTCTGAAAATATCTCTTGACCCCAAAGAGGATGAAGTTTTGCTGGACCTTGAAGCTGAGTTAATAATATACCTTGAGTTCCTTTAAGACTACGGACCTAGTCTGTGAGGCAACAGTGTACTCAACCTGCTTAAGTTTGACCTATCTTTAAGGTAGCAATGCAACCGACCTTACTAAGCCTTGGGTTTCTCACATAATCATCTTTTTTAGTCCTGAGCTTGATGTATAGCTTACATTTTAAGTTACATACTCTTCCCTGGCCCAGCCTAACGTGTGTGTGTGTGTGTGTGTGTGTGTGTGTATGAAAGAGAAAGAGAGAGAGTGAGAGAGTAAAATAGACAACAGGTTGGAGACAACCTTAAGCAAAACAAATATTCTCAAAATGTTTAAAGCAACATGAAGACATAGTTGGTAGTGTTGAGGTTTGAGCTTTTGCTATTCATTATAACGCTAAGTACGGATCCCCAAGACCTGGTTGTCCCAGAGATGAGAAAGTGTGCAGCACACCTGAGCCCCAAGTTACTTCTGGTTGAAAAATAAAGATGCCAACAGCCGATAGCTGGGCAGAAGAGACATTGGTGGGTTTAGGTTTCCCGGGTTTGGGGTCAGAGGAAAACCATGAAGAGAGGAGAAGGTTCAGGAGCAAAAGGAGGGGAAGCCACCATGAATGTGAATTAGGAGTCAAGAGAGCATGACCCTGAGTGCTGGCCAAGTGAAGTTAAGAGCAGCCCAAGGAGTAAGTAATAACTCGGGGTTATCAATAGGAAAGTAGATTCTATTAACGTAGAGTAATATCCACCCAGCTCCTGTATTGTTTAAGGCTTATTGTAAATAAAGGTTATGTGTGTGTTTTATTCAGGAACATTTAAATAATTTCAACAACATAGTAGTATCTCTTTTTGATCTGAGTGCCTGGGGTTGAAAATGTCAGTTCAGGACCTTTTTGAAAATTCCACCAGACCCTTCTCCTCCGGAAGGGGAAGGCTAATTACATTCTGCAGGACAGACCCTGCCACCTCATTCCCCAGAGACCAATCCATTTAAAAGTCACACTGTTCTGCCAGTCACACTGTGCCTAACAGCTGCTGCTCTGAAACACTGTATAAAGAGTGACCAAATGGGCTGGGGGCAGCGGGCAGGGATCACCATCTCTTCTTCGGGTGTAGGACGGCCCCAACACGTTGGAACAATAAATTCCTCTCGCTTTTTGCGTTGATTCCTGGCTCTGTGTGGTTCATTCAGGGGTCCCAAAGTAAGCTAAGGCTCGCCAGAGTCTTACAGGGTCAGTAAAGTAAGTTCTTACACTGTAAAACTCTGTTACAGATTCCAATAAAGAACCCCTCCCTCCTTCCACATGCCATCTTCCTGTGGCGTTCAACTAATTCAGGAGGAAAAAAAAAAAAAAAGCCCTTTGTTAGGGGCAGATAGATACAACAGACACACACAGGCACAAAACCCAAGTGACAAGGACAGACAGATCAGACACACACAGGGGCAGACTGCAGATGGAAGGAGAAATGGAGAGTTTGGGTCCACTGTTTACTGTCATTCCGTGTGTTATGGGTGTGCATGATGTGTGCCCTGTGCACGCATGGGCGTGTACACAACCACAGTTTCCCTTCTCTCCAGCAACCTACGGATTCGTCACTCAGCATTTTGTTTTGAAGACCTGCTATACTCGTCAGTCCATTATTTAATTTTTTAAATGGCTACCTCTTGTGCTAATAGAGAGTTTTACTTTCTCATTTCTCTTGTGCTCTCTGGGTAAACAGTTCCCAGTTCTCTGACAGTGCAAGTCCGCGGTGTCCTGAGAGCTCTTCTCCTGGCTCTTTCAGACGTGTAGGAATTTCCCCCACTCAAAACAAGAAGCAAATTTGGCGGCAATAGCATTATTACTTTTTTACTGTAATGAACACCAACAGTCCCTACTCTGTTATCAGCAGCAGCAGTATATGGCAGAGAGTGAGCTTCTCCCACTCTCCCAACAGGTGAGCATTGTAGTCTTTCTCTCTTTAAATATTCATGCAGAAGCTAATGAAAGACAAAAAAAAAAAAATCAGGAAACGTTTCAATAGTGTTTTGAAAAGTGTTAAGAAGGGAAGAAATATATAAACTTCTTCATCAATAAACAAACAAAACAATGCTGTCTTCCTCATAGATTGATATAAAAGAAAGGAGATGGTATTCGTTCAAATACTTTATCAAAAGCATTGCACAAATATTATTTACTATATTGTTATTACTTAGAGCTACTAATGCTTTTTATTGCATGTAGTGCATTTTTCTTGAGGATGGAATAAGACCAAATAATTTTTCCAAATAGACAATTACAGTTTGTTCATTCCCACACTGCTATCAAGAGTCGCAACAGACAGTAGTAAAGCAGGGACTAGATGCGACAGCTTAGGGTTGAATAAAAGGAATATTTCACTAGCAAAGAACATTTTTCTGGAGCTGTAGAAGCCTAGTAAGAGTGTGCTTGCCTGGTGTGCATAAAGTCCTGCATTCAATCCCCCAATAAAACACACACACTGAGGGAGGGGGGGAATCATCAAACCATCATTAAGCTTCAAGACTTGGAAATAATAGAAATATTCAATCTTATGCTGCTCACAAACTGTATCAAACAGTTTCAGAAATGTGATTCCTTCAAAGCCATTGGACTAGAGAATATGGAGCATATTGATATCTACACTGTGTCAGCTCAACTTTGGTTAAACACATTGTCATGTGTTCTAGTTTATTAATACATAGAGTTTGATACTATCTAAAAACAGCAGCTATCTACTGGAGGTCTTGAAACGTATGCAGAAGAGGGAATAAGGGGAAAGGAGAAGATTCTTCTATAGCTTTAAGTTTTTAAACATTATTTCAAGTAAGGACACACATAAAACTGTTTGTCAGTGTGAAACATGCATGATTTGGAAGATATCAAGAATTCCACAGAACTAAGAGAAAGAGCTAAGATGCCAGGTCATAGAGTAGCCATTAAAGTCAACCCAGAGAAGCTAAGACAGACAGAAATAATGAATCCCTTAATCCCTCACACCTAAAAATTGGGGAAAAAAGAAAGAAAGAAAAGAAAACCCCATGATCCTTTCCCCTTAAAGAATGCAAGCTAACCAATGCTCATGTGAGTCAACACAAATGTGTGTGCCATCTCACTGCTGAGAGCCAACATAGAAATGCCTCCGCCCCCCCCCCCCGTAGTTTTTGAACACTGGGGCCAAGCCAGGGAATGACAAAGTACTGGGTGCTAAATCAGAATAAGGGTAATTCCTCATTTCTTATACCATAAGGAGACCTTGACAAAGACTTTTAAAGAGGGTTGTCCCAAAGTTTCAGATGGAAAAACCTAGAAATGAAGACGCCTAGGGAGAGAATACAGATATGTAAAAGCATACCCACTGTGGGCTACAGTTCTCCTTCAGAGGCTGCAAAATTCTTGCTGTGTCTCAACTCTGGTGATGGAAGGCCACTTTTACCAGTGAGGCCATCCATGAAAAACCCGTGGTCACATAAAGGTTTTTCAACCAGAAATTAGTCTCAGAAAGAGTTCAAAAGAAACAAAAACGGAAGCTGGACAAACGGGTGCGTATATGGTCCAGTGGGATGGCACAAACTACTAGGATATTTGCATCTCATGCAACTGACCATAGAGAATATATCCTGTAGAATGGCACATACCACCAGGAGGAGGAAGATGCCAGCTAGCCTCTCCTTGGACATCATGTGCTTACAGAATGGGAAAACATGTGGAGCTTGAAAAATGGTCTCGTGATTCTGCCTTGGCCCAATGTTTGGGACTCTTTGTCATCGAGTTTAGCTACTGCTATTGGTGGCTGTAGAAGTGGTGTCCCTTAACACTTCAGTAAGTAACCATCCTTTATTGGTCTTTAAGGGAGAACATTGCTTGTAAGATTCAGCAAGAGTAGGTAGTGAATCCCTCCAGGGCATAGAGAAGGAGTCTTGTTTTATTTTTGAGGCAGTGACTTGTTAGGACAACTTGTTAGGTTGTCCAGGCCCATTTTGAAGTCACAATCCTCATGTCTCAAGACACACCAGTGCTGGGACTACAAGTAGTTACTGCCACATCTAGCCAGAGGGTTTTTATTGTTTGCTATAGAACAGGTCTTCCGAGCTGCACATTCCCTAATTGTGACAAAAAAAAAAAAAAAAAAAAAAAACCAAAAAACCTACTGAATCTGTCTGTGTCCTCTGCTTTCCCTGCAGTGAGAGAAAGAGGTGCTGACACTGCATGATGCCTGCTGAGCTAAGAGCAAAGAAATCTTTGTCTCTAACCTAAGATTCTTTGTCTTCTTTTAGCACCTGTAAAGCCATAATAGTTTCTGAAAATAGTGTGAGTAAAATCCCTTACATAGTACTTCTTATAATTGATATAAATTCCAGGTGTGCTTGCACACACCAGGGCCTTACAGAATATCTGAACTATGGGATTATTTATAGCCTATACAACATGTCTTCATGGACCTCTAACAAGAGCTCTATAAGAAATAGATGCACAAGGGACTAGGGAGATGACTCAGGAGCGCAAGTACTTCCTGTCTCAGCAAGAACACTCAAATTTAAATCCCCAGTACCCACATAAATGCCAGGTGGGCCTTCTGAACAGAGAAAAAAAAGATGTACAGAGCAAGGCCAGACTCATCCGATGTCCAAACCCAGAGCTCTAGGTTTGATTGAGATACCCTGCCCCCAAAAGTAAGGTGGCAGAGCAATCAAGAATGGTTCCTTGTAGAGGGAGATGTCGACTCCCTAATTGGTTCTTGATTGTGTCAAATAATAAAAAGCCAATTGCTGGGCAAAAGGAAAAAAGGTGAGACTTCCAGGTCCCCGGATGAGGAGGAAGAGGAGGAGGTGGGGGAGGGAGAAGGGAGGGGACAGGGGAGAGAGAGGGGGAAGGGGGGAAAGGGAGAAGGGGAAAGGGGAAGGGAGACTAGGGAGAGAGGAAGGGGCTTTTTGGCATGCTTTGGAATGAAAGGACGCAACAACCATGTAAGGTCTTAGGGCAACCAGAAATGGTGGCCTCCATCACCAGAGGTTGGCTGAAACAGATTAGCTCTTAAGAACCCAGCAATTGTGCGACCTGGCTAGTTTCAAAATAACAAAACTGCCTAGGGCTTTCCATCCTTGGAGCTAAGGTGGGCAGGAGGAGAAAGAGGGCAGCCGGGGTGGTTGGTGGTGGCTTGGCGTATCGAGAGGGGCTCAGGGAGCAATCGCAGCTCCCGGTAAAGTCACCAGCTGAAAAGTTGGTGGAGCTAAACCCGGAGCGTGGCCCCTGGCAAAAGAATGAGTGTGTTTTTAAAACTACACGCATCAACGTAAGGCCTTCTCACATACATGTGAGCACACATACATACCTCTGCACATAAAGGAACACACATACACACATAGACACATAACTGAGTATCCCTGTTCTTATCACATGATCCATGTGAGGCATTTGGTTTAACAGAATGATGGACTGTTAAGTACCCAAGTAAGAAGCCAGATCAAAGCCAAACTCCATGGTTTGGCAATGGCCATCCATAGAACGTGGTAGACACGTTGACTCGATATTCTCAAAATTCCCAATAGCTAAAATACATACTTCCTGAACTGTGAAAGCGGAGTTGGACCTTCTTTCCTGTCTTCCAAGAATCACAATAATGGAATTTGTGCTTCCTTCTTTTCAGCCTTGAACTCTACAAAGTTGGGAAACTCAGTTCTTTGGAAGAAATCTTCAGCCAGGAAAGAAGTTCTGTGGACAAATACTATTGTTCTGCCAAAGGAACATAGCAATAAAATCGTATCAAAACTCATATTCTGTTATACCCATAGATCAGTGTCTTATTCAACTGCCATCAGAGAACCTTCCACTTACAGAAGATGAGAACTCATACAGAGACCCATAACTGGACCATGCGCTGAGAATGAGAGACCTTGGGATACTCAGTCCTAAACAAAATGCCTTCATCAAACCTCTCCTCTCGGGGCTCATGGAGCTTCAAGGAAGAGGAGGCAGAAAGATTGTAAGGGGCAGTGTGGGATGGAAGACACCAAAGAAACAGCGTCTTCTAGACACAACAGGACTGACACACACATGAACTCACAGACTGGGGCAGCACGCACAGGGCCTGCACAGGTCCAAGCCAAATGGAGTCTCCATGTTGAAAGAGAAAGTGGATATGAGCCTCCACCCAGAAGCTATCATCATATGTCGACCACTCATAAAGGAAAGATTAGTTTTCTCTAATGGAGTCTCTCTGACTATATAAACCACACTTAAAGGAGACCCTATGCCCAACAGTAGATGACCAATGAAAATCAACTCAACAGTATTTTTAGAGATGTTTTGTCTTACAGTGCTTTGAGTATTTTTATTATCTTACTAGTCTTATGCAAATATTTATATATGTTCATGTGTGTGTTTATGTACATATGTATACATGTGTACATATGTGCATGTGTATATGTGTATATGTACACATACACACACAGGCACACATATGTTCAACAGAACTTTTATATACATAGCCATACATCAGAAAGGAGTTGCTTTACCTGATAGTTATTGACTGACCTGAAATTCTTGAGAATTTCTGTGCCATGGGGCAAGAAAGGTTATGTTTTAAATCCAGAAAATATACTGGGACATCTCTTGGCCATTTCATGACCTGGGACAAAGATAAACGAACAATTCAACTATGAAAGGCCAATAAAAACAAGGCAGCCTCAGAGTCAGGTACCTGGAGGACCAAAGTCAGGCGCCAACTGTGAGGCAACCCACCAAGGCAGCTTGGCAGCAGTGAAGTAAAAGGTAATCTAGAGATGACAGTAAAGCAGGAAGTGGGTGAGGAGCAGCTGTGACCTCAGAACTAGTGGCACCTTCAGAAGCTATGATCTGTCTTCCTAATCCTCTCCCCTTGGAACTTCCCTGGAATTGCTTCATCTTGTAGTGTGCCCAGAGAGAGCTATGCTTCCTCTTTCAAGGAGCAAGAGTCTCTCCTTACAAAACTGGAAACTTCCTGCTATGGCTGTTGGTGCTGAGTTCAAGGGAAGCAAAGGGCAGAGTGTACAGTGCACTTTCTAGCTTCAGATCCTTCGTGGCCACACTTTCCCACATCTCCATATGTGCTTCGAACAACTTCACGCCGCAACACCCATCTCAAGCTAGTGCCACATTCCCTTCCTTCCTACCCCGGCTTCCCTGTTAACTCTTGGGTGTAAAGAACCAAGGGACATGACCAGGAGCCTCATGCAATCACCACCAGGAGACCAACATGTAACCAGAGGGAAAGGGGGATAAATGCACAGACTCCTCTCTGCGTGCCTCCTGCTCTTGGCCCTGAAGACAACAATCATGAATGCCCTTCACTTGACAGAAATCCTACATTGCCCTTCCTGCTCCTCCTCCTAGCTTCAGTGGGTTGTTTCCATCTGTAGCTTAAACAATTGTAGTAATTAGATGAGAACACAGTGATGTTTTACAGTCTCCCACATTCTGTTCCTGTAAGCCTAAGCCCTGCAGGCAAGGTAGGATCAAGCAAAGAAAGCTCATTAGAAGAATCCTGTCCATTCTCAGGGTCTAAACATTCTTTCTCCCTAAGGCACCTAACCCTTCTTTGAGTCTCCTTCCCTGTGTCTAGTCACACAGTGTTCTGATTCTCCCTGCTTTGCGTCTGCTGGACTCCATTGCAGCCTTTCTCACGGTACACTTGGTGCTGATGGTTACGCATGGGTTCTCAGCTGTTGCCCAAGGTTTCCTGAATGGTCCGACAGGTAAAGCCTGTAATGTGTAGTGTGTTCTTCCCAGCACCGGGGTGAGTGAGCCAATCCTATTCATCAGGCCACACCTGAAGCATGACAGCTCAGGTCCCACTCCTAGGAGGCCACTCCTTGTTTCATCTGAAATGAGCGACAGACACTTCTGTTCTTTGTGGTTTATTTCTCATGGACCATGTGAGCACAGTTTGGGCCTGCCACATGGTCTCAACTGCTACTTGATCTCCACACTGCTCCTGTGACCATAGTCTTGTTATCATCATAGTTGTCATTGTTATTACTGTTTTATTTCTCTCTTTTTAAACAAGCCAATAATGGGTTCTGAAGATTTGGCCAAGGAGGAAGTCTGTTTTGCTCTGCAGAGGCTGCTTGGCGGTTGCCTTGGTAGCACTGGTTTTCAAACAGATGAGGTTTTCAAAAACAGACAGGATCTGGTCTCAGTCAGTTAAGTTACTGCCACAGAGACACGAGGACCTGGTGTCAGATTCTAAGCACCTATGTAAAATGCTAGGCATGGTGGCAGGTGTCCATAATCCTGGCTCTAGGGAAGGCAGACAGGTGGCTCCCTGTATTTCACTGGCCAGCCAGTCTAGGCAAATCAGTGAGCACCTGGTACAGGGACAAAACCTGTTTCAAAAAAATAAGGTGGAGAGTGAGTGAGTTCATCACTCTGTGCCACTTGGTTAGCCAGACACAGAGGTGCTTGCTCCTGGTTCTTGAAAGGCCTCTTAGATGTTTTCCATTGCTCTTTGCCAAAAGCTTTAATCTCAGGAAGAAATAATTGTACCTCTTTTTTCCTTCAACCTAAAGCCCACTCTGACCTAAGTCTGTCCCACTCCTTCTTGAATTTCAGGATGGAGTCTCAGAGCATATCAGGCTGAAAGAAGAAATAGAGTGTAAAAAAGTGTGTGTGTGTGTGTGTGTGTGTGTGTGTGTGTGTGTGTGTGTGGTACATTCGTGTGTAGGTGGGCATGTGTAAGTGAATGTATGTGGGCATGTGTAAGTGAATGTTTGTGTGCATGCGTGTATGAATGTATGTGTGCATGTGTGTTTGTGTTGTATGTGGATGTGATGTTTGTACGTGTGCATGTGTGTACTAACATGAGTGCTTTTGTGTGTGGAGGTGAGAGATTGGTGTCAGTCATTAATTTTTAGACAAATGTCCTCACTGAATAGTTCACTCAAATTATATGTCACACGTCAGATTCTACATATAACTTTTCTTTTATATAAAAGTGGTGTGTGTGTGTGTGTGTGTGTGTGTGTGTGTGTGTGTAAGTACAGGTACTTGAAGCTTCAGATCCCATGGGAGCTGAAGTTAGGCAGTCATAAGCTGCCCAGTAGAAGTATTGGGAGTCGAACTCAGGACCTCTGTAAGAACAGTGTATGCTTTTTAATTACTAAGCCATCTCTTCATTGCCCACATATGACCTTTAAATGAAGGGTCCCCAGTAGCTATCCCTGTAGAAAACTAATTCATAAATAAAAACACAAGAGAAAAAGCAATAAAGTGCAAAGTGAGGGGTCTGACTAACAAGGCTCAGGCCAGGCAGGGTGATGAGGTAATGAGGCTTGAGGAGGAAATCCGTGGTGGGAGGGGAGGGGAGGCAGTGGAGCTAAGCTGCAAACGATATGGGCAATGACCTTCTGCCATTTGCCAGCTGAGCACAGCTGATCTGGCTTCAGGGAGAAGTTCCCAGGAAGCATTGCTGTTGGGATCTCTTTGTCTTGTCATATGTAGGCAGTAGCATCCATCTTCAGAGGGACAGTTCTCAGGCCTCCCCTTCCCTCCCACCACACAGCACAGTAGCATTTTCTTAGCTCTACGGCTCACTCCTCTCTGAAGTCAGTGGCTCCCTTTTCTTTGTCTGACACCCTTGGAAACTCCAGTACTTTTGTGTTCTTTCTTTCATTTGTGTGGAGAGCGTGTGTCACTCTACATAGCTCAAGATGGCCTGGAACTCCCAGAACTACTCCTCTTGCCTTAGCCTCCTGAGTAAACACCGACTTGACTTAAATGGGCGCCACCATTTGAGGCTGGCGAATGTTAGGCTTGCTTCGGGAGCACTAGGTTTACATTCCAGACTGAGGCCGTCAGATACTGTGAAACAAGACTAGGCAGGTTCACACGGGAACACTGCTGTTCTTTGTGAGAACAGTAAGTTCCCAGGAGAAGGAATACACTCTTGAGGAAGCAAAGCCAAGAGAAACCAAGCGAAAGGGAAGTATCCGAACCACTGCCCGCAACCCCAGTCCCGAGCCTCCGGGGCCGGAGAACACAGATTCAGGGAGAAATGGAGGATACGAGAGTTCTCTTGATTCTCTATGTGCAGTTTATCAAAGTTCATGAATACAAAGTAAAAGCTGGACAATTTGCAGAGAACAGTTACAAGCAGACCTTGGTAAACAAAGGAATCACAGGTCTTCCAGTCATAGCCAGGTAAGCAAAGAGCAGCCATTGCCAGTATAGAGATCTTTCCATTTACTCTAGACTGGGCGGGGAGATCGTCGGCAAACCACAGCAGTAGGGTGGCTCTTGTTCCATCTGTGCGTTGTCAGAGGCAGCTCAGAGCAATGTGCAAGAGAAAACATGTTTCACACGAAACTGCCCTTCCAGGGCATAGGCAAGTGCAGCCACATCGCGGGATCTGCATGAGCTGTACACTAGGCTGCCTTTTATGAAAGCATTGGTGCGTACACACACACACAGAGAGAGAGAGAGAGAGAGAGAGAGAGAGAGAGAGAGAGAGAGAGAGA